>NC_066583.1:613999906-614599906 GCF_024323335.1 Lathyrus oleraceus
TGTATAAGCAAATCAAATCTGCATCAAATCAAATATGTTTGGTTTTAAATCAAATGACCAACCCCAATAGATGGTTTGCTATATAAGAAGATTAATTTCTAACAAAGAAAACAAGTGCATGTATTAAAAATCTAGTGTGTTAGGGTTTGTTCTTTGAGTCTTTGTTCTTGTTGTTTATTATAAACATCTAAAGAAGCCTAAACCGAATATTCAAGGCATAGAGGTTGATTATTAGTTGAGTCGTAATTCAACATCTTTAAATCTGTTGAAAGCATAAAATACTAGGGTAGTGATTGAGAGAAAGTGAGAAAGACTCTCATATTTAGGGGGAGTCCTAAATAGAAAGACACGGGTAGTACTAGAAAGTAAGCATTGGACAAGGTTTATTCATCTAAGACTAATTATACTAATACTATTGAGAGTGAATTTTCTTTCTTGGGTTGGAAGTCCCCCAATCGTAGACGGTGTTGCACTAAACTGGGTTAACAATTCTCTTGTATCCTTTATTGCTTTTTGCTTTAAATTCCTTAGTCTGTGATAATCTATTATAAACTACTTTCGGTGGTACATATTGTCTAAGACATTGTGTCCCACTTCTGTCCTGTGTAGAATAGAATTTTAGTCCTCATACATCAAATTTTTTTGTGTGATTAAACCCTTCGATTTCACAACAAGTGATGTCCATTGTGGGCTAGCAAAAAAAAATTACAAGTAAGCACCATGGGTTCTAAATGGCAGAATGAGAAGTTTTTCAAAGACATCGATTTTGGATTGTGGAAAGTGAATATGCAAGAAATATTAACTCAAGATAAGTGTGTTGAAGTATTTAAAGGTGAAGCATCAATACATGTACGCCTGACAAAATAAGAGAAGACTGTGATGGTAGATAAGGTCAGAAGTGCTATTATCTTATGCCTCGGGAATAAAGTTCTAAGGAGAATTGTTATGGAAAAGACTACATCTTTGTTGTGGGAAAAACTTGAATCTTTGTATATGACCAAGTCTTTGGCTCACTGATTCTGTCTAAAATAACAACTATACGCATACCAAATTGTAAAGAACAATTCCATAATGAAGCAATTGACACAATTTCACAAGATCATTGATGATCTAGAGAATATTGAGGTAAAGATTGATAATGAGGACAAGGCTCTACTATTGTTGATCTAATATGTATATCCTTTGAACACTTCAAGAATGTTCTTATTTATTATAAGTAAGGTATTATTATTTTGGATGAAGTCTAGACGATTGTGAAATCCAAAGAATTTCCAAAGGTGAAAGATTTGAATATTGACAATAATGGTAAAGGCTATAGTGTCTCAATATGAGAAAATGAATGTAAATGATTGTCCAAATCAAAGAGGTTTGACAAGTCAAGGTTAAAATGTTTTATTTATCAGAAATTTGATTACTTTAAGAGGAAAGTTTTCGAAAGAGAAAGGACAATGAACATTTTATTTAGATTGTGGATGCCTTATATTAGAATAGTTATGAGAGTGTTGATGTACTAGTGGTGTCGAGTTTGGATTCATAAGAGATTTGGATTGTGGACTCAGGTTGCTCTTATCACATGTGTTCAAGAAAAGAATAATTTGAGATTTTAAAGTTGGAAAAAGGTGGGGTAGTTCTCCTTGATGACAATAAGGCTTGCAATGTTCATGGTATTGGTACAGTCATACTTAAAATGTTAGATGATCGTTTTTTTTCTTCATAAGGTGAGGTATATTCTAGAGCTCAATCGAAATTTATTATCCATAAGCATGTTTAATATTTTAAAATATTGCATTAGAGTTGAACATGGAGTGTTAGAAGATTTCACATGACAAAGTCATCATAGCAAAAGGGTCTAAAATATGTGGCTTTTATATTTTAGAAGGTTCTAATGTTATTGTTCATTCATCATCAAATAGTGAAAGACTTTAATGAAAGAACAAGCTATGAATTTGAGATCAAGGCATGGTGGATGTCTCGAGGTTATTCCATAGCACTTTAATGAGTTTTGCATAAAACAAAGAATAAAAAATGCATTTGAAAGAGTTGTCATGGATTTTTTTAGGGTAAGATTGGTGCGAAAATAGCTTACCTTATGGTACATATTCATTTACAGGAATAGACTTCCAAACACTTATGGAGGTTTCGAATAGAAAAATGTAACCTACTCTGTTTTAAAGGTCGTCAAAACTTTGTTTATTGATCAAATCAAGTTAATTTATCTTGATGATAAAGTTGTGGACTCTGTCTTCAATCGTAGATGAATTATTTTTATTGAGTCCATCAATCGTAGATGAATTACTTTTACGAAGTCTTGTCAGGAGAAAAAGAGTAAAGACTTGAGGATGAAGCTTTTAGAAACTATGGCGGAAAAAATTCAGTTTAAGGTGAATATTTTTACTATAAGTACTAGTAGTAATGAGAGAAAGATTACAAATGCCCTTAATTATTATTTGATTTGTGCTAAGGTAATGAGAGAGATTGTATCATCTCAAAGAGACGATTATGTTGGTCTTGAATGTCATTCTATGAATGTGGCTGAAGGGTTACAAAATTTAGAAATATGAATCTTTAGAAAAACATTAAAAGCAAGTGAAGTCAAAGATGGTTGAACAACCATACTTGTGAACTTGTTAGACTATTAAAACGGAAAAAACTGACAAAAATTGTTCAATCGATGTCGAATTGACATAAAGCACCAAGGTAGTTGATGGATAAATTGGCGTCATCACAATTTCAAATCAAGGGGGAGATTGTTGAAATATGCATTAAAACTTTAATTAATGAAAAGAAAAGAAATATGTTTTGAAATTGCAATAAACATGGAGGCGGAATCGATGGCGGCAATGCGACAGTAGGTCAACCTCCGGCGGGACATTACATTTACCAAGTCGACGTGTCTGACTTGGATGAACAACAATTGTCTTTGAATGTTAAACTTTTCAAACTTGGTTGAACAATAGTCTTTAAATGTTACTCACCAACAACGCTTTTTAAATGACTCAAATGATGATATCATACACTGCCAACTTTGAATAAATGAGGATGTAATAGATACTTTATGATTCAGATTTAGAAGAAAATGTTATGGAATAATGGGGAGAGTGGATAAACTACCTGTTTGAAATCAGATTAAGAATGCAATACAAATAACACATAGATGGAAAAGATGAAGCTTGACAAATATTAGAAAAGTGTGCCTTAAAACCATTAGCAAGAGTGATGTTCATATATATACTTTAAGATGTGACAATTAAGAGATTAGAGAACGATTATCAACTACATCATCATAAGCATTAGAATCTAAAAACAACATTACAGTCTTCCAAAGAACCCAACAACAAATGGTAAACAGATGATGCTTTAATATCTAATTGTTCATTCACATGAAAATTTCAACATGCTGTTCATAGAAAGAAAAGAAAAAAACACAGTTAACATGTAAAAAGGTAACAAACATGCCTTCCTCAATAAAACAAAAACAAAAATATATAAAATGTATAAAATATAAAGTACAAAGTAGACATTAAAATGAACAACAAAAATACAGATAATAATATCCTTATGAAACAAACTATAGTTCAAACTAAAACAAATTCTAATAATCTGTTTTATAAAGGGTAAATAACAAAACCCAAGTTGAAGCTGTCTGTAATCTGGAAAGACATTTTTCCAGCCTATGGAATAGCAATGCATGTGCTTTCCACTATAATTTCTTTGTGCCATGTTACAATACATGTGATATCATTGTCCTTTCCTTTAATTAATCCTTTGACTTCATGTCCTCATAGCACATGCAGCAAGTAATGCAAAGGATTCCTGTCTCTACTTCAACCATACATACATACATATATATAACCTCACTTCCATGCCATGCCATGCCATGTCATGTCATCCATCCAATTAGACATCTCTACATTAACATACCTTTCTCAACTTCTTCAACTTTTTAACACATTGTTTCCTCAATGCCTAACAAAAGCACTAATCACTGATCTGATGCAACTACTACCTTTTTTATTTTAACAATCAATTTACACTAATTAAACAAATGATGCTAAGTAATATAACATGAGACTAAATTATAACAATAGACAGAGGAGAATCATGTCTGAGACTAGTATACCGTTTGGTCTTTTCAATAAGTTCCATGATAATGCTGTCCTACCGAATTTCCGGGAAGAGTTGATGGCAGCGATGTAGAACAGCTCCTAGCACCTCCTTTGATGACACCGCCGCCTCGCATCTCGAGAACCTTTTTGTGACAGTTTGAGTGAATTGATTCGACGAAAGTGGGGCTGTTTGCTGGACGGTATTCAGGATAGAGGCGGCCAGACCTGTACCGAACACCGCAAGCATTGCATAGCGTTTTGGGGCCGTTAGGTCCCTCTCTCCATTGTGGAGTCTTCGTGATCTCGCAATGCGTGCATTTTCGGAAGATAACTGACTCTTGAGATCCCGTCTCAGCATCGCCTGAGATCACGTAGAGCTCCTTTTTTCTCTGTTTCTTCACAGGTGTTTTAT
Organism: Lathyrus oleraceus; assembly: GCF_024323335.1. Taxonomy (NCBI): domain Eukaryota; kingdom Viridiplantae; phylum Streptophyta; class Magnoliopsida; order Fabales; family Fabaceae; genus Lathyrus; species Lathyrus oleraceus. The sequence goes on from NC_066583.1 coordinate 614,004,425, forward strand.
AATATTTTTGCAATGCCGGTGAAATAGGTATGAAAGAAAATGAAAATACGGGGTTTGACTTTGAGGGACGCCGGCGCTTACTTCGAGCACGCTTTATTGGGACGACGACGGGCAGGTCAAAGGTGGAATTCTCAACTGAGGAAGCACCACTACTGCCTTCGAAAACAGAAACAGGGCTGTACTGACGCACGGCTTTCTTTTCATAGAAAGCGGCATCCTGGTTGGGAATAGTGTTTCCATATGTTGGTCCAGCAGTCTCTGCCACTTCTTTTATTGAGGACATTTCATTACACTGCAATGCCAAGTTATCATCAAATCAACTTAAAAAAGGAAATATAAAAATCGGATACAATATAAATGGATACGATTATTTAAATGAATAATTATAAGAGGAATCGAAGTGATATGCTACTTTGCTAAAAAAAACACAATCATATACTATAATTATCAATTATCAGATGCTGTCGAGTCAAATCATCGTAGTCAGACCAAAGCTAGTTTCAGCCACCTTACCAGACGGAAGATGTTTCTTCAAATTTTGAGCAGAAGCAGTAACTGTTTGGTGCAAGGGGCCAGTTGTTTACTACAGGATCCCACTATTTACCCAATACTATCACACAAGACACGTTCATCTAATCATATACTGCTTAATGAAGCATATTTTACGTATTTTCTACACATGCATACCCTCTATTCATCATCCAAAATAACCAAACATTTGCAAATTTCAAGATTGTTCAAATATAATTGCCGGAAATTTCCTCACTTTCTGAGAGCAACACTCCTAAAAATATAAGGTATGAGCACCAAGGTGTTGTTAGGACCTGAGACTTAGAACTTTACACGGTGAAAACTAATATATATATTGACATAGCTGCAAATTAATTCCATAGGAGTTCGTTATAAAGCTATCGGTGCTACTGTTCATGTTACTAGACCTCTTTAAAAAATACAAATTAATTGAATAAAATTTATGAGTCGTAATGAAAACAATTTTAAATCAGAGAAACAAACATATTGGTTGATGATTTTCCACCATTACACAACTAAAAATTAACCAAATGACTAATTTCCCAACCTTAATCTTTTTTTTTCTGTTTGTGTTTTTCTGTCAGCTTTTTCTTTTTCAAATCCTTCTAATGTGATCCAAAAATGTATACCAAGAGAAGAAGTTTCGTCAATATGAATGGGGAGGAAAAGATAACTCAAAGCTTCCTCCCTTTGTCGTGAAACCACTGAAAAGTTCCAACTTTAGGTGCATAAAGGCTGCAAAGGTCCAACTTATAGAAAGAATAATGGCAGCATCTACAGGACAGTTTAGGTCAGTAGCAGATGAAACAACTGAAGCCTTCTTACAATTTTTCCAACTATAATTTGTTCTATGGCGATTTCCTGTTACTACTGATAATGAATAAACAATATCGGCGACACACTTTCGAGGGAATTCTCAGTACCACCACAGTCAGTGTGTTACTACTCGCAGAATAGGCTCGGGCGGTATACATTAAAGCATCAGAGGTGGATCTGTTTTAGCGTGAACATGTGCATCAATTAAAAACTACACACACTATTACAAGTCTTTATATTTTTTCCCCTAATTTTTTATATTTGAACCCTCTGCGCTGTTATAATATTTTTTAATAGTATTAATAAGGTTTTCCAACTTCTAGACCAAAACCATCTTGTATTCCCAATTGTGTTTTGCCAAAACCCCTTACTGTGGCTCTCAATTACCAACCCCTTTGCATCTCTCACCGTGAGCAATCAAGGCACCATCACATCGTACGTCTCGCATCGCAAATTCCCAGTTGTCTTCCCGAAACCCCTTACCACTGCCGCTGTTCTCAATATCCAATCTCATTGCATCTCTCACCGTGCGCAATCAAGGCACATGCCCATCATACATCTCGCATCGCAATTTTTTATTTGATCGGAACAGGTATCCTATCTTTTCCTTTACAGCTTGATTTCAACAATATACTATGTTTTATTAAATAGAAAAATAATTTACTCTTAGTTTTTTTGCAATGGTTCTTGTGTTGTGAAGACCAGTGTTGTCAATGACGGACGGCGGTTTATGGCGGAGAGCCAAAATCCCGCCATACTGCCCAATTTGCGGCGCTGTTATAGTGGATTATGGCGGAAAAGTCTACAATAACAGGCAAAATTTACCATTGCGGCAAGTCCAAAAACCGCCATGTATATCAGCGCCATAGATAGCACCGCAATGGCGGATATTTGATAACAGTGGTGAAGACCATTATGGATTTGATTTGATTTCCTGTGATATGATTTGTTATTACTTATTATTGATCTATTACTGATATGGTTTGAAAAATAAAATCATACAGAGAACAATTATAGTTAAACAGATTCCATGCCCTTTTTCAGCAAATGGCACGGATCATTTAGGCTATAAACGAGAGAGAAGGATGATGAAAAATAGGGAGAGAAGGATGAGATAGAATTGATCAAAGAGATCGAGAAAAAGGTAGGCGACCCATATCTTCATGTGTATGATACCAATTATTATTTTCTAATCCCCACCTACTCAGGATTTTGGATCCACCATTGGTTAGGCAATTAAATTTGCTCGGTAATTTTTCCTATTAGGCGAAAGGGGTGAAAACCGAATCTCTAAAACACAAAACATCCATTTCTTTCACTCACATTCTCCTAAATCATATTCATTCTACAATAGTGTTGTTGACGGCGGATGGCAGTTAGCCAAAATCCTGCCATACCAGCTGCTTTGCGGTGCCATTATAGCAGATTATTGCAGAAAAAACTGCAATATCAGACGATATTTACCATTGCGGCGAGCCCAAAAACCGCCATGTATATCCGTCACAGCGGCCATGGCGTTACTATTTGATAACACTACATGTCCCTTCTTTATCCATAAAGTAGTTTGGTTATGATATTTTTCTGTCACCTCGACAAATTTTCATGCTGATACCATTCAAATTTACTTTAGTAATTCACTTGTCAGTGCAAAAATTGTAATTGTGAAAACTCATAGTTGCCCAAGTACCAAAAAGACAGCTGCGGAAAATCCAACTACAAATTTCTAGCAGTCTAAGTAACAACATTAGCATTTCCGTCTAAAGGCTTGAAACAATTCAATCATTAAGCATAAATAATCTCGAAGAAAACAGCCATGGTTGGAAACTGAACTTCAAAACTGTGGAATTTGTGGATAATTCATAATTTTGCTCTTAATGCCGACAAATTCATGTTGTTTCAGCTTCACATATGTAGTTAAGTCATTAATATACGAATACTGCATTGAAGTATAATCAGCTAGTCGCAACTTCTAAAGTATACAACTACTAACAGAAGCGAAATTCATCAGAAAATAACAAGTTAAGTAGATAAAAGACATTAAAATATAAACTCCAATTCAGCAAAACTAGAAACAGAATACTCACAGGAGCAGCAGAGAAGCCATTCCCAAATTGTGGATTTTCAATTTTGGTTTTACCACACAATCCTACTGGTGTCACTGAAAAAGCATCAAAGCACGGCTCATCAATGCTTTGAAATTGAGCACTCCAATCATCTTCGACGGGATTAGTTTCAACATCTTCTAACGGAAAATCGAAAAAATGAAGTTCATCGAAAATCTCATCCGACAATCCATTAAAATTCTTGTCGAAAAACCAAGAGTCCTTCATGTTAGGAATATCCTGTTCCAAATGTCACCAAACACACATTATCACCCTTTACTACAATTCATTCGTTCAAAACTCAAATCACCTAAAAATTCAAACTTTATACTAGAAAAACACTACCCAACTTGTATAACCATGTAAAACAAGGTAAATTACATGTTACAGTTGAATTCAGCACATTGTAATTTTAGGGGAAAACAATAAAATCCACCTATTTTTGAATCAATTTCCACCATTTCTAGATTAATAAAATACCCAGAAGAAATAAATTAAAGAAAAATGCATGCAATATCTATAACAGTGTTAAAAGATAAGGGGGGAGAAAGGGGGTTGAAATTAACCTCAGGCGTAGTAGTGGATGAGTGATGAAATTGAGTACATTGCAGTGAATTGAGAATGAAGAGAGAGAGGAAGGAGAATCTGGATTTGAAATTGAGAGAAGAGAGAGGAAAAATGTTAGAAATGAAGAAAGGAAAGGAAAAAATGTTTGGTAAATTAGGTTTTGTTTTTCTCCATGGCTGGCGCTGCTACTATGTGGAAGACCTCATAATACTCTCGTGACTTAAATAAATATTATTGATAAATTTTATTATAAATAAGTATATACATTATAGATATTAATTAAATAAAAAACATTAATATTTTTATACATTAAGACAAAAAGTAGTACTTAAAGTCTAGTTTGAAAGAAAAGGAAATAAAAGAGGTTGGTCAAATGTGAAGGTGGTAACGGTGATGGAGCATGAGATATGGATCTAAAAGGAATAAATTAAAACAAAAATAGGTGGATCTAAGAAATATTAATATTTATTTGAATAATTGTATCATACGGAGATTTGATAAATAAAAACAAAATCCATTCAGCGATCACCGACGGTCGACAAGGGACCAATCACAATTATTGAACTATTTATTAATTATCTTTTTTTATTTTTATTTTAAATGTACTGTCTATATCCTTGTTACTAGGAAACATGGACACAATGTTGTCCACATCTTGTTTAAGTTTTGTTTACTACTACTGTTATTTACGGTTAAAAATATTTAAAATGTGAGGAGAAGCATATAGACAATTTTTATTATGTTTAGTTCAATGTTATTCGGTTTGTTAAAACACAGATATGTTTAGTTTAAACATAATAAAATTGAATTAAACATAATAAAATTGACACTAAAAATTTTCAATCACAAGATCTTGATTATGTTTGGCTTTTTCAACATAGATCAACCACCACCATCATCTATAATGAGGTAAGATCAATGAGGATCGGATGAACCTTCACTTATAATGAGAATGACAACGATTATGCCTCTTCTCACCCGAGAAACTTGTGGTAATGACAATGTATTTTATTAGATAATGTTTTGACTTAGGATATGTGACATCATATATTAAGTCTCTAAACAACTTGTTACCAATGTAAGACATATGGTTTATAACAAGGTCTAACAAGTCAGAGAGTTAGAGATCGGGCGAGCCGATTTATATGGCATTTATGTTACGTATGTTACTCGGGGAGTTAGAAGGAACCAAATTTAAACACACATATCTACCAAAATAAAATCGATATTCAGTCGATTCCCGAATACAATAGGTACCTCGTACTCCTTATAATGCCTAGCCTAGTACTTTTATCCCGGCTAACATTGAGGGAGAATCAAGTGACAAATGATACATACAATCAAATTGATCTTCAATTTGGACATCTAGATGCAAACAAGTATCATCTTACATGGGAAGACATGTCTTTGCCCTAAAAAAAATTAAAGACCATGATGTACATGCCACGACTTCATGTACAAGTATTATACTCGATGGGTTTAAAGACACCCAGACTGGTTCTTTTTTTATGTTGGTGAAGCGGTATAAATTGAAAATCCACTGCACCAATTTAATACATTATCAGTATTTGGAATTCATGAAATAGACAATGTAGTGGTGAACCAATAGAAGTCATGAAGGAATCCCCTAGCTCATGTTCAATCATAGCAAGGTTTTTGAAACCCCTCAGATAATATGTGGTGCCAACTAGCCACAGTTTAGGCTAGATCTCCTAGACAACATATGTTAGATCCCAACCTCATAGTTGTGAGTGCAACTTTCAGTTTAGATGTGTTTTGTATGATGTCAAAATTAGAAAACTTTAGTGCTTTTGTACATTAGACAGTATCATTTGGTTCTAGTTGTGCATTGTGTATTTTAGCATTAGGAAGCATGTCAACATGTTTGGAAATGGTTTAGAAAATATTCATGCATCAAGAAAAGATTTGTATGCATCAAAAATTCATTTTTGTGTGAAAAACAGTCTACAGGTCGACTCCTATGATTATAGGTCGACCTATAGAAGAATTTTTTTCAACTACAGGTCGACACATACGATGCATGGGTCGACACATGTGCTGCAGTATTGAAGTTTGTAAGTTATGTCTCATGTGTCGCCTCTACAGGTCAACACATAGCATGTCTAGATCGACATATGACTTATATAGGTCGATCTATATATCAAAAATCTTGAAATTTTTCATTTCTTTCTATTACTTTTGCATTCCTTTTGCTTCTCATTTTTCTTATATATATATATATATATATATATATATATATATATATATATATATATATATATATATATATATATATATATATATATTTGATATGTGCATCATTTATAAGAATAATATTTGATTTTGCATCTGGCTTTTAGTTTTATTGATGATAATGCATTGTTTCTTAGAGAACAATTTTGTACACTAATGGTTTTTATCTAGTATGTAGCTTTTGCTAACAGGTTCTGACTCTAAAGCATTGACGTGTGACGTCATCAGATTCTAGAATCAACACACTCTGACTCTGAAGAGATACGAGTGCTTTACAAAATATTGTCAAGTTCTAGAAAGCTATTAGACAACGATTCTGATGAATGTTTGTGCTAAAGCTTCTGTCTATGACTCTGGTTGAAGAGCCTCTTAAGGATTGTCATCCTTCAATATTATGCACTCAAAGTTCTGAAGATTCCGAAGAACAAGATCTAAAGAATCTAAAGACTAGGTTCTGAGGAACTATGTCAAGACTCTAAAGATCGAGGTTCTGAAGATTCTGTCAACTAGTCTCTTGATCCTTCGAAGCATGCTTCAACAACATTTCATCAGAAGCCTCTGAAAATTAAAAGATAAAATCAAAAGGTTTTGCGTCAGAAAGATAGTACACAGTACAAGATCATCCTTCCCTCCACTACGTTGATTTTGTGGGCTAAGGATAGTATTATTGTATCATTTTGTCTCCTATATGCAAACTGTTATACAAAGAGACAACTGCAAATTGCTATTCCAATTTTACCCTCTAACGAATTTTTTAACTACCTTAATAAAGAATACTTGGAAGATTGGAAGAAGTTGCTCATGCTAGCTAATGCTCACGCTATTTAACATGCACATGGTCTCTGCTAAAGTATATATTTTATGTGTATAGTCTTTGTAAACATACATAGAGTTGTTGCTCGTTATTGTGTGAAGATATTCATTGTATTTAACTTGTGTTAATATGCTTCCTTAGAAGCAATACTTATAAACACACACTTCTAAATCTCAAAGTTATTTAAATGGTTTTCTTGAGTGACTAGGTTTTAGTCAGATAGACTCAAGAAGACAAAGACGGTTTGTCTTTGTGGTGTCTGTAATCAGTTTCGGTTATAGTGAATTAAGTCCTTGTTGAGAAGGAAAAATCACCTTGGTATGGTGGATTGGAGGTAGCTTCGTTAACAGTGAACCAGTATAAAAATAACATTGTTATTTTTCTTGTTCATGTTTTTGCTTGATTGAGTTGATTTTGGAAAAGCTTTTGGTTTTAGAAACTCAATTCAAACCCCTATTTCTTGTGTTTCTTACCACCTTCAATTTGCACCAGAGCTTCAGTTCTGGTCTTGATAAGATTATCAAACACTTAATAGTGTCAGATAAAGATCCAGTGTGAAACACAATGGCTTCCCTTCCACCATCATTTTAAATAACCCTAATGTTGATGGGTTTGACCTCTTGAGAGAAAGTTTTTGTAAAATCAAAACCATGTTGTTAATGAAATCCCTTTTCAACCAACATGGCCTTGTATTTGTTGACAGTGTCATCAGGGTTTTCCTTAAACCTAAACACCCATTTGCAACCTATAGCATGATTGTTAGGAGAAAGAGATACAAGTTACCAATCTTTGTTAGAAATGAGGGCATCAAACTTAGTTTGCACTGTAACTTTCAAGGGTAAGGAGGCAAAGGCTTGCTTGACAGTTTTAGGCTCACAGTGAGTAAGAAGTAGTCTAGGTTCAAGTCTTGGTTGAGCAAATCCAGATTTGGCTCAGGTTTGCATAGAATGAAAGTTGATTGGTTTAATAGGAACATGAACTGCCATAGTAGGGATAGATTGATCATTTGAAGAAGTATAAGATGAGGAAAAGGTGGATGACTCATGATGATTTGAGGAATTTGAGACATTTGTAGAAGATGAAAGATAAATAATGTACCCAGAGATATGACTAGACTGAGCAGAAGAGGAATCATGTTCAGGAAGAGAATGAGAAGTAGGCTGAGACCTAGAAACTGAATCAGGTAGAGAAGACTCTGAGAAAGTAGAAGAGCCTGTAGTAGTAGGTGGAGTACCTAAATAAGCAGGAAGAATAGGATCATGAAATAATAGGGGAGACGAAGTAGTAACCTTAATGGAATGGGAACTAGAAGAAGAGAGAATAGGAAAATGACCAGGAAATGGGCATCTAGATTCATTGAAAAGAACATCTTTGGATATGTACAATCTACAACCAGGAGCTAGACACCTATAGCCATTGTGAGAAGTGGAATAACCAAGGAAGATACATTCTTGGGATCTGAAATTGAGCTTGTTTGTGTGATAAGACCTAGGAAGAGGAAAACAAACACAACCAAAGGCCTTAAGGAAGGCATAGTCACGAAAAATGTGAAATAATAAGGTGTAAGGAACTTTAAAATTAATAGAAGAATATGGAAGTCTATTTATTAAGTAGACTACAGTGAAGAAGGCAAAATCCCAATAAGACAAGGGCAATGAGGTTTGAATTAGAAGGGCGAGACCAAGGTCTACATTATGTATGTGTTTCCTCTTAACCACGTCACTTTGATGTTGTGTGTGAGCACATATAACTCTATGAAATATGCCCAAATCAGCCAAATATTTGGTGAAAGACCCGAACTCCCCTCCCCAATCAGGCTGGATGGCTTTAATGGGAAAGTCGAGCTGCAGTTTAACCATGGATTTGAATGTCTTAAATGTAGAGAGAGCCTTAGACTTGGAGTTAAGCTGATAAATCCAAGTAAATTTAGAATAGGTGTCAACAAATGATATGTAATATGTATAGTCTAAAGTAGATGGATTAGGATAGAGACCCCATAAGTCACTATAAACAACTTCTAAAGGATAGAATATGTGGTGTGTGAAACATGTGAATAAAGTCTATGTGTCTTATCCATGCAACAAGTAGAACAAAATTGAGTGTGATCTTTAATATAAAAAGTTATATTACAATGTTGCAACAGAAGTTTTAAAACATGAACATTGGGTGCCTTAGTCTAAGATGCCACACAATAGGAAAATTAGAATCAACACAAGTAGAATAAGACCTAGGATTAACCTTATTAATAGATAAATAAGTAGGTAAAATAGAGGACTTATCGGTAGGAAACATAAAAATAAGAGGAAACTCATATAAGTCATCACTCCCAACATGACCCTTAAGAAGCACAACATTAGTGACATGTGATTTGACAAGACACTTGTTAGTAGTGAAAACAAAATATACATTATTATCCCTTGAAAATCTACTGACACTCATAAGATTTTTAGTAATGGTGGGATCTAGAAGAAGATGACTAAGAGTGAGATGTGTGTGAGGTTGGAAAGGATAGGGGAAGGAACTAGAACCATAAGAGGTAATGTGTAAACCTTGGTCATTTCCTATGAAGATTTGATCAGGACCTTCAAGGGGAGTAAGCTGTAGGAGATTGTTAGCTTCAATAGTAACATGATAAGACGTGCCTAAGTTAGGGAACCAGGAGGCACACGAGGAAGGAAAAGCATTTGCCACAAATGTACTGGGTGAAGGAAAGAGAGGAGAAGCATGTCCAAGTGCCATAAGAGGTGTGTTCCTTACATTGTTGCCATAAGGAGCCATGTGACTTTGCCAAGGGGATGAGAATATGAATTTCCATTGAAGAAAGTGCCCTAAAACTGTTGGTTGAACTTATGCCAATAGTTTAATATAGTGTGCCAAACTTAGAATAAACTTGACACTGAATACTAGCAAAACGACCCCTCTGCCTCTGCCAATTTTACCACCACGTCCTGACTTAGCACCTCTGAATGCATGGTGCTCGGGCTCAGGATTAGGAGTAGCATGAGAGAGAAGAGTAGGCTCATAACTGGAGGTTTAATACTCAATAGAAGCATGTAAGTGAAGTGATGTGTGAGTCAGGTTCAAGAAGAATATGTATAGAACTGAGGATTTCTTAAACTTAGAAAGTCCGAGTTCATGCGCAATCAAGAGTATCTCAACTCCATCAAGATCCATGATGCCAAATTTGCTTTCAATCACAAAGATAACTTGAGCATAATTTGAAGATAAACCTTGAAGAAACAAATCAATGTGATAATAGATTGGTAGAGGATCACTAATGGAAGCTAAAACATCAACAATAGTTCTTATTTTGTGAATATAATCCAAAACTAAGAGCGAATCCAACGTGAGAGCATGAAGTTCAACACGAAGATGTCAAGCACGAGCACGAGTTTACTTATGAAAATGATTGAATAAATGATCTCATAGTTTATGTGTGTGCGAGCAACCAAGAACACGATAAAGGATTTCGCTAGAGAGAGTAGACTGAACCCACGACAACAACATTTGATCATTTTCCAACCAAATCAAATAAGTAGGATTAACCGATCCAGAAATGTGCAGCATTATTAAGAATTCGAGATGGAATTTGTGTGCAAACAACGAAATCACTAAGACCGTAAGCATTAATGTAAAGTTCAACTTATTGTCGCTAAAGAAGAAAATTCTTTGCATCCAATTTGTGCATAATTTTGAGCAAATACACGAGACGACGAACATCATCGATTACATCGACGCTGTCGGTGTCAAAGTTTTAGAGATCTGAACAGATGGTGAAGGTGAAGCTGACGAAAAAGATGACATGGCTTAGGATCACTATAGCAATCTAATACCATGATAGAAAATATAGTAAAGTTATTAATTTTTTATAACGAACTTTTCTTTTCATTCAAAAGTTAGTTACTTAGAGAAAACATAGTTCCTATAACAAACTTTTCTTTTCATTCAAATGTTAGTTACATAGAGAACTAGCAAGATACCCGTGCGTCCGCACGGGTAAACTTATTTTATACGGTATAAAATATATTTAAATACACGTGTAAATTTGAAATAAAAGAATTCATCTCACAATTAAAGATAATTATTGGTTAAAATAAAATAGAAATTATTCTGATAGTGATCCGTGAATTTAAAAGTTAGTGGTATGTATCATTATTGAGTAATATTCAATTTGATATAATATAAAATGTTTTTAGATACATATGTCAATTTATAATATTACTCAATTGTAAAATGAATAATGATCGTATAAACTCATTCTGTTAAATAATCATATAAAAAAAGAGACCCGTGAGATGGAGAAGGGAAAAAAAAATACATTTAAAAATAAAAAAATTGTCTCTCAAATAAAGATAATTATTTATTAAAATAAAATAGATATTGTCTTGATAATGACACGTGAAATAGAAAGTTAGTTGCGTGCACCGATTATTGACTGTTATCCAATTTAGTATAATATAAAATGTATTTAAATACACATGTTAATTTCAAATAAGTTACTTAATTATAAAATAATCATATAAATTATAATATATTTTTTATATATAATAATTATAAAATAATTATGTTTTTATTTTATATCAATTTTGTATTTTAAAAATTCACTTTTTTTCTGTGTTGTTCTTCATTAAATTAAAAAGAAGTTCAATTTGTATACTTAAAATGATAAAATAAAAATTTAAAAAAATGGAGAGAGAAAAAAATTAAAATGAAAATGAGAAAATATGAGAAAAAAAAGAGAGAAATTTAAAATTTGAATTAAGAGAAGAAAAGAAAGAGAGAAAAAATTAAAAATAAAAATAAGAAATGAATAAAGTAGCAAAAGAAGGTAATTTTAATTCTTTTAGGATTTGTTTATTACAAATGTGTTTTTTTCCTATTCTCGCTGTCTCAAAAAAGTATCTTATTTACATTTTTTTTAATTTCATAATAATTATCCTTTTTATAATATCAATCCAATAATTTTTTTTTCTATTATTTCCTATTAATTAACTTTAACTTTACTCAACAATTTTATTAACTACTACAATTAATAAATGTATTCTGATAAATGATACTAAATTTATCCATAAAATCAAGAAATCTAATTATTTTTTTAATTACCATATATAATTTAAATATGATATTTTTATGAGACGAAGAGTGTAGTGTAATTTTAAAAAAAATAAATATATTATAGCAAATCAGAATCTGACACCCGTCAGTCTTGGTAGTTACAACAATACACTAGATACGAATAGACTAGGTTGGCATTACTCTAATAAATATAATGTAATCTACAATAATGTTTATATTTCGGATTGAGTTATTTAATTATTTTACAAAACTTGCATGGAATGAATTGAGAAATTTTCTCCACAAAAAATAACTGAAAAGATTTCTTTGCCTAGATTTAGGAGTGAAAAAAAATCAATCAATTTTTAATGAACAAATGCAACTTCTTTTACAAAAGATTCATTCTACTCCTACCGGAACCCATCCATCCTAACATTGCTAACAGCACCATAAAATAATCGATTGAACAAATAATGATTTCTGAAAGCTGGTATATGGAGACAGGAATCTAGAATTTCAATTTCAATTATCTACATTTGCAACTTGAATTTCCCTTTTCCGAAACGTACTTGTAACAAGTCCAGATGAAAATCAAGGCTTTAGACAAACTGATTTGGAGGCATCCAGATGGTTAAGGCGGCAGGTTCCAAGAAGAAACTCCGGGAGCTCTTCACGTGTGTTTCCCTGAATATATATTTCAATTATTACTATATAAATCAGCATATAATTATAATAATAAGAATAATAATAACTATAACAATTTCGTTCAGAAGGCAATTATTGGCATTTGTCATGATAAGGTCATGCATAAATGCAGCATTTCTATAGCTTGGTTTGAATCTACCCATGTGAATTTTCAGTAATATATAATTTCCCCAATTTTAGCTCAATTAATTAAAAGGAAAGAAAAATTACAAAATTATCTTACCTGGATTAGAAATGCCATCTCAATAACCAGATGGTTGAGGTACCCGAGGACAAGATTCACAACACCTCTTGCAACGGTTGATGATCCAATATCAATTCCCAGCTGAAATGGATGCCACAATTCCAAGATAAGTATTAAACGAAAGATACTCTTTCTCCTTCGCTTCAATATTTTTTTTGGCAGACCAAAAGATTCACCAATACATACATTATACATGGTTTCAAATGCACCAACTTAAAATCACAAAATTAATACATGTATGCATATTATCCTGATTTTCCTAAAAAGTTCATTTTTAAAAGATAGTCATAAACTTACTTCCAAATAGTTCTTTCCCTGAAAATAGTTGATTTCCAAAGCTTGTCCAACTAAGCACGCCTTCTTTCCCACACTCTGTTTTACAATCCATGAACCCTGAAACAGCAATATCAACACTCAACACGAATATTCCACGGGCTAAACAAAATAAGAGCAGAAATTTTGCCTTCATAACATGGAACACATATGCATATAATTTTGGGGATCAATCTCTTTTAACAACTGAGAAAAGGGATTGATATATGGCATTGTTTATCTTGCATGTTTTGTAATGAAAGACACAAAATAGAGGAAAATAATTTCTAAGCCAAAATTACATAGAGCTATTTAGACTCAGCAGATTGCGTCAGTGATTACTTTACAAACCTTAGATATGTATGGTATGAGTTTAAATCTCGAATTTCTGAAGGTATTATCACCCTTGATAAAACTCTCGAGCAATGGAGCATCTTCCACAGGGGTATTCATCATATAGTATAGTGCCAGGCTGTATGTTGTAGAACCTGGAACCTGGTTCAAAGAAACGCCTAAATTAGTGTCGTGATAAATTTTATGTAGGAAGAATCTAAGCAGAAGACAATTGATTAACCTGGATGTTTATAATGAAGAAGAACTCAGGCCCACCCTGTGCTGCATATTTCTACAAGGTTTAAAAAATTCATCAAATTGATTTTCCTTTATAGAGCATAAGTAGTTACTTGATGGCTAAATATACTCAAAGTTAAGAACCATAACACCAACGAGAGAAAACAACCTGCACAATGCTTCCAGGACGGCCACCAAGATCATCTTCCCTTTTTTCAGATCTCAACCAATCTGCAGCAACCATTTGCATCAAGGTCCCCTTTGCTTTAACCTGGTAATCAATATTCGAGACATTTGAGATCACTGACAAAGTTAATGGCTAAACTAAATAACAACAAAAAACGATAACTGCGTATAATGCGGTTAACCTTCAGTTCGCATCTTTAATCAAAGAGTTTTATTTTGTAATATAGAATGAAAATGCAAAAATTTGAGTTTGATCAGCTCATATTAAATTAATGAAATAACAGAGCATGGAGAAAAGTGAAACAAATACATACACAAGAGGGAACAATGGAAACAAAAATAGATCTGTCCCTGTATTTTTGCAAAAAAAAGTGATAATGTGTTGCTTCTTCTTATACCTTGAGACGGTCTTCAAGATAATTTTCTCCGCGAATCAGGAAAGTAGAAGGATCTGCTTCTGTCAAACTGCAAGGTAGTGTACAAGTAGGATCTTTTGGAAGAGTTGATCCATACGGGCATGTAGTGATCTCTTCTCCAACCATCTCTTGCAAATCCACATAACCTCTTTTATGAACTGCACAAATGGTTCTGGGCATTTTTAATCAAAGAGAAAGTAAAATAACTTATAGTTACCATATGCTATCAGAGTTTCCAAATGACCTGCAAGATCGTGCAATTTTCTCACAAAATTAGCAGCAGATGATAACTTTTGGTGGCGAACGTCCTGAAATTCTCAAATTCACAGGAGGGCAAGAAAATGCCAAATCAATCAAAATAGAAGTTTAACAATATTTCCAATGCAAAATAATACTAATAAAAAATAAGAGTATGATTGCGTGGTCAAGCAATGAAAATGCCTTATGTGGTATGCAGTATAAATAAATTCTAGAACCAATTGGGATGTCACGAAAAGCTAAAATGCTTAAGTGTAAAAAATGCATAGAGCTAAGATATGCTTAAATACATCCCTGACATTGAATGCGTCTACTGCAATGTCATCAGCAGTGGTGAACATACTTTGCACTAAGCACTCAGTGAGTTTTGAGAAGATGAAATGCTAAATTGTTAAGCTGTTAAAAAAATACATAACTACTTATAAACTATCTAAGCAGATTAGAGGGAAGAGAATGAAGTGCATAGAAAATCAGAGCATAGATTAAAGGGAAGAGAATGAAGTGCACAACTTAGCAACCACAAAACATAAGCATTTGATGGGAAGTCTTTCTAATATGAATAACTATTTAATAAATTGGTAAACATGATCCAACATCAAAATGATTATGAATTAAGAACTATCTCTAATAGTTGAAAGTTTAAAACGATGGTCAAAATTGAGTGAACCTATCTTTTATTTGCGAAGGTGAATGAAAATTTTACCTCATGGGATGTAAAATGGGTATGAACTAATAAGACCCAAACACTTAAACCAATAAGGTCATACACCACCAAGTGAGCACAACACAAGATAAAGGAGAAGACCAAAACAGAGAACAAATTCAAGCACCAAACACTTAAATCAATAAGTTCATACAATATTCATGAGGTCATAAACCAACAACTGAGAAAAACACAGGATGCACAAGACCAAACAGATAACAGATTTAAACACTGGATCAGTGCACCAAGGGAACCAACAGCTTAAACTAGTCTTTTGACGCTGCTCCGCACACAAGGAACACTGAAGAAGATGAGCACGTGATAAAAAAAGAAAGATGAAAGTGCTGTTTTTGGTTGGGACAAAATGCTAAAAATAGGGTTAGAGGGGCTGAAAACATATTCAGGGTTGAGAGAAACATTGTGCATTTGGGTTTCAGAAAGTTAAGCAGTTGAAACTTGCTTTTGGTTTGGCAGGGAGTGATTGCAAGATCTCACCAATCTTATGTGCAAACTGGTGAGATAGCACTCCAGAGTAAGATTGGCATTGCCCAGTGCTCTAAATCATAGAATTATGAGATTAAGTTTGTGATTTTGATTACCTTTTACTTTTTTCTTTTCAAAGTTGAGATTCAATAGTTACTTACAAATTTTACATAATCGCAGGCATAGATCTCTAGAGAAGTCAGCCTCCTTATATGATAAGACTTGTATTTTCTCCCTAACACTAAACATTTAGAGTCATATCAGAGACCTAGTGAACATAAAGCTAGTTGTTTTGAATCTCTATTTTCAATTATGGAGTAAAAAACACCATTTATACAAGCTCAGATTCTGCGAATTGAGATATAGTGAAGTTTTTATCGACTAATACAACAGGAAAAGTAAATCTGTGTTTCACAAACATATAAAGAACTGAGAACAACAGATGATATGATATTTGAAAGCCTATTGGTAGCATTGACTGATCATTATCAGAGAAATCTGCTTATAAAAAAACATTGAAATTTAAAGCAATCACTCAGTATTAAGTTTCAAGACACAAACTGCATTTTGAATAACTTTGCACTCTTCATTTCTTTCAAGTGCAATTAAAGCAATTAATCAAATGTTTACCTGAGACTTCTGGTGACTACATTCTGTCATCCATCCATTTTCCGACTCATCACAGTTTGATGGTTCCATAACATCATAAAACTCATCATCGGCATCATTTAGACTAACAAGGCCTGCATGCTCCGATTGCGTTGGATCTACTTCTACAGTTGGGTTATCTGGATTGCTCTCATCTGCCTGTATTTGGGTATCGGAATTGGCATGTTCTTCCATCAGACTATTCCTTCTGTTTCTTGTCAACTCTCCAGATGAATAATCAGACAAAGTGCAATTCCCTAGTCTAGCTCTAAATAACTCTCGTAATGCTGCACATGCAAGAGAGATAATCAAGTAAAATATAAACTAGAAGCACAATAAACTTCTGATTCAGTATATACGAATCCAGTGATATAAAATAATTGTCGGCCTGTGACCATATAATAGTAATGTTCAATAATATAAAAATTGCAACAAAAAAAAAAAGAGACTACCAGCAACTCTCCCAAGCATTTGAATGGTTATAGAATATGCCGATGAGGACTTAAGATAAGATCTCCAGCATTTCCAATCAATAGCAAGCATGTGCTTTACAACAGATTGCTTTCCCATGTTCGCCGGTGATATAACGTACTCTCCACCTACAAAAGAATGTAAGTTGTCATACTTCAACTGCTATCATTCATGAATTTTCCTCTAAACTATCTGTCATTCAACTTTCTGAGGAACTAGAGCACATATAAAAACAAATTTGGAAATCCTGAAATATAGATAAATTGGATAATATGATGACAATAGTGATTAAGTGAAGGAAAATGATTCAAGAATTGGCAAACTAATCTTAAAGTTCAGAGTGAGTATGAATGAAAGCAACAACATCATGATTGCAATAGTATTAAATTTATTTTCTAGGTAGTATGAGACCAGTTAATAGAAGGAAATAAAAATGTTTACTATTTCTACAGTTTCAGCATACATTACTTTTAAGGCAGGCACGGACATAGCCTTTCTGGCGAGGACACTTTTTGTGAAACACGGAATGGTAAAGAATAACTGTGTCAAGGAAAACCAAATTAGTTACTTTCATTCAGAATAAGAGTGTATTTACAAATACATTGTTCTACAATTTGTTGCTACCATAGGTTCCATCATCTTCTCTCCTCCAATAACGCCGCAGCAACAGATCTCTTCGTTTCATTCCCCTGTAAAAAACATGATATGAAACTAATAAAATTATTACCGGAAAAAGACCAGTAGGTACTACCTCAAAACACTAGGTGGTACATGATAAGCATTAAAGGATTGGGTCTTACCAAGGCAACCAATCACTATATAGCTGCTTGTGAATAATGTCGGTGTGACCATCTAGGTGCTCAACTACACTCCCCTTGGAAAAACAGAAATCCCATCTGCAAACCAATAGTTTGTAACAAGGCAAAAAACACTTGAAAATCATGGTTTATAGAATTTCAGCATGATTGTTCTGCTTACCTATCCATTGCTATAACATAACCTTTATATGACTAAACTTTCTCTTTGCAGTTAATTGAAATGTTAAATGTAAAAGTATACAGGCCAGATTCCTACACACTATTATTTCAAACAAAGCACTCATGTTGGTTTTGGTTGATGGACTTGTTAATATAATCCAGAGCCTTTTTATTAGACATATCATTCCGCAGATTTTGAGGGGACTAAACTGAGAAGGGAACTTGGGTGATGTTCGATTATGCTGTCCTTTTATTTTATGCAAATGATGATGGGCTAATGGTGTTCTTAGATGGAATGCAAGGACACCGTTCCAAGATAGAGCATAAGAAGACTGTAAGGTTTATTTGGATTATTTTCATTTCTTCAGAGCTTTGGTTTAGTTTGTTTTGCTCTTATACTTCCAACAATCTCTTGTACAGGAATATCATCATTTACCCATAAAAAAATAATATAGTAAAATTGCATAGATATAATATACGGTGACATTGTAACTCTGACCATCACAAGGGGTTATAAGATGGATGGGTTGGTTTCAGGGAATGGACAAAAGCATTGGACTTGGAGTGAAAAGGAGGGCAGAGGTTCAACTTTCGTACTAACATTTGCTGTTAGAAAAAGTTACAATATGCAAAGCCAACTCCCCCCCTCCCCAACATAACACACTAAAAGCCCGCGTCAATAATAAAAGAAATGAAATTATCCCAAGACATAAAATAACATTTGCTTGTTAATCTAGCAGTGCCATTGAGCAAGATTACATCCAGTTAATGGACTTACTCGGATCTTGAAGGACCAAGTGCCATAAGAGTCTGGAAAATGGCTTCTGAAGTTCCATCTACCACACCAACAGCCATTATTGCGGGATGATCATCTCGTTTCTGGAGATTGGACAGGGTATTCAAGAATTAGTCGTTTCCATTTTAAATTAAATATGAACAACCTTTTACTGAAAAGAAATTTCGCCAACCTTCCCACCAGAATCCCTATCTTTTGCTTCCTTGAATAGTCGTAAACCTTCGTTACACCCATAAAAACATTAGTGCAAGTTTTAGCTAGGTTTTTATCATGTGAACTTACAAAAACTATTTTTGAATAAAAAAACAGCAATTATGAAATAAATTTTTACCGTTTTGGCAGCCAAAGATTGTCCAAGGTGATGGGGCAATAACATCAGAAGAAGAAAGTGTCCAGTCTATAGAATTTTGGTGATTTCTACTGGAAGATCCACTTAAGCTGTAGGCATCACACCAAAAAAGAAACAAAAGATCATGCAACAAATACAACAAAAAAATATAGCTCAAGACAGCTTCAAATGCTTATTAACTCAGTCAACATAAAACTTTTTGTTGCAGTAAAAATCATTTAAAGGAAAGATAAAAATACCTATAAGACTGCCATTTCCTCTTGGAACATCCTATATCTTCTGGGGCACCCTGCACATATTAACAACAATAGCTCCATCCATCATTCAAACAGTTCCACCACAAGCTAAAAAAAAGCCTCAGATCATGCATAAACTATATAAACATATATACCTTCAAAGACGCTTCATGAAAGCATTGAATCCATCTCGCTGCTTCTTCAGGACGGCTCGCTCCTAACTACAACACTCAAAGTTTTGTAATTCCAAATTGAAACATAATTTCAAATTAACAAAAACCTATAATTTAATTTAAACCTAATACACTAATAATCACCTCACCTTTAATCGATCATTATGATTCGAAGTGTTATATAGTGTGAAAATGAAAAACACCTACAAAACTCACGCAGATAAACAAACATTAAGCCAGCAACCATTTTAACAGAAAAAACAATAATAATTTTTTAAAAATAATAAAAATAAAAAATGAGAGATTAAATTGAGCATATACTTTTCTGTTAATACTCTCCCTTCCATTATCCATTACACGAATACACGAATCCACAATAGCACTTCTAACAGGATCCTGAAAAAGAAAGTTTCCGTTTCCGTTTCCGTTTCAGTTTCAGTTTCACAGAATCTAATCTAACAAACTCAATACAGTAACATTTCTAACTTCGTTATCAACCGAACCGATTCAATTGATAAAATAATCGGCGAAATGAAATTGAAAAAAAAAAGCGATGAACCTGATCGTCGGAATTGGGAACGGATTTGAAGCTACGAAGAAGGTGATGATCGAGAACGAAGTAACGCTTACGCGAAAACTGAAGTCCAAAACGGTTACAGCGTATAAGGTATAACCATCCTTCCATTGATGATGATGATGATGATGATGAAGTAGCAGTTGTTCCATCTCCATTACTACTACTCATTCTGTTTTCAAATTCACCTTTCACTCTTTTTTTTCTTTTTTTATCAAAATGATTCCAACGCAATCATTGAGCTGAGAAATTAATCAAATTAAAATAAAAATAAAAAAAATAAAAAATAAATTGATTCTGTTGTGTTTGAAAGTCTTTGGAATTGCAGATTGCAGTTGGAAGTGAACGAACAAATCAATGTAACGAAAGTGTTTGCGTTGCGTTGCGTGCCTTTACACATGAGACAAACATTGCTATTACTCGCTGACGAGTAGTAAATGCAAATTCTCGCTACAGGAAATTACTTTACTATCCCTGCTCTTTTCTTTTCTTTTCTCATACGTCTATGATTTAAATTTATTATTATTAAATTAATCTATTTTTTAGTTGGCTTTAGGAAGAAGCTTCAGCCTACTTGATGGAGAGGTTTCTTAATTCTTAACTACCAATTGTTTTAATTTCTTCACCTAAAACTTTTTTAACAGCTGTAATATGTAGTGAATAAATTATTAATATTTATTATGAATTACGATTGAGGATTGATTGATTTAAGGCTATAAGAGTATCTTCTTAGCGAATCCACAACAATAACTTGTTTCCTCTCTCTTAATCTCTCTATCTTCTATTTTGGGTTACATCTTAATCTCTCTATCTTGAAATTTATAAAATATTAGTAGTAAATTATTTATGTAGGGGTTTATTAGATTAAGGTTTCACATGATAATTTGTGTATGATAAAGTTTTGTAAATTTTGAAAGACTATAAGATCTTAATGCTTTTAAAAGACAACTAAGATTTATTGTTTGAATTTCTAAGGATTACTGGTATATCATAAGACTTTGGAAGATTTTAAAATGATTTTATGGATTTATAATTATTAAAACTTTTAAATATTAGGATCATATCATAAAACTTTGTAAGATTTAAAATAATTTTATGGGTTTATAATTATTAAAAATTTAAATAAATATTAAATATAAACTATTACAACACAACACTAACACAATTTTCAATATATGCTATTTTATTTGTTTAAATTCATATTCTTTTTACAAATTTAATTTTATATATAAATATTATGAAATCCTATTCTTAAATTTCAATGATAGAACTTCATTTTTATTTGAGAATTATTTTTTCCACCATTAGACTGTTCTCCGAAGTCAAAAATGTTCCTTATGTTCAGATATGCATTCTTGGGCGCACAATTTTTATATATTCTTCAGTGCAAACTACTTAGGTATCTTATTTTACCAAAATTTAATTCGGGAATGCATCTTTGTATATCATATAGGTGAGTGCGGAGATACATCTTCGTAAACACCATTAATTAAAAATTCAATGGATGGTTCGAAAATGCATTTTCAGACACTTTTATTTCATATATTCACACTAAACTCTTTCCTTTTCTTCCTTTAGTTTCTAAAAAGTCACTCAACATCAAAAAGTACCCAACTGGGAATCTTTCTCAATCATTCAAATTTCTCATCCTATCAAGCTTCTCACAACACTCTACTTCATATGTTGTAAAGTTACTCACTTCATTCAAGCTTCTCGTCCAAAACTTTGATTCGATAAGCTTTTCAAAATGTATTCTTTTTTTGTGTTTTAAATGATGTTTTAGATAACATAAGTTGTTTAAGTTACATTAGACAGTAGCGCAATGGAAATAGGTAGTCTAAATGGACATGAATTTACATTTGTTTGGAGGTTAGGGCATCAATGGTGTTTATGTGATGCCTGAGAAAATCGCAAGTTCATCTGAAGATGCATCTGTAGATTTTCTCTATGATGTTTTTGGAGATGTATCTCCATATTTGTGTCTGGCTTTATTTTGGTTGAACTTGTGATGTGACTTTCTGGTTTTAACGTAAGTATAATGGCTAAAAACAACCCTGGCAGGATTAGGCTCGATCTTGTATCCAAAATCGTGCACATACGGTGTGAGAGGTCCGCAACCAGAACCATGACGCCACAAGTCGACGATAACTCGTTTGATGATTCACAACGTTGAGGTTCACAACCATCTGGTTCTACTTCTCGTAGCCTCCTACCTCAGGCCTCTACATCACGGGGCCACGAGTCCCTGGATGATGAAGCAACGCCTGAAGCCCCTAAAGCTAAGGAGGAACCCGTTGTTGATGCCCCTTTAGAGAGTTATCCAGGAGCCCATTTGATACCTCCTTACTTCATCTCCATGTAGACTATGTTGCTAGGCATGTATGGAAAGAAGAGGTATATTTATTTACTTTTGCATTACATATGTTTTAAACTAATTAAATCGAGACTGGTGGTGATATATATTTTTTACAGGAGCGGTCGTGTTTAAAATTGGTAAACCATGACAGGAAGATATTGGATTTGAAACAACCCGACGCTGATTGGTTCAGGAATACCATCTAGTATTCTGGTCATGCCAGTTTATGTTCTGTTATTGTGTACATTGCCATAAACCATGGCATGTATATGTCATTTATAGAGAGATGGAATTCATAGACGTTGTCTTTCCACCTTCCTATTGGTGAGATAACCATCATCCTATATGACATCTCATGCCTCCTGTATCTTCCCATAAGGGGAAAGCTCTTGGACCACGAAAGGCTCGGTCGAGGCGTCGCCCCTTCTAGTAAAAATAAGGGAGAATATAGAATCAACATGGTACATGTTATGAGTAATCTCGAAAATGGGTTCCATTTTCTCCCCCTCTGAGATATTTTGGACGAAGGATATATGCAATGTCGAGACAGTAGTAGAAACCTCCTTAAGAGTGCAAGTAAGTTGGGAAGATAAGATGTATGGCATCCACATGAAGGGAGTAACCCCTTTAGAAGGACCAACCTCAGTGACACGAGTTTATTTTGGAGAACCCTTTTTCTGGGGGATTATTAATCTTCATTCTGGGTCGTCTTCGTTGAAATTGGAGGCGAGGAGAACTCCCTCACAATCAAAGTGGCCACAATATTCGACAATAGATCTACCTCGGATGCAAAAGTAGCAGTTTTAGTAGTCGAGATAAGAACGAGGAGTGGAGCAAAAGCAGTGGTCATCGTCGGAGGCACCACGGCTTGAATACCTTGAGCATTTGCGAGGTTGTAGAACATCTTTATCTTGTTCACCTTTTCCATGTTATTTGTAAAAATCAATCACACATATAAAAAAACATGAGGACTCTGCTCTCACCAAATATATTTTTCCTCTCATCCTGGATGATTTCACTCACAATGGTGTAAGTGTCAATTTTCCTTCTTCTCACCTTTATAGGAGGCACCTCGCCAAGGGGAGAAGCCTTCCTCATAACCAAGATCGTCGAACCAATATCGTATTTCCTTATTCATTTCCACCTTTTTCGGAGAAAGATCAACTTAGTACAGTAGGAGTCGAAGTTCTAGTTAAAGTGAACTTTAGACCAGTATCATGGGTATAAACTCTGGCAAAAGCGAGGATAGTCGGTAGGAAGGTAGAAAAAAGAGAGATGGATCACATGCATGAAGGGTTTTACTAGCACGAAGCACCTGAAAAAATCGCCCCAATTTAGGATAAAGGGGTTGAACCAAGGATTGGCCTGGTGGGAGTTACTAAGCCCTTGATTAGGGAAGTTGTCTTTTGAGGTGCACCTAGGACCCCAAATGAAGTTGGAAGGGACAAATTTTAAGTGCTTCAGGACGACTACCTCAAAGACAGAAAAAGGCAACCACATTCATATTCTTGTGAACAAACACTTATATAGCGGGATCATGCAATAGTCAAAGGAACTACATATCCTCTTTGTCAGTCCCATTGGAAGAACCGACTATTCCAAAGTAGGGATGGCAATTTGACCCATCCTCAATGGGCACCCGTAAATTTACCCATAACGGGTAGGGTAAAACCCCGCAAAAATGGGTACGGGCATGCGCTCGGGTAATTACCCATAAAAAAAAAGCGGGTATGGGCACCTTGGTACCCAGCCCCCCCACATACCCGAACACTATATATTTATATATTTTTATTTTTATTTATATATTTTAGTTTATATTGTTATATAAAAGTGCATGTCTATCAATTATAAAACGTATATCAATGTTAAGCCATTACATATTTAATATAAGTGTTCGTTTATTTCAACAATAAATTGTTTGAATTTTTTTTTAATGTTTTTAAAAACTTATAATTATATGATATTTTATAATTGATCTATTTATTTTTAATAGGAATGCGGGTCACGGGTATGGGTACTTACATACCCATAGCACGGGTACGGATGCTAACTTTGGCACCCAAGCGGGCATGGGCTCGGGCACGGGGATTTTTTTTAATTGCGGGTATGGGGATGGGTATTATAGTACCATGCCCAAACCCTGCCCATTGTCATCCCTATTCCAAAGGACCGTCGACCACAATTCCAACAATAGTTATGGTAGCCCCAATGCTCAGAACAAATTGAGTGTCTATTACTTCTGCATCCACCCAGTCAAGCTTCTATACATCCAACCGACTTAGAAGTCCAAGTGGGCCTTCACCTGAAAGTCGTTGGGTTTGCAGTTATCGGTCCTCAGACGAAGCTAAATATAATCCTTTGCGTGTTTTATCCTCTGTTGATTGGCCTGTATCTCCTCCTCGGTTAAGATGCAACGGGGAAAATGGACCTCGGTGTGACTAACTTCTTCGCCAACATTTAATAAAAAAAAGCTTCTAATGAGTCGGATGAAGAAGTTCCTTCTTCCAAGCAATTCCCAAATACCCTTTCTGAGTCAGAATCATCAAATAAAGGGATGATTTTTGGTTCCAGGTGGTTGCAATTGAGAGAAGGGAGATGAGAATCAAGGGATGTCCCCATTATAGCGTCAGACAGAGTTTCTCCTTCAGAACTGCTCACTAGGTCAACCGTACTATCACTCATCCTAACTAGAAAACAAAAAATGCCGATGATAGAATCTTAAGTTTAGAATGGTACCTGGTTATGTGAGATTAATGAAGTAAGAGAAGAGGAAGAAAGGCAAAGACTTTTAGCAAAGCACTAGAGCTCGCTTTGATTAATACTCTCTGAGAAGAGAGAACGAAGACGTTCCTTAGAAAGTGACCGTAAGTTTGAATGTCAAGGGTTGCAAAAAACTCCCAAACACTAAATTCCTCATGTTTATAGTTAGGTGCAATTGAAGAATTCGGTCCAACTAGAGAGAGAAATTACATGATCAACAACAAGATTTCTACTCATGGATACACGCAAACTCAAGTGCACTCTAGTACATTATAAACTATGTTTTGCCTTAGCTAGTCATATCACCACACGTATCAGAAGAAGACTATGAAACATTTCAATGATGGGTCTGCATTTAATGTGATTGTTCCCCACTACTTTCTCAACTAATTCCAAACGTTTTAGTTCTATTTCACATTGGAGAACATCTTGGAGGCCGACCAACATCACTTAAGACTTTCCCCGGATCCTTTAGTGCCCGACAAAGTCTTGGGGGCAACTGTTATGGACCGGTCAGAGGCCAAAATTACCAAGGTCTAATTCATCTCAAATCCACTCCACACGACCTAAGGTATAAAAATCGATTCACACGCTAAGGGAAAAGTACATTATTTGATCTCCACTTTTCACTACACTCATCTTGAATCTTGATTTAACTTGGGCATTAGAGTGTTAACTACGCGGTTCCACCCTGCACCGCTGTAAAGGAGATCAGCATCACCACTCAAGATCATCAGTTCTCCAACTACATCCATTTTTTGTTCTTGAACGGAACAAGTAGTATGTTAAAGTTAGCAATGCCAGAGGATGTGTTTTGAGCTTTGTATAGAAATGTAATTTTTATAGCTTTAAACCTTTTCATTAATTTAAAAAGACCTTTTTTTTTCTAGTAGAAATCAGATATCCTATACGCACAACTGCAAAGACTAATCCCTCTGAGTCAGGGAGGACTATAATGAGCCTAAACTCTTTCCTCAAAAAAATTAATAGCGTTGCACGCGTAAAGATAGATTCTAACCCATAACATTTGGTTAAGGTGAAAGAGATCCTTTATCATCTCATCTATGTGCTATTCGGTTAAAAAAAACATGTTTGCTGGTACACTTTTGTGTATTTATGAGATAGATTCATTTTATACAAATTAATAATATTAATAAATAATATTTAAATAATAATAAAAATATTGAATATTAAAATTGAAATTTCATATTCAAGAAGTTTTTTTCTTATGAAAATTTAGAATTGAGGTCAAAAGTAGTATATAGTTTTATAGATAATAATTATTTAAACAGAGTCAAAGATAGTATATAATATTTTTAAGAGTTTAATTTTAAAATATAACCAGTTTTTTTTCCAGTCATTCAATAATTTTAATAAAAATTTATAAACAAAATGATAATCATCATCATAAACTTACACATAATTGCGAGATTATAAACTCAAATCTAAGATAAAATATTCAGTCTAATAGTACTGGCATATTACCAGTTTAATTAGTTTAAAAATATGTGTAATCATACTCATTAAATAAAATGACAATATATCACTATTCAAAAAAAGAATTGTGAACATTTTCTTTTGGTAAACTTACTTATGAAGTCTTCTAAATTTAAATATTCTTTTGAATTGGTTCTGAGTATTTTCTTCTAAATAGTTATTTATTTTATGTTATTATTGTTCATATATATTTTTTTTAAAATATGTATAATATATCTTACATATGATAAATCAACACCTGAATCTAAATTCTTAAATAATAATAAAGATTAGAACGAAAATACATAATAAAGATTAGAATGGAAGTATCTAATTTTTTAAAGCAACTAGTATTTCTACTTGTGCGATGCACGAGACAAATTATGGATAGGTATTGTATTTTTTTATAGCAAAATTATGAATATCTAAAAATAACAAAAATCTATATATTCATATCTTCAAACAAAAAATTACATATTTCATTGGTACAATAGAAATATATCAAAAAAAAATCTCAAAATCTAAATAGGATATGTAAATAAATTATCCTTCTCTAACTTTCCTTGTAATTGAACAAAAATATAGAAAAAATTCATCATCCCGTCTTGAAAGAAAAAAGAAAAATATTAAAGAGAATGTAAAACTTCTTATAACATTGATAATAACATATAACTCAGGTTAAATGTGAATTAAAATAGTAATTTAAACAAACTTAAACAATAGGTAACGCTGAGCAAAATCTTTCGAAATGGTAACCCCTATATTTACCAAGGGATGACAATGAGTATGGTTTGATCATGATACCATAGTACACGTTCTCATACCCGCAATTTTAAAAAATCATCGTATCGGAGCTCATACATGTGTGGGCACCACCATTTGTACCTGTGTCCGTATCATATGGGTAGCTAAGTACTCATATACGTACCCGTTTATCCACATTTTTAATAAAACATTATCGATCAATTATAATTTATCATGTCATTTTAAGATTTTCACGACATTAAAAAAAATCAATTACATTATTGTAAAGTTAAGAAATAAACAAATACTTAAATATGCGTACAAGTTTAATATAGATGCATTCAATAAAATTGATAAACATACAAGTGTTTATAATAATAAAAATATATAAATATATATAGTGCGGATATGAGACGGATTGAGTACTAAGGTATCCGTACCTGTGTCCATGCCTGCATAATGGGTAACTGTTGGAGCTCATACCCATACCTATTTTGTGGATTTTTACCCTATCCATTATGGATCATTTTTGCGGATACCCCTATGAAAATTGGTCAAATTAACATCCCTATATCCACCCGTGTTTAAAAAAGTAAACATGACATAAATTAATGAAATTTATATATTTATTTATATATTGAGATATAAAAGTATTAAAATAAGAATTTTTTAACCATCTTAATATCATTTGATAGTAGAATCAATCAATTAACGGTATAAAATAATTTATTAAATAAAAAAAATCAAACTTGATAATAGTTTAGCATAGAATTGGTAAGTATGTAGTTCATATTTTAGAAGACCTCCTTGTAAACAACATTTGAATTCTTATTAATGACATTACCATTATCGTCATTGATAAGAAGTTTTAAACCAGCTTGTGGAGTAACTCTAAAAATTGTAACATATAGGTGACCATTGGTAAAAACAAATCGTGGAAGGTAGATTCCAACATGTTTAAGAGATCGACCTTGACTCTTATTTATTGTCATTGCAAAAGAAAGAGATATAATGAGACGCATGCCATTACATAATCCTGATGATCGATCAATACTTCTGAGTAGCATAAGACGTACACCAACCCTTAATTTCAATTCATCATTTGGTAGGCCCGGGGCTTTGATGGTATTCAATAATTTAAGAGTAAGAATATTATATGGACCATCAAGAATTTCGCTTTGTTCACATGGTGTATCAAAACTCAAATATATTTTAACTTCACCATAAATCAAAGATAATATGTAATCATTTATGAGTTCAACAACATCATTCTTTGATGTCAAAATAGCCTTATCTTAAAAACACGAAGGATCATGAAAATCCTCAAAGAAAGATGGATAATTATCACTAACTATAGAAGCAATGTAGTCGCCTGAATTTTTTATGATCATATCATCTATAATTTTAGTGTTTAAGTCTCCATCATTATTCTCACCAATTTTTCCTTCTCCAATACTCAACGACCAATCTAAAAATTGTTTCATTTGTAAAATCCGACGATCCAGTTTGAAACCTCGTGTTCTTAGTTAATGTTATTACTTGACAAAAATCCTATAAATAAGATGAATTAATCCTGACATGTACAATATTTTTCTTGTTCCTTGGATATAAAAGAGAGGATTTATCTAAAATCACCACCCATAACCACTACTTTACCTCCTAAGAGAATTTTACTATTAGAATTGGAAGATTTAAGAATATCTCTACCTCCTAAGAGAATTTTACTATTAGAATTGG
This sequence comes from Lathyrus oleraceus, assembly GCF_024323335.1. Lineage (NCBI taxonomy): Eukaryota > Viridiplantae > Streptophyta > Magnoliopsida > Fabales > Fabaceae > Lathyrus > Lathyrus oleraceus. The sequence continues at coordinate 614,033,737 of NC_066583.1, forward strand.
AAGATTTAAGAATATCTCTAGAAAAAAATTGTCAACATCTTGAAAGTAATATTTGTGCATCATTATAGTCTCATCCCATATAATAAGTCTAGTATTTATTATCAACAGAGTTAAATAACTTTTTGGTCCAATCTTGTAAGTAAAAAAATCATAAATATTTATCTGACACAATTTTCACAAAAATATAAATCCCCACTTTTTGTACATAGAGTCTTTACACATTTGGTACATACTTGATAGTACCATTTCTTGGTGTGGTCGAAGTCAATTGTTTTTAGCAAGAACAACTACGATAAACACCTATTGTGCAAATACATATCTATCCGATAATAATTGATTTGTTTTATACATCTAAATGATGAAATTGGAGTTATACATATAGATCCTAAAAATAAAGATATTAATTGTTATGCATTGTTAGTGTAAAAAAATTTATACTGTTAATACATCATAATCATCCGTTTGGATTACTTTACCTATAATTATAGAAAAAGTCAAACTTCTTTAAAAAAATCAATGACTGTGATTAACTGACAGTGTAAAATATCTTTACTCTGTCAATGTATTTCAATTAAACTCAAAGATAAAATATTACCTTAAGACATTGAAGAACTTAAAAATATTCATTTTTGGATGTTTAAGAAAATCATCCATTGAAACATTGCTGGTCTGACCAATACATGATTAATCACCTGGTTCAATAACTTATTTCCATTCTCCAATTTGACAAAATAAAATTAACAAAAATAAAATTCCAAAAATATAATTGAAAACATGCAGACTTTAAAATAGAGAAGAAGTGAAGCGTTTGATTCAAAAAAATGGGGAGAGAAGATAACAAATGTAAACTTCAGCAATTTTTGTTCATTGAACTAATAGAGTAAAGAGATGATAATTAGATGGAATCATGATTAATAATTAAATCACAATTTTTTGGAAAGAGAAAGAGATTAAGTGGTTGAGAAAAAAAAATATTTCATTCAAAATTCTATATTTATTTATTTAAAGTTATCATATCTTTTTTCTCAATTAAAGACATTTTTATTCAAAACGTTGAATTGATTGATCCTTCTATTTTACAAATCCATTAATAGGTCTTAGTAATGACATTTTACTTATACTGTTTATTTAGTATATAATTCAATAATTTTATTTTTGTGCTCGCTAAATTTATGTTGCTGCCTCCACTAAATTATTGTTGTTATTGTGTGTAGCAATTATAATCTTTAAAAATAATTTTCGGAATGATTGTGCAAAAAATCAAATGTCCAACCATATTAGAGATGAATTATTTAATAATTAGTTTATCACTTATTTTTTAAAATAATTTAAACATACAATAATTTTAAAATATATTTTGTTTCAACTTAAAATTTTAAATCAGTTCTTAGTTTTTTATTATTTTAAAATAAAATATATTATATTTTAACTTAAAATTTCTAAATCAGTTCTTAATTTTTATTATTCAATTAAAAATTTAATAAATATCACATAATTGAGTCATAAATTAATTAAAAATATAATAAATATAATTAAATAATAAATATATCCATAGTAATATTAAATAGTATAATTAAATTAAATATTTTAATAATAAGTCCAAACTAACTCAAAACCATAAATAATTAAGCTTAAAAAAAACGTGGATAGACGTCCCTAATCAATTAAGAAAAAATGGGCAAAATTAAATGGAAAGGATTGCAAGTATAAAAGCCATGTCGTAAAGGTAAGGGATTAGCCAATCCAATCCTAAGAAGGGTTTAGGCTGGATGTGATAAAAATTAGGCTTCAATGTAGTGTCAAGTATTGTGTTTTAATATATTAAGGATGTAAATCAGCTACCCAAAAACATTCAATTATATTTTTTTTCTTTCAGTTTTTGATTTTTTTAATCAGTTTTCAGTTTTTATTTACATCGATTTGAATTTATCCAAAATCAAAACCTGAAAATAAATTACAGAAGATTATCATTAATAATAGTGACATTAATGCCATCCTACAAATGTCATTGGATTTTCTTAAAATGATACTAAAGACAAACTCATAGTCCCTCCAATCGGATTTTCTTAAAATGATAAAAGAGAAATTCATAGTCTCTCCGATGGAGTCCCTCAGACTCCATAAAGTTATATGCGAAAGTCTTTTAATTTTTTTTTGAATTTAATTGAAGATATATTATTAATTATGTTATCTATCTCATATAAAATTAAAAAAAATTAATAAATTTAATTATATTTCTTAATAAATATATTTCTTAATAAACGTAAAAAAAAAAATTCTTTCTTATAAAGAATAATAGTACTCGACCTTAACATTTTAATAATAAAATTGAGATGTATTATTAATATAAATTATACTTCCTCCATCCCACCCACACTCCAGTTCACCCTACCATCTCATCCAAGTTGATGATTGGGATCTCATTGAAAAAGTTTGGTAGGACGAAGGGAGTAAATGAGAAACGTTGAAAATCTTAAGTCCATTGTTTTCATGGACCAACCTGCCCGCCAACCCCACCCATTTAAGGTGAGTCAACAACCAACAAACCTGCTATGTATCTGTAATCGAATTAAATTGTTTCAATGAACCCATTAATCTAAACCAGACTATTAAAATTAATTCAAACTGGTTCCAATAAAGTAAAAATTGGTTTGGTTCTAAGACTTTTTTTCAACTCCACTATCCCCTTAAAACTTTGAATCTGATAGTAATTAGATTGATGATTGTTATCATTTATAACATAAAAAATAGGAAATAAAAAAATAAAAGGTGCTCTCTGTATACCAAAAATTATACTCAGAGAGGGGAGAAAGCAATACACAACAAAAGCCCCCTGAGTGTATTTTAAACATGTACAATAGGAAAATGCATCTGTGTATCAAACCTTCCCACTCCGTTTAAGTTCTTTGAGATGCTCTTTGTCAGCATTGCTTAGCCGGGCTTGAAACTGGCCCCATTCGTTTCTGCATCTCGCTCTGACCTAAAAGTTGTGTAGGACAAAAGTATAATATTTGTTCATAAAAGAAAGCACAACATTTAGCACCAAAAATCACAAAAAAACACAACATTTGAGTGTTGCCGATTCAGAAAAAAATAGTACTCTCAGAAAGATGTTTGTGAGCCAAAAAACTGCAAATAACATTGTTAAACTGGAAATACACATACCGCTGCACGTGGATCTTCTCCATTTTCGGACTGTCCCTGAAAATTATATGATAAAGTGAATACAAAAAAACTTTCAAAATAAAATAAGGCACAAATGAACTGTTATGGCGAGTAGAAGCAACTATTTTTACATTTTGTTCACAAAAATGATAAAATTCTTTAACTGGAAAACATATGCTATGTTCTTCAACAATGTATATGAATAAACTCATTAGTTTAAATAAGAAAAAGGATCAGCATTACTTTAGTAGTTGTCATATTCACCTTTTCATTTTTCTTCAAGGGCTTATTAGTATAATCTCATGCAAGACTGCTTACGAGAGCTTACAGAAATGGCTTATAACACGTTCATGAACTGTTTTTAGCATATTTCAATAAACTATTTAAGATAACTTATGAAAACAATTCAACTTATATGAAAATAGCTTGTCATAATTTATTTATTTTGTCATAGATAGGAATAGTTTATACATAAATATGTTCATTATAAGTGCTTAATTAAGTTGTTTATCTAAACAAGAACTAAATGCAACCCCCACTCTTCCCCCATCAAATTGAAAAGCAGAAGAAAAGCCTAATTAAATCAATACCAGAAAAAGCTATCGTCTACTAACAAAAACCAAAACCTGTAACCAAATTATAATAGGAAGCCCACCTATCCCAAAAGAAACATTAAAAAACAATTTCATCATAGTTCAACCTCCAGCCAGCATGAACTCATTGAAACCTCTACTAGAATCAACTTCTACAGTTCTAATACCACAGCTATGCTTGGTTAAGTAGGTGGAAAAGATAAAGAGGAAAATTTAAACAAAATAAAAAAAAATACTTGGGAGTTGGAACAACGCAATCCAGATATCTTTAATGTAGACTTTGCTATGTGAAAATATACTTTAATTGCCAACACATGTTGGTCCAAATAGTAAAGAGTTTGGTTTCTCATTAAGGTCTCAATTTGAATCTTAGGTGGAAAAAATAGGCAGTAAAGTTATTCCACCTTATTAACCAAGCATAGCCCACATATAATCCCAACAACAACGCATACATGCATATACATAAAATCTCTCAGTTTAGAATGTTACCCTCAAAAGAAGTAAGTGGCCATTAATATTTTATAAGCCAATGATGTCTTACCTGGTTCCCGAGAGAAGGAATTACTTGATGAATAATCCATTGAGAATCAATTACACCAATTTTTTCATGCGCTGGCGGCTAAAAATAGGAAAAACAGATTCCTTCAGATTAAAGCAAGGTTAATTAAATCAATTTTCATGTTTTAAGAAGATTTCATGTAATTGATTGAGCAAAAATATACAGATTCCACACAGAAATAGCCTGTGGAAGATTTATAAAAATGAAAAGGGCAAAAAACATAACATTCTGGAAGCCTCTTTGACTAACTCAACTGTAGAAATATATTGTATATTTCCTTATGTTTTATGAGAATTACATATGCTATATTTATAGACTGCATAAGGCAGGATTTGAAAGAGAAATCTGACCTAAGAATCAGGGGAATTAATTTCCCATGAATGCTAATTCTAATTACAGAAAAGAACAGGAAATAATAGCTAATTAATTACATTAATCATAATCCTTAATGAGCTGTACAAACAGAATCATTTGATTCTGTATTGATTATTCCATACTCCCCCTCAATCTGGGTGGTAGATGTCTATCATACCCAGATTGGATCTGATATTCTCGTATATGTTCCTTGGAAGGGCTTTTGTTAGAATGTCTGCAGTTTGCTGGCATGATGGAATATGATTAACACTTATAATTTCATGATCAATTTTCTCCTTGATGAAGTGTCGGTCTATCTCCACATGCTTTGTTCTATCATGCTGTACCGGGTTCTTAGCAATGCTAATAGCAGCCTTGTTATCACATAATATCTTCATGGGGTGATTGGTAGGAATTTTGATCTCATCTAGCATTCGCTTAAGCCAAATTCCTTCACAAATACCTTGTGACATAGCTCTGAATTCTGCTTCTGCGCTACTCCTAGCCACAACAGATTGTTTCTTGCTTCTCCAAGTTACCATATTACCCCATACAAATGTGCAGTAGCCTGTAGTTGATTTCCTGTCAGATAAACATCCTGCCCAATCAGAATCGGTGTAGACTTCAATGCCTCTGTTTGAGTTCTTTTGAAAATAAAGTCCTCGGCCTGGCGTACCTTTCAGGTACTGGAGAATTCTGTTCACATTTCTCATGTCAGTTTCAGTTGGATTTGACATATAACGACTAGCCATGCTTACAGCAAAACCAATGTCTGGTCTGGTGTGAGTTAGATAGATTAGTTTTCCGACTAGACTTTGATATCTATCTTTATTAGCCAGTACATTCTCATCTTCACTCCTTTTTACTTGTTCTATGGGAGTATTGGCAGCTTTGCATCCAAGCATACCTGTTTCTTGAAGTAAATCCAGAGTGTACTTCCTTTGAGAAACTGAAATACCATTCTTTGTTCGTGCAATTTCCATCCCTAGAAAATACTTGAGTTGTCCCAAGTCTTTGACTTCAAATTCTTTTGCTAGAAGTTTCTTTAACTGGTTGACTTGTTCATCATCGTCTCCCGTAATAACGATATCATCAACATAGACAATAAACAAAGCTATCTTCCCATCCAAAGAGTGCTTGACAAACATGGTATGGTCTGTTTGACATTGAACAAAACCATCTTGCTTGACAACTTTTGTTAGTCTATCAAACCATGCCCTTGGTGATTGTTTGAGGCCATATAGAGATTTGCAAAGTCGACACACCATGTTGGCGGTTCCAGGTGATTCAAGTCCCGGAGGAATTTGCATATATACCTCTTCTTCTAACTCTCCATTTAGAAATGCATTCTTTATGTCTAGTTGGTGTAGGGGCCAATCTAGATTTGCTGCCAAAGATAGTAGAACCCGGACAGAATTGAGCTTCGCAACAGGTGCAAAAGTCTCCTCATAATCCACCCCATATGATTGTGTGAACCCCTTTGCAACCAACCGAGCTTTGTACCTGTTTATACTCCCATCAGCATTGTGTTTAATTGAAAATATCCACTTGCATCCTACTGCTTTCTTCCCTTCTGGTATAGCAGTGATCTCCCATGTGTCATTTCTTACAAGTGCTTGAACTTCTTCTGTTACAGCTGCTGCCCATTCAGGTTTCTGCAATGCTTCTTGAATATTATTTGGAATTTCTAAGTTGTCAACAGCTGCTACAAAGGACCTGTAACTTTGTGATAGTTTTCCATAGGAGATATATTTTTCAATAGGGTGTTTAGTGCAAGTTCTAACCCCTTTTCTCATAGCAATAGGAATATCAATATCTATTGTATCAACATGTTTAGAGTTAGGAAGAATATTACCTGTGGGAACTTCATTTTCTAGAGTCTGGTTTGACTCATGGCCTTGCATTGGAGCTTTGCTTGACTCTACCTCCTTCCTTTTATAACAAAAACCCTTCCACTTGCCTGTTTTTGGATCACAATCCTGTTGAGATGTGGTTGAAACTATAATTGGTTCTGTTTCCGTCACAACTTCTGTTGTCCTTTCACTCGGCTGAATGTTTGAGGTCTGGTCTGGTAATTTTTCAGCTGGTGTAGGCATAGGTTCAGCTGATTGAGTGTTGCCGGTTTGGTTTGGTATGATTTTGTCATGTTCGGTTAGTTCAAGAGGCAAAAGTTGGTATTCTGAATTTTCTATATGCTCCCCCTGAATACCAGTTTTGGTGTAATAGGGTTGATTTTCAAAGAAGGTTACATCCATAGTGTGGTAAAATTTTTTGGTATGGGGAGAGTAACACCTATATCCCTTTTGGTGAGGAGAGTAACCAAGAAAAATGCATTTGATGGATTTTGGGTCTAATTTGCTTCGGTGAGGGTTGAGGTTATGGACAAAAGTTGAGCATCCAAATATTTTTAATGGAATAGAGGAAAAGATTTTGCTGGTTGGAAATAGGTTTTGAAGTGTGGAGAGTGGGGTCTTAAAGTTAAGGATACGGGAGTGTGTTCGATTTATAAGGTGAGTTGCTGAAAGGACAGCTTCTCCCCAAAAGTGTTGTGGGACATTTGTGGCTAACATGATTGATCTAGTCACTTCCAAAAGGTGTCTATTCTTCCTTTCCGCAACTCCATTTTGTTGGGGAGTGTCCACACACGAGCTTTGGTGAACAATTCCAACCTTTTGAAGATAGGAACTTAGAGCAAGGTTGTAATACTCACGGCCATTGTCAGTTCTGAGTATCTGAATATTGCTTTGGAATTGTGTTTGTACCATCTTATGATAAATTTCAAATATTCTCCCTACTTCTGATTTTTCCTTCATTAGAAACACCCAGGTAACACGTGTGTGATCATCAATAAAGGTGACAAACCATCTCGAGCCTGTAATGTTGTGGACTCGTGATGGTCCCCATACATCACTATGAATTAATGAAAAAGGTTTTGAGGGTTTATAAGATTGGGGTGAGTAATGGTTTCGAGTATGTTTAGACAATTGGCAAATTTCACACTGAAAATGTTCCTTGTTTTTATTGAATAAAGAGGGAAACATTTTTTCCAAGTATATGAAATTTGGGTGGCCTAATCTGTAGTGCCACATCATTACAGGATTATTATCACTTGAAACTGCAGCTGCAACATGACAATTATTCTTGAGTTTTTCTTCTGATTTTTCCACTTGAAGGAGGTAGAGTCCAGCACACTCTTCAGCATTGCCAATCGTCTTCCCCGACTCCAAAGTCTGAAATTCACACAAGTTAGGGAAGAATTTAGTAACACATTTCAAATCTCTTGTAATCTTGCTAATAGACAGCAAGTTACAATCCAGTTTAGGCACATACAAAACAGAGTCAAGTGTAATATTTGATGAAATGATAATTGATCCTTTACCCATGACCTTAGAATGTGTACCATCAGCTATTCGAACATTATAGTTATAGGGACATGGAGAATAACTACTAAACAAAGTAAAATCTCCAGTCATGTGATCTGAAGCCCCTGAGTCAACAATCCATGATTTTATTTTTTCCTTACTAGTGTTTAGAGCATGTAAGTAATTACCTCTTTGAGCCACTACAGCAGTACCACCTTTTTCTACAGTTAACATGGTTTGCTGAAGGAGTTTTTGAAGAGCCTCCATTTGTTCTTTGCTAAAAAGAGATGAGTTAGAGTATACCTCAGCTTCTTGATTGTTAAATGCTGTGTTACCTCTTCCCTCCTTGCCTTTGAAAAATTTGGTCTCTGAAGGTTTTCCATGTATGATCCAACATGTTTCCTTTGTGTGGCCTGGTCTCTTGCAGTGTTCACACCAGGGGCGGGTTTTCTTTTGTGGTGGCCGAGGTTGATTCCCTCTTGCTGCCATTGCAGAGCTCTCGCTGTACAGAACTGAGCTAGGTGTTCCCAACATGATTTTCTTCCTGCTTTCTTCCCTTCTCACTTCTGAAAAGGCTTCTCGAATTTTGAGAAGTGGTTTGGTTCCAAGGATCCTTCCACGAACTTCATCTAGGTCCTTGTTTAGCCCTAATAGGAACTTGTAAATCCTATCTTTTTCCACCAGCTCCTTATATTTCTTTTGATCTTCTGTACAACACCATGTAACCTCTTCATATATGTCGAGTTGCTGCCAGTGTTTGTTAAGTATATTAAAATACTCGGTAACAGAAGATTCTCCCTGTCGAAGGTCATGAAGAATACTTTTAATCTCAAATATGACAGATGTATTGTCAACATTTGAGTATGTTTCCTTCACTGCATCCCATATCTCTTTTGCAGTGTCATAGAACATGAAATTTTCACCAATTTCGTTTGTCATGGTATTGAGCAGCCATGACATTACTTGGCTGTTCTCAAGTTTCCATTTCTGAAAGTTTTTGTCTCCTTTTTCGGGACATTTAGAATCCCCCGTTGTGTAGCCTTCCCTTCCTTTTCCTTCGAGGAAGATCTTGACTGACCTTACCCATTGGGTATAGTTTTGACCATTTAATTTATGGCCTGTGATGAGGTGAGTGAGCCCTTCGTGTGAACTGGTCGGAAATGATCCAGTCTCCACTTTGAGCGATTCATCAGATTTGGGATCCTCCATAGTTTGGCGGCGCTAGGTTAGGGATGGTTCAGATCGTGCTCTGATACCATGTAGAAATATATTGTATATTTCCTTATGTTTTATGAGAATTACATATGCTGTATTTATAGACTGCATAAGGCAGGATTTGAAAGAGAAATCTGACCTAAGAATCAGGGGAATTAATTTCCCATGAATGCTAATTCTAATTACAGAAAAGAACAGGAAATAATAGCTAATTAATTACATTAATCATAATCCTTAATGAGCTCTACAAACAGAATCATTTGATTCTGTATTGATTATTCCATATCAACAATAAATGAAACCATCAAATGCATTTTGAGAATTTACAATTGACCATAATACCGATAATCTATATAGTAATTTATGAAAAAACAGAAGCCAAAATCATTATTATGAACAGAAAATTAAAAAAAAGTTATGCTTGGATAATATAATTTTATTGAGATTATGAGCTCAGCATCTGAAGCCAGACATCACCAATTGAAGCATACCAAGCTATTAACAAGGCTAATGAAATGATAAAAGTCCCAGCTTTATGAACGGGTAAGAAGAAATAGATAATAGAATCTCCTCACCTCCACACATCTTCTGAGGGCAAAGTCCAATCCCCACCCATGCACTAGATCATTCTACAAGCATATATTTGGAAAGTTCATTAAGGTGATTAAAAAGTTTGTATGTATCACACAAAAGAAAGTTTAGCTATTCATTCAGTTATATTACAATAACCATAATGTGGGACATGGAAAATGAAATATACCTGAATCATATGCCACACACATCGCCATGCTTCCCGAGAAAAAGCAGGGGCCATAATTTCCACAAATCTAAAATAACAGAAGAAATAATAACGTTAACTGCATAGACAGAAAAGAAAGACTTCATAATGATATATCAAGGGTGAAAGAGAGAGCATACGCAGCACACGGAGGCAGATGTGGATCACTACACCATCCTGGTCTCTCTTGAGTAACCCTATATGCCAACTCAACATAAGTGTTTTAAGATTTAAGAGAACATTTGAACTATGAAAAAAAACACCATATTACATCAATGCTTAAAATTAGAAAGATAGGAAGGCCGAAGTAATACGTGTGAACTTCTCTGTCACCCCTCCTCTTTGTCATCTCCCATGTCAATCCGTTATTGGGCTCAATACCAGGTTGAGAGATCTCTAAACCGTGTTTTATGACTAAATTCATATACCTAGAGATTAGAATTTGGTAAATTAATCAAACCAAAAATTGCATATAATGTACATACACTTAAGCAGACTAAACACATGAAAGTCATACTTGTCCCCGTCGAAGTGTTCCACTCCAAGATCTTCATCCCATATTAAAATATATTCAAAAGCTGATACTATGTCCGGGTGCAGAAACCTTTTAGCATACCACCTGTATAACATAAAATTAGAACAGGGTGAAGAAAAGTAAGGGAGTGATGCAGTAAAATCATCATTCCTGACAACGATCAGCACTTTTAAGAATTCCATATTAAATGTGAACAAAAACAATTGCCTTCTCATTCCCAATATTTTGCAAATGAATTCTACATGCTATGTGCAAATAAGGACAGAAAAAAGTTATACCATTTTGTTTGTTTCTTTACACTAACATGGATTGCATTCTTTGACCACTCAAATTGATCCCATTCACTAGTTCGACCATCATAATGAAAGAGCAAAATTGCAAAATCATCAGAAAACTACAGAACAATTTTATAGTCAGTACTTCTAGAGAAAATAGTAAATAGTAAGTATACAAATAAATTGAAATATATTAATGTAGTCTATCTCTTAACCTTTTTCAGTGCAGCATCAATATTATGCCTCTGATCATAACCAACTGTGAATGTAAGTAAATACTTTGGCTTTTTCTTTAGGTCCTGCAGAATTCATGGTTTTGTGGTAAGATTTGCGAAAAAGAAAAGGCATGTAAGTGCTATCCATATCAACACAACAACTTATCGACATGCATATCTCCTAACACACTCATATGCAATCACGCATGCATAAAAGCTGCATGAAGACAGAAATGAGATTAGTGCACATCTCTAGCCAATTTGGCCGTGCATCATGGGAAATAGTTTTGGTATATCCTTTTCAACTAAGTTGAAGTATGAAAAAGGAAGAAATAAAAAGGTAAGCATGGCTCTCTGTTTTTCTGTGACAGACTCGACATGTGATTTATAGACAACACACACAAACTCAAGTGCCTTGCATTACAAACCATAGACAACACATGCAAATGAGACAGACTGACATCACAGAATGAGTACATGTGGTGTGGGGTTTTTATTCAATTTTAGAATTCTATCATATAAGTAGTCGTGTACAGATAAAAAGTAAAAACTATAAGCCACAGATAATTTCTTGTATAGTAAATAACTGTTTTTGTCATATACTTCACTAGGATCACCCCATAGTCGGCGCAAATAAAGATCAGATTCTGATACAACAATTCCTGGGGGAAGTAATTCAGCTCCACGAGGATTTGATGAAACATTAATCTGTGAAAGTAGCAGTTTCAAATCAGATTTGATATAATAAAATGCTACTCATCTAAAGCAAGAATAGTTATATTATGATATGATTACATGCTATTTGAAAGCTATAGCTGCAATGCAACAAAAATGAATACGAGAAATAATTAAAAAAAGTACCTTAACCTTAAAAAAAATTGACAGTCCCTAATGATCATCTACAAGCCTGTTGAGCCTCTTAGTATCTGTTAAGATACGTTGAGATATTATATTGTAGATACTACATGATAGGGTAGAGATAAGGCTGATTTGAATTTTATTTCCAGCCGGCTATGATTGATGAGATGGCGATCTATAGGATAGAGATAAGGTTGACTTGAATTTGATTTACTGTGGGGCTATGAATGTTGAGATGACAAACTAGATTCTAACCAGACAAGAACTTTCGATCCTTCTCCTCCAGCGAAACTTATACTTGGCTATCGTCATCGATGGGTAGTCGCAATCAAGGTAGGCCTACATGGTCATGTTGATTGCTTGAAAGCCCACCTTGTAGCTAAAAGCCATACTCATATTTTTTTCTATGAATTATGGTGACACTTTTTCCTGGTTGCAAAGATGGCGTTGATTTGTCTTTTCCTATCTCTGGCAGCTACATGTAAAGTTGGCCTCTCGGTCAGTTGGATATCAAAACTTCCTACTTTCATGGTGACTTAGCTAAGGAAATCTACATGGAGAAACCACTTGGATTCATTGCTCAGGGGAAATTTGGTGGCTGTGTTTGCAGGTTACGCAAAGTCTTATACGGCCTCAAACAAGTCCTAAAGCATGGTTTGGCAAATTTTGTTCTGTTCTTTAGGATTTTGGCACTATGCGCACCGAAGATGACCATTCAATGTTTTATAGACACTCTCTACTAATCAATGCTTTATATTGTTTATGTGGATGATATTGTTACTAAAGGAAATAACCTGAAATATTTGTTTTAGAACTTTCAAACTAAGGACTCGGGCTACCTGAAATATTTCCTAAAGAATGAAGTAGATCAGTAAAAGAAAGGGATGCTCAATTATGCAGTTGACATTTTAGAGGAGACTAGTTGGATCCTAATGTCAAACTTATGTTGGATCAAGGGGTCATTTTTAGATCCTGCTAGATATCAAAGACTGGTTGAGAAGTTGAGTTACCTTACTATGACTAGGTCTTTGTTGTAAGTATTGTGTCGGATCAAGGGGCTTTTTTTTTAGATCTTGGTAGATATAAAAGACTCGTTGAGAAGTTAAATTATCTTACTATGACTAGGTCTTTGTTGTAAGTGTTTTGTTCACGTAATAGTCATTGAGATTGTTAAAGAGTCTCACATCAGACAATATATGGTCTGATCATATATGTTTATAAGTGGGGGCAATTCTCACCTTACAAGCCAGTTTTGTAAGGTTGAGTTAGGCTCAACCACAATTCTTAAGATAGTATCATAGTCTCGTTTAAAATCCGTTGGGCCACATGCTATCAGGGTTCCTCTATTTATGTCCATGTTCCATATGCTATCAGACCACCCACCATTTATGTCCATGTTCCATGTGTCCAATCCTGGGTATGGGGGTGTTAAAGAGTCTCACATCAGACAATATATGGCTTGATTATATGTTTATAAGTGGGGCAATGTTCACCTTGCAAGCCGGGTTTTGTAAGGTTGAGTTAGGCCCAAACCCACCACAATTCTTAAGAGAGATGTAGTGGTCCAAATCTTGAGGTATTTCAAAAGATCTCTAGGAAAAGGGTTGGTTTATGAATGTTAAAGATCTAGACAAAGTCGATGTTAAGGCCTATTAGATTGCTTAAGCAATTAATTTTTTAATATTTTTTAAGTACTACTTTGTTCAGCATAGTTTGTTAATAACAATGAGTATATGATAGATTTCAAAGTTGAGAAGCTCCTGATTCCTAAACATCTGCACCAAATTGTTGTTCAACACACATCTAGAAAATAATCAGTTCAATAGTAGTCTATTTCATGACAAGTTTTATAGTTGATAAAACGTGAATGCTAGCACCTAATCAGTATTCTTTTAAAAACATCCAAGTTAGACTAAAAGCCTATGATTATATACTTTTTCGACATACATGCAGACGTTTACATTCTTTCTGGAATTGAGGTTATGATTATTTTTCTATTTGATATGTTTTATATCCTATCTATGTATGATCAATTATAGAACAAGATCACAAAAAATCAACCACAAATAAATTTCAAAATACAAAAGTATAAACAAACGTTTATTGAATAAAATATCATCTGACACTTCAATTTGTACACCTTAAAATCTTATTAGAAAAGAAGGTTTAGCTGTTTGAGTTTGAGATATTTCCAACCCACAGCCAATAGCCCCCGAGAAAGATCATTAACACAAAATATTCCAACGTGTCTTATGAAAGATAAAACCATGACCAAGAAATGACTATAGAGCATATTCTGAAAATAAAGAAACAAAGATCAAATTCAACCTTTAACAGTTTAATTTTCACTTATTATATTTGTGCTAACAATCAAAGGATGTTCTCTTGGAATATAATTATAATTATTGACCAAAATATGCAGCTTTACTTTTCTGAGAATATTAGTGCGCGAATGTGAATCCATCTAAAGAATAAGCATGGTGATTTACCTTTGGTAAAGTAGCAGACCTTAGGGCTTCAATATTTTTGGTTCCAGAAGATCCGTCAAAAATAGTATGCGCTATGCCTATTTCAGTCATAGGTACATCAAAAGAACTCTTTACACCTGAAAGTAAGCTAATCTGCAAAATATATAGTCACCCGGGTAAATGAAGGGGAGTTTCATAAGGATGATAAGTACCAGGTACAACATTGAAGAGATTAATAGTTGTAAATTTTACCTTACTCAAATGGACAGATGAAATTGAAATACCAATAAAAATTCCAAAGGAAATTCCCATAATTGCTGTGATGATAATCCGAGTACTATCATTTGATCTTTTAAATGCACTAGAGAAGAAATAGTAAACCAAGTTCAGTCATTTTGATTGAATGGACACGGAGAACAAGTGTTAAGTAAAAGAGAAATTAAGTATTTATATTAAGATATAAAACAAAGAAATGAATTATTTCTCTTTTGAGCTAAAATAGAATTTTCTTCTTACCTGCGCTGCATTATTCTCATGCAGTCGGTATCTAGCAAAATCAAGTCGGGATAATTGTCACTCTGAAAATGATATCCTTATGCCAACTCTGAAGCAAATATGCCACCTTTCAACAATCAAAGGAAAGACCGCGTTTAATACACAAATAGAATAGTAGCCAGGTAGGATGTGCATTTGTATGAATTTTCAATATTAGCTTCAGCCTTTCAACTTTCATAAGCTCCATAGTTTAATATAATCATCTATAAGTTTACAAGGACTTATAAACTAATCCAAACTAAAAATGCATGCCCTCAAAGATTCAAGTCCATTACCATAATACTTAACTACTTGCTTTTCACTCTAAAACCGTGTCACAAGTCAAAACTTAGTGTATGTTTTATTCCACTTTTTGGAGGAGTCAAAATTGATTCTAGAGATCTAGAATCTATTTTGACTTTTTTCTCTTAGGCAAAATTGATTTTGCCTCCAGAATTGATTATAACTTCAAACTAGAAATTGCAGCTTTTGATTCTAAAATTGATTTTTAAACTCAAATTTATTATTCAAATTTTACATGAAGGTATTCAAACATAAACCACTTTATTACTTTCAACTCAAGTATAGACATAATCAATTTTTCTATAATCAATTACTTCAAAATCAGTCACGCATAGCCAAATAGAAACACATGGTCATTAGAACAGTTTTCCCCAAAAGAGAAAAGAAAAATCCACTAGAAGAATCAACTGAAATTGAAAGTGTTAAATTACAATTGAAAAAGAAAACTCCTCAATTTCACAACTACATTACAATTAATCCTATCATTTACAGAATCTAACTAAACGAAAACCTGTAATTCATTCGAACAACACACAATAACTGAATTTAAGCGATTCCATAAATTACAGCAGAAAACTAAATTTACAACTTCGTGAAAACGAAAACGAAAACGAAAGTTTGAATTGAACTTACCGATTCGATTGAAGTAACGCTATGGTTGAAGTTGAAGTTCGTTGTTGTTCGATCTCGATTGATTGAAGAGAGAGCCAGCGATTATATACTTTGAAGAGAATTTCACAAGACCATTCTACTCATGCTTGACCGTTGTTCAGAAGTGCGTTGCAGAAGTGGAAAATACTAAACTACCCTCTTGACTTGTTTTTCTGATGGCCTATAAAAGTGTGCCACGCGGGGGACACGTGTCCTTGAACTTTTCTGAAAAATAAATATCTTAACTATTTTATTCCGTTTAACTATTTAAAAATATATATAATTGAAAGAAATACATACTAAAAAAATATTTACATGATCCTTCAATAAAAAAATCATTAATATATTAAATTATTTAAATTATTTTTAAAATATCAATATGATATGGCGGAATGTGCATTCTTAATTAAATATTGAACTAAAATTATTAGTTTTAATAAGATTATTAAACTTTTGGAGTATAAATTGTTAAATTTTTAATTTATTCATTTAAAAAGTAAATATATTAGAAGATTTAGGTAGTTAGTCATATGATTAAGCTTCCTCCTCTCCATCAAAGAGGTGTTAACTCTTATTCTCTGTGTTGCTACTTCTTCATGCAATTTTGATTTCATAAAAAAATGTCTTCACTTAAATTTGAAAAAATCAATATTATATTTTGGTTCCTTAAGTTTTTTTATTTTGTTTTAATCTTTTAAATTATAAATTATAAATATTTGACATTTTAGTCTTTTAAATTATATTTCATATCTTAATTCTTTAATTTCTTATCACTTTAATTTTCAAATTAAAATTGATAGGTATTTTAATCTTTTCATTTTTTGTTTACTTCATTTCCAGCATGTTCCAAAAATCAACATAGTAAAATAGGTAGTATTAATTTCTTCAACTAAATTTTCTTGCATTTACTCGAATCAAATGTTTTTTTAATAGGTTAATTCATCAATGAAAAATGCTATTATCCAATATTCTACTCCTTCCATTTTCTATTATAAATCGTTTTTATTTTTTACACGTATTAAAAAATATAATAATTATAATATAAAAAAAAAAAAATTATGAAGGGTTTTACAAAATCGTTTTTAATTAATAATATTGAAAAGATAAATTCACCTTATTGAAAAGAGAGAATAATAAATATTTAAGAATATAATGAATTCATTAATAATATAAAACGGTTTATAAAAAATAATATTAATGATTTATAATAAAAAATGGAGGTAGTATTTTATAAGTGACAATTTAACTTACGTTCTAAATACATTGAATAATCAATATATATAAAAATTATATATGAATCAAATATATTAATTATTTAGTAAATTTAAAAAATAAACTTTCTTTTATAAATTGGACAGATGGAATAAAAGTTATGTTTTTCAATATTAGTTTCATGCTTATTTTGCTTCGATTCATGTGTACAAACCATTTTATTAAGTGTTACTCCCTCCGTTCCTTTTTAAGTGTTAATTTCTTATAAAAAAAAATATATTTTTTAATTGTCACTTGCAAAGTTCAAGGTAGTATTAATTGTAATTTTGTCAAAATTATCCCTAGGTAATTATTATATATAGAGAAAAAGTAAAATGAATGTATTAAATAATTAGGGATATTATAGATAAAACAATAATTATTGTTTGAAAAGTAACAATAATGATTAACTTCTTTGATATGTGTATAAAATCAAAAAAATGACACTTAAAAAGAAACGGAATGAGTAATTATCAATACTACTTATATATAAAGAGTATAGAGAGTTTTGGACTGATTTTTTTTTATTCCAAATTTAGCCTTATGTATTTTTTTAAAATTATTAAACTAAAATCATGAGTTTGTATTACCACTACATGTTACTATATATAAGTGATCCACCATATAATAATTGAGAAGAAATGCAAAATAAGGATTAGGAAGACAAGCAAACGAGGATAGAAGAAAACAAAGAAAGGTCATAAAAACACATTCTTCAAGGAGAATGGAAATAACATTCAACTGAACAACGATAAGAGGTAATATCTTTCTTACAAATTGTCTCAAAATTTTCTACATATTATTAGAGAACAAAGTGAAAGAAGAAATAAATCTAGGCGTAGAAACACAAACAGAAACAAATAGTTTTAAATTATATTTATTGTGCTTTATTAAATTTAAACGTGCCAAACATAAAATGATATCTAATACATAATTACATATCATCGTCGTATGAAATTTTTTATAACAAAACATGATAGAATAAATACTAAAAATTAACACAGAAATAATAATAAGAAAAATATGAAAGTAATATATTTATCCTTATAATTTAATCACGGTTTATCTCATTACCACCAAATTGCAGTATCATTACTCTCTATTTATGAGATAATTTCTCCTGAAAAAAATAAAAAAATAAAGATAATTAAAAGCAAAAACTATAATAAAACAAAATGAAAGAAAGAATCCCAACAAAAGAAAAAAGAAAATTAAACATAAAAGAAAGATAAAGAAAGGGGAAAACAAAAGATAGTTAGAAAAAAGAATTTCTCTTCTGTATGTATTAATTCTCAATTGCTTTTGATAGTGTTAATAGTATAAATAACATAATATTCCATTTTAATATAATTGTTAATTAATAATAGTTCATTTGTATGTTTGAGATTCCACCAATATTGAATGTGTTGTTATTTGATAATTCAGTTTTCATATTTTTTTTTTCTTTTTTAGATTTTATCTTTTGAAAAGAGTCATGCTCAAGTCGTAGAAGAAAGGTATACCGTACTTTTTGTTACATTTGATTATTTTATTTACTAATTTATTAATTATTTTGAGGGAATATAGTGTATCTGTGAAATGAAGTAACATTATATAATTTTTTTCACAATTTTATTTGGTAGTTATGGCTTGATTGTTTAATGTGTTAGTTGAGATGTTTTAGTTGCTTTTATGACTTTGTAGTGTTGTTGATGAGATCTATTGTACATTAGTTAGATGAATTTTGTTTTTGCTGTCAGTGTCATTAAATCCTAATTATAAGTAAATTCTTGCTATTGGAGTTACATAATTTTCTTTACTTTCGAAGTTACATGCTTGCCACAACTATGGTAGTTCCATCTTTTATATCTTATGAAGCTTAATTAGGAAGAATTTCCTATCAATATGTAAGAATTTTATTATCTTATTAAGTTACAATCTTATCTTATTATATTTTAAAGCCAATGTATATATTATAGTAGGTTGAAAAATTAATTATATTTTTTAGTTAATATCTATTTATTATATATATATATATATATATATATATATATATATATATATATATATATATATATATATATATATATATATATATATATATATATATATATTAGATTGTTTTTTATTTATTTTAAAAATACTTTGACTTATTAAATTATTTATTATTATTATTCCTACTATTTTTATAGTATTTTTATTTATGTAATTACTTTATTGGTAAGAGAATATATTTAAGTAGTAATTAGCTATAAGAGTTAAAAAGTAAAACTGATATCTTTAGGATTATCGGTTGGACATGAATGACAAATAGTTTAATATTTTAAAGAATATTTTTTTTATTAATTAGTACAATAGTTTATAGATAATGTCACTACAACAAATAAGACCTTAGACAGCGCTTTTTTTAGCCTTAGACAGCGCTTTAAAGCGCTGTCTAAACCTCCGCTGCTATAGGTTTAGACAGCGCTTTTTTAAATCTTAAAACCGGTGTCTAAGCCCCCCCCCCCCTTAGACAGCGCTTTGGCCAAAAGCGCTTTATAAGACCCTCTTATTTTAAATTTTTTAGGTATACCTTAGACAGCGCTTTTGAAAAGCGTTGTCTAAGCCCCACCCCCTTAGACAGCGCTTTGGCCAAAAGCGCTTTCTAAGACCCTCCTATTTTAATTTTTTTAGGTATACCTTAGACAGCGCTTTTCAAAAAGCGCTGTCTAAGCCCCCCCTTTAGACAGCGCTTTTGCCTAAAGCGCTTTCTAATCCCCCCCTTAGACAGCGCTTTTTACAAAAGCGCTGTCTAAGGTATACGAAAATTTTTGAAGCTTTTGTTTTAAACCACATTTTTTCCAGGTTTATAAACCAGAATTTCTACCTGTTTTCAACCAGATTTTAACAGACAATTATCACATTTTATATATGCCATTTTGGCCTTTTTTTCTACCAATTTTTGGCTAACAAATATATATATATACCAATTCAAACCAATTTTGCCTTAAATGTATCAAAATATATACAAATTTATGTACACATTTACAAGTCATAACATATACTACAAATGTACACATTAATTACACAAATTTATGAACAAACATTGAGCTCTATCATGAATTGACACCACTCCTCTTTGATTTCGTCCACTTGATCCTTTGTATAAAATGCACACTTGAATTCATCAAAGTACTACATAATAATATAACATATTTTGAATTAATTCCAACTATTTAATTATATGAGATATGTGTAAATATAAAAATAACTCATAAGTTAGAAATACATACATCGGTGGGAATCTTTAATCGGCCCAAATCAAGAGTATCTCGCATAAACCTCAACATGAAATACCCGCAATCTATTTGATTACGTTGTTGAGGACACTACATATGAAAAAAAAAATATGGATTATAAATCCTAAGTTTTATCAAGTGTCATCACTAATATAATAAAAAATGTGGTAATTAAAAATATACCGCCACTTTAATCCATGTAATGGAGTTGGCGCCCCTCCTTGAGGTTTGGATATCTCGTTGGGCCCGAAAAGCTTGTAGGACGCTAATAAAATAAAAATGAAGCAATTAGAACAATTCACATAAACTAAGAAAAATTTTGAACATTCTCACTTACGTGTCAATTAGGACCTTCATATCCGGGTATGTTGTCCAATCATTTCCTAACGAGTCAAGATAATACACAATTTCTCGGATAGGATTGATTGCGAGCAACAACCAATGTCCACTGTAATGATTAGGCAAATGTTAGATGGTAACTTGGAAAATAATTATAATAGATGAATTTAGAATGAAATGCTAACCCGGTATTAAACGGTATAAAAAACAACTTCTCCGCATCTTTATTGTCCATGAGGATCCGAAGAACGTACTCCGTCACGGTATCCGGTCTACTTAAGATTAAACCTAAGTTGACGGTCGCGGGTGCTAAGAATCCGAATGACACGTCCAAACCATTGGGGCGCATCAATTTGTCATACAAAAACCTAATATAAAAACATCATTAACACCTCTTTTGAAACATAAAGTAAACCGGATTAACATAAAGTAAACATCATTAACATAAGTTGTTTAATTAATAAAACAAAGTAGACCGGATTTACCTAATATATGTATTGACAACGGTGACGCCGATTTCTTCATGACTAAAAACTTGCATGAAGTCTTCATTACCAATCATTTGGTCGTAATCAAAGCCGAAAATCCCTACCTCCATATGTACATTCCGAACACCTCCGGTCGGTATATCGGTCATCTCTAGAAATGTCCTGAGGCACGACCTATACTTGGTGGTAGGTTTTTTCCTAGCTACGGTCTTCTTAGCACCAGAACTTTTTACCCGTGCGGAGGCGTTGCTAACCTCCTTTTTTTGTTGTGCGGAGGCATTGCTAACCTCATTTTCTTGAAGCTACATGTCATATAAATAGTTAGATCAAATTAAGAATGTAACAACTTCCATGAATATATGTCATATAATTGTATATTACCTCTTTTCTTGAAACCGTGGACTCGGTATGCCGTGGAATCGCATTATCTTTTGATTTGGATTTTGTGGGAGTCTATTTAACATAACCAAGGAAAATATGTAAGTAAAATTTTAAGCATAAATTTTAAACTTTGAATATACACATTAAAGTTAACATAAGTTTTAAGCATACCTCATATCCTACGCATATGAGGTTTGTCGGCCATGCAACAAACGAACCTACTGCTTCGTGCACCGTTGTTGCATCCGAATCATCGCTAGGATATGGTAATGCTGCATTCGGCTCAACTGCAATATCAACTGATACCTTCAAACATCCAGCAGGGAGCTCTCTAGTGTGGAGTAATACTCCGCTAACGTTATGCACTTTTCCCTTGCCAACCATCCGATAGTATGGTGACGACAAATACAGCTGACAATGGGAAATGCCCTAAAACCAATAATAACAAGAAATCGTTAATGTGTATATATGTCAAATACATAATTTAAGCAAATAGTTCAATTTAAGACAATTATATGTAATTACCTCTGGAATGTTCGGCTGAAAGGTACAGTTGATACTGTCTTTGTCCGAAGCATCTCTGTATACTGTTGAGGCGCTAGCCTCTCTTTCTCTCCTCAATGCATCAAGCTCAGCTTGCATGGCTTCCAATCTTGCATGAAGCTCCCGATTACTAGGAGCCTTTCCTTTTTTAATACTCAGGGAGGTCGGAGTGACTCCAAATCCCTTACCCCTCACCCGACCAGAATACTCAGGGACATCTAATGCCCGACTAAGTATGCCCTTAGTATCATCGGGAGATAAAGACTGAGATAGCTCCTCCTGAAAAATCAGATGAATACCGTATACTTGTCAAATATTTGTGTATAAAAATGTTATTCAATTAATGAAAAAATGTTATACTTACACATTTCTGGTATACGTGTAAAACTTCTTCTTGAGGAACTCCAGATTTGCCCACACGGGCTTCCTTCCACAAAACATGTGCAGGAAGAGATGTTTCTGAACTTTCCTCCTTCTGCAGCTACACATTAAGTCATACAATTTGATCAGATAAAACTAATATATGATGAACAAATTTGTTATCGCAATTTATAAATACTTACCATGGATTGTTCTAAGCGTCCATATCCGACACGTCTTTTTCGGTACGGATATGCGGGACTTGATGCTCTTTCCCGATTTGTAGCACTTATTCTTTGAAAAACCGGGTCTTGTCTTTTGGATTTGAAAGCTTCCCATTCTTCAGCCGATATCAAACTTTCATATTTTTTAGGAAGCTCCGCATCCACAAAATTACCATCCGCATCCTTAAGGAACTTGGATGATAAAAATGTCCGAAACCCTCTTAGAAGCTTTCCGGCCAATTTCATACAAAAACCTCTTCTTTCTTCTTCGATGTTAAAACATCGCTAAGAAAAACATACAGATTGATAGTTAGTATCGGTAATTGAAAAAACATAATTGATACCGTATAATTAAGGGCCAAATGATTGTACCTTTATCTCACTCCAAATTTTTTCTTTGGACTCATTCAGCTCTTTGTTTCTCCAATCATCACATGTAATGGGAATTTCATTCCTTACTAGTGCACCGATAAAACTAGTTAAGGTATGCCCATTAGGTTCTATAAGTTGTCCCTGGTTACTCCAATAGACATCTAGTATGATGCCTCGAGATCTTCCTTGGACCACCCTTCTCATTACTGTGATGCCTCTTCGAATTTCTTCTTTCGCGGATACTTTTTTACTAACTTCCTCATGTTGGTCATCAGCCATGTCTAACCTGTAATAAACCAAGGAAACCATCAAATATCAAATATAACTTATAATCAAAGCAATTGAAAACAAAAAAATAAAGAAATCATGCATTATCAGATATAACTTATAATCAAAGCAATTGAAAACAAAAATATAACGAAATCATGCATTATCAGATATAACTTATAATCAAAGCAATTGAAAACAAAAAAATAAAGAAATCATGCATTATCAGATATAACTTATAATCAAAGCAATTGAAAACAAAAATATAATGAAATCATGCATTATCACATATAACTTATAATCAAAACAATTGAAAAAAAAAATAAAGAAACCATGGATAATTTACCTAAGTCACTAACATCTCTTTCTTTTCTTTGTTGGAATATTAATCACTTGTTTCTTAGCAATGCGTACGGATGAATTGATCCAAATTCCCTCATTCGTCTGGGATTTTCAGCGTGTTGAACAGCATACTTAACGAATTCCAAAACCCCACTCTCGTACTCTTTGGTCATTCGATCGGCACAGATCCATGTTTTATCCATGGTTTTCCTACTTATTAAAGTAAACAATTAATCCAGACGAAAATACATAACTAAGGTAGTATCTTTGAATATCCTAACAATTATAAAGTTCAATTCATTTTAAACTTCAAAAACCTATACATAACCAATGTTAATATAAACTTCAATAACGTATCCGATACGCCAATATACCAACTTTAATTACCTCATCACTTTCATTTTTTATATTACAAGAATCAAACTTTTTCTATTACAATATACCTATAACTATACCTATAACTATATTAGAGTTCGTTCAATCATTTCATGGGAGAAATCTTGTTCCTTTAGAATGAAAGTGAGATGAACAACACTTTCACAGTTAAAAAGAAAAAAAACTACCTATTCAATCTTCAAGTATAATCACTAAGGAAACATGAAGTTTGAACAATATTGAACATCTAAATCCAAAATGATATTTAGAGTTTAAAGTCAAGTAGACACAGACACTGTAACAAAACAATGTATGAAATTTAATACTACCTACCTACCTTTTTATTTCTCATTCAGTTAGGGTTGGCAATTGAGCATCAACAGTGTATTTTACAAACAAAAAGAGCAAGCATTGAACCAAACAAAATAACAGAGCATGAAAAATACTGATGAAGTTATTTACAAAGAATAATACACTAAACTCAGTCAACAAGATTATGCACATTCTCAACATTAGTAAACTACCGCAAGATTATAAACATTCTCAACAAGATTATAAACATTCTCAACATTCTCAACAAGATTATACAGTAGAAACGAAGAAATGAAGAAATATTGAAGAACATACCGCAAGAAATGAAGAACAGTAGAAACGAAAAACGAAGTCAACACCCAAATGTCGAGATACGTACGATTCTTCAAACACGTTCAATGATTGAAACCGAAAAATGGAAGTGTATTCGTGTTCGCTGTTATGGTTTTCGCTGTTAGGGTTTCAACGTTCGCAGGAGGGAAAACAAAAGAACAGAGAACGAAAATAGAAATGGAGTCTGAAATTTTATTTTAATTAGACCTTAGACAGCGCTGTTGTGGAAAGCGCTTTCTAAGGTATGCCTTAGACAGCGCTTTCCAAAAGCGCTTTCTATACCCCCCCTTAGACAGCGCTTTTGGTTTTAATTTTTTTTTAATTTAAAGACTTTAGACAGCGCTTTATCAAAAGCGCTGACTAAGGTCTATATTTAAAAGCGCTTTCTAAAAGCGCTGTCTAAGGGGGGGTCTTAGACAGCGCTTTTAGAAAGCGCTGTCTAAGACCCCCCCTTAGACAGCGCTTTCATTATTTTTTGGAACATTTTCCGTGTTTTATTTTAATTTTAACCTTAGACAGCGCTTTCTTTTAAAAGCGCTGTCTAAGATGCGCTGTTAAAAGTCATTTTTGGCGTAGTGTGTATTATAAAAATTTACAAAGAATAAAAGAATATATATATTTTTTTTATTAACTAGACCAACTTAAAATTATTTGAATTGGTATAGATCGGTTACAACGACACAATTTATGTCTGATCCGAGGTATTTGATCGACCCACGCCAACGAGCTTCATCATAGTTCCAGCAACAAAACTCTGCAGAGATGTTAAATATTTTATTTGTGACATACGATCAAAATAAAAAAAAAATATTATCAAACCACTATCTTTTCTCACTATTTTTTTTAATTAACTTATAGCTACAATCTATTTATAACTAAAATTAATTTAATTTTTCATATAATTAAGTTATAGTGACTTAGTTTCTTACACCATTTTACATTTTAATACTTAATTAATATGAAATATTTTTATTTATTTGTCCAACATGTTCCTTTTTATTAATTATCCATTGTAAATTTATTTTACTTACTTTCTTCGTCTTTTTCATTTTTCAGTTTAGATTTATATTTTAGCATATGTTTTACAAATATATTTTTGGAGTAACTATTTTAAAAAATATATATTTATTTTAAATCAAATATATATTTACTACTATTTTTTAACATTATTAATTAATTATGTTGTTTATAAATTACATACGTGTTTGACAGTTACATTAACAAAATGGAAAATAATACCCATCAGATATCAAGTCAACAATAAAGGACAAGGAGGGTCAAAAATGAAAGGAAAAGGAGACAAAATATGATCAACGAGCAGAGAGAAAACCATTTGTTGAGACGACGTGAAAATTATAGACAGCAGAAAGAGTAAGAAAAACAAGCTCAAACATCTCACACTATAAACAGTCAGTCGAGAGTTACATTTCAAAATTTTATAAATATGACTTTTCCAAGATCACACTTTCAAGGAACTCATGACAATGAAGCTGGCGCAAGTAGAATTACACATGTTAATGATGTTGCACTTGGTTGGTGATGGTCAATATATACATTATATCATACATTGTGTAATTTTGTTTATTTGTCATATCTCATTTTATGTATTTAAACTCGCAGATCGTAATTGCACATCACCTAATTAACGAATCAACATGAGTCAATCCGATACAGGTATAAGAGATATTGTTCTAAGTATGCGAGCAGTAATTTTTACACATGTATATACATTAATTATTATTTTTGTATCAGATGATATGAATGTTGATGAAGCTTTGGAGGATGCAGTAATATCATATGTTAACATGGATGCCAGAGAAAATGGTGCATCATCATGTCGTCCTCAATGTATGTTTATAAACATTTTGTGTCAAATAAATGTAGTTTTTACTCGAGTGACATAAAATTTAAAATTCTGTAATATTAAAATATTCTAATTGAGACATCTTGCATATTTTTTAAAAATTTGTATTTTAGATTTAGATTTTAGATAATATTTAGTAATCAATATCAAACTCCTGCCTGTAAAATCAACACATGCTTTTTGAGCAACACACAACATTACTCGAAATTTCAAAAATAACATGATGATGGCAAAATCCTGGTTGCCTAATCCAATTACCTGTAGACACTACAATGCAAGATTGTTTCATCATGAATCGCATGACATGTGCTGTACTGGTGAAAATGTGTCATTTTCACGAGTTAATGCTCCTATTGAATTGCAACAATTATTTTTGGATGGTTCAATTGAAGGAAAACATTTTATGCAACATATTCGAAGTTATAACCATGTGCTCTCATTCACTTCAATTGGTGTTCACGTTGATGAGAATATTCTTGCATCTGGTAGTGGTATATATACATTTCGTGCTCAAGCTGCTTTTTACCATAACATAAGATGTTTCTATCCAAATGAGGGTATCAGACCGCGTTTCTTACAACTATACATCTACGACACCGATAATTGAGTTCAATGCCATGTTGTTGTAGTTTGGTCATATTGGTTGGGTTACTTGTTGACGAGATGGTTAGGGTTGGTTGAATTGGGTCATTAGATTGTTTTGAAAACGTAGCAATGATTCTTGTGGTGTTTGAAAGGCATGTGGTGGTTGGGTGTCTTGGCGAAGTGATGTTTGATGGCTTTGATGTTGTGATGTTTGGGTGTATATTGGTTATAGACTATGGTGGGATAGGGTGGAATCATATGTATCATCGGGGCTATAGTAAGATGTGATGGTGACATATGGTTGTTGGTGGTATGGGTCATACTCTTGG
Organism: Lathyrus oleraceus; assembly: GCF_024323335.1. NCBI lineage: Eukaryota > Viridiplantae > Streptophyta > Magnoliopsida > Fabales > Fabaceae > Lathyrus > Lathyrus oleraceus. Next base: position 614,061,227 of record NC_066583.1, read on the forward strand.
TTTTGTGTTTGAGTGTGTGACATGAATTGGTTGCGAGGTTGGATGTTTGTGGGTTCTAATCATGTTTGATTGGGTGTATCTGGTATGGTGATATTGTGAGGTTAGTCTTTGGTTTTTGATGGGTTGGCATTGTTATTGGGTTTGGTAATGGTGTGAGGTAGGTTGTTGGGCAGAGTTTTGTTGTTGGAACTATGATGAAGCTCGTTGGCGTGGGTCGATCAAATACCTCGGATCAGACACAAACTGTGGCGTTGTAACCGACCTATACCAATTTAAATAATTTTAAGTTGGTCTAGTATTCTGCGTGATAGGTTATTTTAGGATGTGTCAATTTTGTTTTCTCCATTAATGACACATCTCTTTAGCAAACTCTCTCTAATCGGAATAACTACATTGACATCATATCTTAGTTTATGCCATTGTCCTAAACACGTCAGAGGGTCTGAGATTTGTTGCTGCATGTTGAACTACAGTCTGATACGGCCACTCAGATGCATCTCCACAGTAGTGAATCTGATGATTGATGTTTTTGATGTTCAAACTGCAGCATCCTTGGGGTTAATCTCATGGTCGGGACCCAGATAAGGAAAATAATAAGCAAAAGTATTAACGGGGAATTTTGTAACACATCCAAAATAAAAACTTAAAAACTCTGCAATATTATTAATAGTCCCTTGATGTGTATCACTCATGGTTAATAAAGCCATTTTTGGGAATGCTTCTGAGTGTTTGTTGCTGATAAAGTGTATAGATTTAGTGTTTTTGATGGAAATGATGAGTAATATAGTCATATTTATAGATGAGACATATCATTCACGTGAAACAACTTTGCATGTACCCTCTAACTAATGTGCCATACCCAATGGTGCATGGGTTTCTTTTTATAAGCACGCGCCAATCAAAGTGGCGACTCCTAGGCTCATGCATGCAAAGCTACATGGAAGTGGTGGCAGGCTATGGAACTAGACTTATTCTGAGAACATGCATGCAAACACATGACAAGCCAATGCATATGGCGCATAGGTGAAAAAAATAATGCATGCGCCATACCTTATGGAGCATATGTTACTTTTTGTAGTAATATCTGAACCCTATTTAAGTGCATGCTCATTCGTTTCAGAACCAACTCACACTACATTATCACAGCCAGTACACTAAAATACATTGCATTTCACAAAAATGGCCCATTCACCACAATACATGATCAACGCTCACATCAATGGTGATACATTTAAATGTGACTTATCCAATTTTAATTTTTGTAATGCCAAAGTTCCTCGGTTTACAATAAATGGACGATCAAATTTTTTACATTTGAAAGAGAGAATAGAAAAGAAGTTGCAGTGTGATCCGGTGGCACAAATCATCTATAAAAATCCAGTTTTTTTTACCGACAACCAAGTCAAGTTTTTTCAGCTAAAGTTCTGAGATAACAAAGATGTTCAAAGTATGTTTCTCAGCCATGAAAATTTCGGGTTCAACGATATTGATTTATATATTATACTACAACAAGATCAATTGTCTCAGATTGTTGATCTGTCATAATTTTTTGCAAAACTGACGTCATTGAACAAGCCAACGTCGATGTTGTTGATGAGGAAGAAGAAGCAGAAGAAATATTGGTTGATCAAATGGTGAACGATGTCATTGTCGACCATGAGCAAAAGCCATTACCTTCTGGTCATGTGTATTGTCCGCCTCAACACATGACAAACTTGAACTTGGATGCAGATGAACCATCGTCAGATATATTTTACAATCTGTATATACAGACAGAAGGATCTTTAAAAATGAGAGATAAGTTTCTCACAAAAGAAGTCTGTGTGAGAGTTATTAAAAAGTATCACATGGAAATATCAGTTGATTATACTATCGGTTGAACTAATGTGATGAGGTACAAAATCTTGTGTTATAATGTGATATGCATGTTCCATCTGACATCATCTTACCAGAAGAGGAGTGATTCTTGAGAGATAGGTTTTATGGATCTAACTCACACTTGTATAATCACCAATCCGATGTAGGATCATTGCAAACTCAGCTCTTAGTTAATATGCGATGACCTTTTGTTTGTCATTAGAAATGATCTGTCATTGAAGGTGAGTACAATAATCTCGCACATTATAACATGATACAATTATATTATCTCGTACAAGAAGGCATGTATAACTAAAACTAAGGCGATTGAACGAGTATTCAGAAATCGGGAGGATTCGTACAAAGAACTTCCATAATACCCGATGGCACATAATCATCATGCTCCGGGAACTGTTGCCATTTTAGAGACCTTGCTGACATATACCCCATACGAGACTTGTGTTAGTGGCAATGGCATATTCAACCGACTCTTTTGGGCGTATGAACCATGCGTCAAAGGTTTTGCTTTCTGTAAACCTATTATACAAATTGATGGAACATGGTTGTATGATAAATATAAAGGAACAGTACTCATGGCAGTGGCACAAGATGGCAACAACAACATTTTTCCAATCGTCTTCGCTCTGGTTGAAGGGGATACTGCTGGTGGATATAGTTTTTTTTCCTAAAAAATCTCTGATTACACGTTGCTCCCTAGCCTAACTTATGCTTGATTTTAGACAAACATCCATTAATTGAGAGTGCTTATAAAAACCTTGATAGTAATTGGCAAGATCCTCATTCTACGCATGTCTACTGCATTAGATATATCGCTCAAAATTTCATGTGGGGGATCAAAGACAAGACATTACGGAAGAAGATTGTGAATGTAGGGTATGCATTAACAAAACCTTCCTTCAAACACTACCACGAAGAGATTAGATTGAGAAATGCAGATGCACTAAGGTGGATTGATAATATTCCATTGGAGAAGTGGACAAGGGCATTCAACAAATGGTTAACGATGGGGCCACATGAGAATAAATCTCATGGAATCAATGAACTTTGACTTCAAATGCATCTGAAGCCTACCGATAACCGCTTTGGTGAGAGAAACCTATTTTAGGTTAGGGTCATTGTTTGGGGTCAAGCGTTCAAAATGGAGTTCAGTGTTACAATCAGGACAGTTGTTCAGTGAAATTTCAATGAAATTCATTAAGGAGGAGGTTGTTAAAGTTAACACACATGTGGTCACAATGCTTGACCATCGTAAAGGTTGGCCCAATGAATATGAGACAATGAACTATAATGAGGGGAGACTAAGAGGACACTATCGAGTCGAACTAGATAAAAGTTGGTGCGATTGCGAAAAGTTCCAAGCCTTCCGTATGCCTTGCTCCCATGTTATTGCAGTGTGTTCAAAGGCTCAACATGACCCTTCCATTGTTTGCCATTTACAAAGTCATAAACCCATGCAATATGTACAATAATAACTTTCCAGTGATAGCAAATGAGGATTGTTGGCTTGCATATCAAAGATAGATACTTTGGCACAATGTAAATATGCGAAGAAAGAAAAAGGGTCATCCTAACAACATACGTATTTGAACCGAAATGGATACAGCGAGCAAAATGGTTAGATTATGTAGTTCATATCGTCAGCCAATACACAATCGTATAAAATGTCCCAATGTTGGACCAAGCATCACAAGATAATTTCATATGTAACCATTTTATCTGATATTGAAAACAATATTCATTTCATAAATATCACAACATTCAGTTACAACAATTTAAACAACAATTAAACAATAATTTAAATAACAACTAAACAATAATTTAAACAACAACTAAACAACAATACAAACAAATACAACAACTAAACAACATATCTATGCGATTACAACCATCAGGATAATTTCCTCACTACTATGCATCATAATACGATAATCTCTATCAATTTTAACTGAGTCCCATAAACGACTTTCTGCATTGTCGATTTACACCATAACAAGTCTTTGAATTCTTCCGACCTTTTCACCGTGTCATACCCCAAAATTTGCCTGTTAATTTTTATGATAAATTGATTCATGCATGGCATTCATTTCACATTTGCATTCATTCATTAGCATACATTCTCATATAAATTATAAATTTTAATTTATTTATTATGTGATACAGATATAAAAAATAATAATAATTCTGGTTATCTGTATGATATAAATAAATTTTATATATATAAATAAAATAGTTTTAATTTAATGATAAATAAAAATAGATTTGAATTTTAATTGTATAATTAAAATTTTAAATTAATTTTATTTGTTAAAGCTCATTAAATTATAATAACTATTTTTTATAATTTAGTGGCTCATGTTCCATTTATTCATTATTTATAAATAGTATTTATTTAGTAATTCACGTTTTTTTACTTAATAAAATTTATTTATAAGAGTAACATTTTTTTAAAAGCCCATAAATTATAAAATAATTTTGGTTGATATAAGTAAGAATAATTTTGATTTTTTTTTAAATGACGAAAGTAAAAATAGAAATAGGTTTAAATTTTAATTCAATTATGTAACTAAAATTTAAATTAATTTTTATTTAAATTATTCATTATTTATAATAATATTTGTATTTAATAAATATTTAGCAAGGTTAAACCCTAACTCTCCTAAAGTATAGGAAAGGATCCAAATATTTAGCAAGGTTAAACCCTAACTCTCCTAAAGTATATGAAGGGATCCAAATATTTAGCAAGGTTAAACCCTAATCCACACCATTATAAATATTTTATATGGCTGCAGCGAGAGGGGGGAGACGAAAAAGAGGAGAGATACAGCAGAAGAAGATACACAAGGCAAGGCAGAAGCAAGAAGATTCACGGGCAGGGAAAAGAGAAGCAACCATAAAGTACTCATAGCCTGAATAAGAACAACACACATACAGTGAACAAGCTAGAAGAATCAAATCCCCAATGAAGTTACAGGTTTGTTGTATTCACATGAAAGAAACAGCATGAGAAAAAATAAAGTAGCTTGCCGTAAGAGAGAAAGCTGTAACATGCATGGTGGTGTTGTGTCAAAATGGAAAAATCCATGTAGAATTAATATATATTTTAATGAAGGCGAATAAATAACGAATGGACTAGCATGGCTTGTTGGTAGCTCCCCCTCACTGCAACGTAGAGGTCCTGGGTTTGATGTTTACTCCCTTTCCACTATAATTAATTCACCATTTTCTAATTAATATATTATATTAGTTATTTAAACTAGGATATAATTTAATCTAGTTTATTAATTAAATTTTCATATATCACTTAATTAATTAAAATGGGTTATTTTGAATAATAAAAATCTAATTATATTTTTTTCCTCTTTTCTTTTAAAATTTCTATCAATTTAGTCTAAGTTTTTCCATAAGTTCATAAAAAAAAAATTCTATTATTATAGACTAAAAACATTCTTAATTCATTCTTAAATTTAGTTTATTTAGTTTTTTTTATTTCTTTCTTTTTAGTTTAATTAGGTTTTATTATTTTGTATGCCCTTTTAATTTTGTACTCGTTAATTAAGATTTAGATATTTTATATCCCCTTTTAAATTATGTACCCCCCATCCCGAAGCCATGTAATAGCGTAGTCTTATTTTTCGCACTTTAATTTTTCCATACTGTGAATATAACTGTCTACATGTATGCTAATAGGATTGCATGGAAAGATAAATAATCGAACTTAGATAAATTAATTCAAGATAATATATCTGAATCCAATCATTTCCACACTTGCACCTCTAGGGTAACCCTCTCTTTATTGCCTTACGATATTACGGTCATGTCCCGCGAATGTGGGGATACCCTTAGCAAAGACCCTTTCGATTAAATCATCATCATCCCTAAACAGATAAGTCATAGTCCCTTCGATCAAAAGGTCAATGTCCCTACAAGATAAATCATAGTCCCTCGAACGTTGCCTTCGAATATATGACCTTGTCCCTCGAACGTTGCCTTCGAATATATGGCTTTGTCCCTCGATGACCCTTCGTTGTAGCCTACGATTAAATGACGATCGCCCCTTCGAATGCTAAGGTATCCTTATAAATGTTGCCTTCAATGACCAATCGACGACCCCCCGATGTCCCTTTACATCCAAAGGATAAGACTACTTACTTCTCAATAGTAAGGACAGTTTTACCCTCCTAAGGATAGGAAATACCTATAAAGACTTTGGTTAGGTATAACTCTTAAATGCTTGCTCACAGCTTAAAATACTTTTCACACCTCACACTTTTCAAAACATCTTTTAGAAAATCACCACTTGGTATACATTCGCACCAGAATCATCGCCGAGTTATATTTTTCTAAACATCTTTCAAAATCAAACGAGATAAACACTTTGTATACATTCGTACAAGAATCATTACAAAGTTAAACTCTCCTTTCAAAATATTTTCTAAACACACCACATTTCTCAAACACTTTCTCAAACAAGGAAAACATAAGTGAGTTAAGCAATTAAGAGCCCATGGATAACCATGGATACAAAGGGTGCTAACACCTTCCCTTTGTATAATGTACCTCCCGAACTCAAAATCTAATCAAGGTCTTTCCTGTTCTTTTCCGCCTTTCCTTATTGGATAAAAGAAAAGTCGGTGGCGACTCTTGCTGTCCGCAACATTGCTTTTCAAAGCAAAAACACAAAGTCAGTTCACCGTATCACAGAACTGGCGACTCTGTTGGGGAATCTTAAAAAGAGAGGTTACCTTAAAGATAAGATCACTTATGTTTTCGAATTGTTTCTTTGTCTGATTTACTTTTAAGGGATTATTTGGGTATTCTATGCTTGAGTGAAAGATCATACACCCGGATCTAGTGTACCTTAGGTAAGTAGCAAGAGATCATCGCGACTGTCCGGCGTATACTGGAATGGTTAAAATGATGGCTATGGTTAATGTGACACTTTGGATGTCCTGATGTTCCTCATGTTTACTTGAGGAAAAATTTGGCGTCTGCGTGGTGTCATCAAAGCATTAACCAGACCTTTAGAACCCTAATTGACTCATCCTAGCGATTAGAAAGTAGTGAGATAACTGACTTCGGTTCCGACTAGGGTTGGTTGATACTCGATACTACACTCTTTGAGATTGGACTTTAGGGAAATTTTGGTCAACCGCTTGGTGTTGCACTGAAGTGGACTTAAGGAAAGGCCAATGATTTGAGATTCTTCTAGAACCCGGTTACTATTCTAGGACAGGTTGAACCAACCAAACTTCAGTGGGGAGGGTACTTACCTATGGAATTCATGCAAGCCTTAAAACCTAGGAATGATTGTGGTGTGACTTGTTTGTGCTTGTTACTTACTTGACATCATAACATCATAACATCATGGCATTGTACTAACCATTTCGAGGACTTAGGGATTTAACTTTGCTCTGTTTTGTAGGGCTATGGCTTCCAAGAAGACCATCCGGATCAATTTTGTAGCGACCTCTCCTCAACTCAAGGATTTAGTGTCGGAACTTCCCGATCATGCTCAGTTCATCAAGAAACATGGTTATATCCTCAATTTAGTTACCACCGGTTTCAAGGAAGATATGATGAGAGTTCTATTCCAGTTCTTCGATCCTAAACATCATTGCTTCACCTTCCCAGATTATCAGTTGGTACCCACATTAGAAGAATTTTCCAGGTTGCTTGGGATACCTATCCTTGATCAAACACCTTTCAGTGGTTTAGAAAAGATTCCGAGGTCTGAAGAGGTTGCCGCGGCTTTACACATGACAAAGTCCGACATTGAAACTAATTGGGTAACAAGAAGTGAAGTTAAGGGTTTACTTGCCAAATTTCTGATAAATAAGGCCCGAGAATTCCTAAAAGCTATGAGTGTCCACGCTTTCGAAGATGTTCTAGCATTACTAATCTATGGTTTGGTGCTATTTCCTAATCCGGATCAATTCATAGACATGAATGCTGTTAAGATATTTCTCACTCATAACCCTGTGCGCACCTTGCTTGGAGACATTTTGCATTCCCTTCACACTCGTACTATGAAAAGGCAAGGGACTCTCATGTGCTGCGTACCTTTATTATCTAGGTGGTTTATTTTGCACCTTCCTCAATCAGGCTTGAAGAATGAGCAAAATTTGAAATGGTCTCAAAGGATAATGTCGCTCTCCCATTCAGACATCCATTGGTGTCCCCAACCCAAAGAAAATGTTATCATCATTGACCGTTGTGGAGAATTCTCTAACGTACCACTCCTGGGGATAAGAAGAGGTATTACTTATAATCCTGCTTTAGCCCTACGTCAGTTTGGTTATGCTCGAAGAGATGGTCCACATGAAATAATTATCCAAGGCACTGTGTTTGACTATGACAACGATTCTCAAGGTCTCCGTCAAAGGTTTGTACGAGCTTGGGGCATGGTGAAAAGAAGTACTTTAGGACAAAAAAACTCTATTCCTATGGAACCTTATCTCAGATGGGTACGCGCCAGAGCTCGTGAGCTTATCATGCCATATCTTGCAATCGGACCTCTGATTGTTGAACCAAAAGTTGAAGGAGGTAACCCTTAGATCATTCCTTATCCATATATGCCTACCAATGTTGAAGAATTGAAGAAATCTTGGATCCAGTTGAGAGAGGAAAGGGATACTTTTGAAGCTCAGTTCTATGCTGAAAGGAAGAAAGTATTAGAGCTCACCAGCCAACTTAATGAGGAACGAAGTCTCAATGCATATCTCCGCCCAAAAAGAAGCCGTCCCTGGGAGACTTGAGCTTTCATTTTTTCTTGTAATGAACATTGATTAAAGAAATTATTAATAAAAGTTCCCCTTTTTGGTGGTTTACGCAAAGTTAAATTCCAAAAGTCCTTGAAAACATTTCATACATTGCATAGCATAACATAACATTGCATAACAGGTACTCTAAAGGATCAATGTTCTCACGGTCTTCCTCTCAAACAGAAAAATGGCCCTCGAACAAACTGTCAAGGATCTCCAGGCTCAGAATGCTCAATTCCAGGAGATGATCTTGAACTTATCCAAGGGGCAGGAGGAACTGAAGACTCTATTGCTCGAGAAGAAAAAAGACAAGAAATCTGTGAGTTACATTAACCCGGGAAGAAGGCTTAAAGGACAGGCTTCAGGAGTCAAGATTGGAATTCCTAAGGATAAAGAAGATGAGACAGAAAATGATTCGGAAGATGAGAATGTTGATCCCTTCAACCCTGAGGACGACTATGAAAATTATGAAAATGAACAGTACTCTCCGAAAAATGATAAGTATAAGTTGTTGGAAGAACGTATGCTAGCTATGGAGGGTCAGAAGGCGCCCGATCTGGATTTCGAAAGCTTAGGTCTGGTCTCTGATGTGGTCATTCCTCGCAAATTCAAGGTCTCCGCTTTCACTAAGTATGATGGTGCGTCTTGTCCTCAGATGCATCTGAAAGCTTATGTGAGAAAGATCCAGCCGTATACCACTGATAGGAAGCTATGGATCCATTTCTTCCAAGAGAGTCTGTCTGGCACACAGTTAGAGTGGTATTATCAGCTCGAGAGCTCTAACATCCGCACCTGGACTGATTTAGCGACAGCTTTCTACAAGCACTACCAGTATAATTCTGAATTAGCGCCTACTCGGCTACAGCTGCAGAATATGACTATGGGCTCTAAAGAAAGCTTCAAAGAATATGCTCAAAAATGGAGAGACTTGGCTGGCAGAGTCAAACCCCCTATGACTGACCGAGAATTAGTGGACATGTTCATGGGTACACTGACTGGCCCATTCTACAGCCATCTATTGGGAAGTTCCTCATCGGGTTTCACTGAACTTATATTGACGGGTGAACGTGTTGAAAGCGGCATTCGAAGTGGAAAGATACAGGCGGCTACCTCTGCAAGCACCAAAAAGTCCTATCAGGGGAAGAATGAATCAAATGTTGTGTACGGTCAAAGGGGTCATAACAAGAAAAATCGTGACCATACTGTTGGAGCAGTTACGATTGCAGCACCGCCATCTCAAAACTTTCAACACAGACAAGACACGCCAAGAAGGCAGTTTACCAAGATCAATATGACTTTAGCACAAGCACTGCAGGGTATGCTAAAAGCAAATTTAATTACCCTCAAAGATCCTCCTGCAAATCCCAACACTACTTCTCCTCGTTATAATCCCAATGCCAGGTGTGCATATCACTCCGATAGCCCCGGGCATGATACAAACGATTGTTGGTTGTTGAAGAATAAGATTCAGGATATGATCGACGCTGGAGAAATTGAATTTGATCCTCCGGAGACTCCTAATGTCATCACTGCTCCTATGCCTAATCATGACAAGACTGTTAATGTTGTGGATGACAAATCTCACATTACTAATGTAGCTGACTTAGCATCTCCTCTCCTGATCATCAAGAATAATTTATTGCAAGCTGGTTTATTTCCAGGTTGTGCTGAAAATTGCGATCTCTGTATACTCTGACCCAATGATTGCTTGAAGTTGAGGAATGGTATTACGGCTGATGGATGATCATACAATTCTCTTTGAAAAGATTCCTAAGGTGGAAAACCCTATCTGTGATTGCTAGGTCCAAAGTTCCAGTGAAGATTACCGCTACTAGAGTGCCTGTGAAGATTACTGCTGAGCCCAAGGTAGCTCCCCTAATTATTACTGCACCTGGCCCAATACCGTATTCCTCAAGCAAAGCCATTCCGTGGAATTATGGAGGTGATGTTTACATCCACGACATAAAGCAAGATGATAATTCTGCTAATCCTAATGACGTTGACATTGTTGGGACTAGTAAAATTACTCGAAGTGGAAGGATCTTCTCTCTAGAAATCTCACCTCCCGCCCCTGAAACTCGAGGAAAGGGACTAGTAATCAATCCTTCTCAGTCAAAGACACCAGTCGAAGTTACTACCGAAGATGTTGCCAAGCAGGAAATGGAAGAAATGCTGAAAATCATCCGTAAGAGTGATTTTGATGTGGTAGAACAGTTGGGGCATACTCCGTCTAAAATTTCGATGTTATCCTTGTTGTTATCTTCTGAATCTCATGCCAATGCGTTGATAAAATTCTTGAAGACCGCTCATGTACCTCAGGAGACATCTGTCGATCAGTTAGAAAATTATGTTGCTAACTTGGCTGTTGATAATGGCATAGGCTTTTCTGATGCTGACCTGACACCAGCAGGAAAGAATCACAATAAAGCTCTGCATATCTCCATTGAGTGTAAGGGGATCACCTTGTCTCATGTGTTGATCGACAATGGCTCTTCTTTGAATGTGCTACCGAAAGCTGTGCTCGATAAGCTTGACTGTAAAAGCATTGAACTGAAACCTAGTGACGTTGTGGTGCGTGCTTACGATGGTGCGAAGAGTGTTGTCCATGGTGAAGTGGTTCTCCCTATCAAGATAGGACCTCAAGTCTTCAACACTACCTGTTACGTAATGAACATTCGTCCTGCCTATTCCTGCTTGCTGGGACGCCCTTGGATCCATGGGGCAAGTGTTGTAGCTTCGTCTCTCCATCAAAAGCTGAGGTATCCAATAGAGGGCAAGATTGTCACTGTGTGTGGAGAAGAAGAGTATATTGTCAGTAGTGTGCATACCTTCAGATACGTCGAGATGGATGGTGAATTCTTTGAGACTCCTTCTCAGTCATTTGAAGTAGTTCCTCCGACCAGTCCTGTCCTTAAGCCAACTTCCCGTGTGCCCAAGGTTATTCGTGCTCCTCCTGCTATGATTTCTCTGAAAGATGCTCAAGCCGTGGTTGAAGATGGTGGTCGTACTGGCTGGGGTCAACTGATCGATGTACCGTACAAGTCTGATAAATTTGGCCTGGGGTTTAGCTCTGAAAAGATAGTCAAAGATCAGATTAATGTTGTAGAAGATGCTGATAGCGATTGCGACTTGGATAGCTGGATTTTCCCAACAATTGGTGACGGACTCAATAATTGGAAGGCTGAAGACACTATCCCGATTTCCTTTAGTCAGGAGTAATTGTTATTGCTTATTTTAGTGTTTCAAATTTTGTAATTTTTATTATGAACAATTGAACTTCTTAAAGCATTGTGTCTATGCCCGGGGCACAATAGCTAATTTGTTAAGGGTTTTGTCATTTTCATAAGCATATTCACATTCAATAAATCAATGGACTTTTTGCATTCAAATATTGCGCTCTTTATCTTTCCTGTCATCTTTCAAATAAGCTATGTTTTCTTACACACACTCACGTAACAAATTGCAGATCCATATCCACTCTGGATCCTGTTGATAATAATTCTGCTACTGTTAATTATGGCTTTAAAAATCCGATCTACCAAGCCGAGGATGGAAGTGAGGAAGATTGCGAAGTGCCTGGAGAGCTTGCCAGACTGTTACTGCAAGAAGAAAAGACTATACAGCCGCATGAGGAATCAATTGAAATTGTAAATCTGGGTACTGAAGTAGACAAGAAAGAAGTCAAAATAGGAGCAGGCTTGGAAAACAGTGTCAAAGAAAGATTGATTCAGATGTTACATGACTATGTAGAGATTTTTGCTTGGTCTTATGAAGACATGCCAGGACTGGATACTGATATAGTAGTACATCGTTTGCCGATGAAGGAAGATTGTCATCCTGTTAAGCAAAAGGTTCGTCGCATGCGTCCTGAAATGTCTGAGAAAATCAAAGCCGAGGTTATGAAACAATTTAATGCAGGTTTTCTAGCTGTTACTTCTTATCCTCAATGGGTTGCTAATGTGGTACCAGTGCCAAAGAAGGATGGTAAGGTGCGAATGTGTGTAGATTACAGAGATTTGAATAAAGCAAGTCCCAAAGATGACTTTCCACTTCCGCACATTGATGTTCTGGTAGATAACACCGCTCAACACAAGGTATTCTCATTCATGGATGGATTCTCAGGTTATAACCAGATTAAGATGGCACCTGAAGACATGGAGAAAACTACGTTTGTGACGCAATGGGGCACTTTCTGTTACAAAGTAATGCCATTCGGTTTAAAGAATGCAGGGGCAACATACCAGCGTGCTATGGTGGTTTTGTTCCATGATATGATCCATCATGAAATAGAGGTATATGTGGATGACATGATAGCCAGATCTCATACTGAAGAAGAACATCTCGATCATTTATACAAACTGTTTGAGAGGTTGAAGAAATACAAGTTGAGATTGAACCCGAACAAATGCACCTTTGGAGTAAGATCCGGTAAACTCTTGGGCTTTATTGTCAGTGGTAAAGGAATTGAGGTTGACCCGGCTAAGGTGAGAGCTATTCAAGAAATGCCAGTTCCCCGTACAGATAAAGAAGTCAGAGGTTTCTTGGGACGCTTGAATTACATTGCCCGATTTATCTCCCATTTGACTGCTACTTGCAAACCCATCTTCAAATTACTGAGGAAAAATCAAGAGATAATATGGAATGATGAATGTCAAGAAGCTTTTGACAAAATCAAGAAGTATCTCCAAGAACCTCCAATTCTGATGCCACCAGTTGAAGGAAGACCTCTAATCATGTATTTGACCGTGTTAGAAAATTCAATGGGGTGTGTGCTGGGGCAACATGACGAGTCTGGTCGAAAAGAGCATGCAATATACTACCTTAGCAAAAAGTTTACCGACTGTGAAACAAGATACTCACTGCTTGAGAAAACTTGCTGTGCTTTGGCTTGGGCTGCTCGCCGACTAAGACAGTATATGTTGAATCATACCACTTTATTGATTTCTAAGATGGATCCTATCAAATATATATTTGAGAAACCTGCTCTCTCCGGAAGAATAGCAAGATGGCATATGATTTTAACAGAGTATGATATCCAATATACTACCCAAAAAGCAATCAAAGGAAGCGTGTTAGCTGATCATTTGGCTCATCAAGCAGTTGATGATTACCAATCTATGAATTTTGAGTTCCCTGATGAGGATGTTATGCTTGTTACTGATTATGAAGAACTTGGACCGGATGAAGGACCCGAACTGGGATCCCGATGGACTATGGTTTTTGATGGATCTTCTAATGCATTGGGCAATGGTGTTGGTGTTGTAATTATTTCTCCCAAGGGTTGCCATACGCCTTTCACTGCTAGACTATGTTTTGATTGTACCAATAATATGGCTGAGTATGAAGCATGTATTTTGGGACTCAGAGCTGCTATAGACCTGAGAATCAAGTTTTTGAGTGTGTACGGAGACTCAGCCTTAGTAATCAGTCAGATCAAAGGAGAATGGGACACTAAACATCCGAATCTCATCCCTTATCGAGAGCGGGTGTTGACATTAATCCCATACTTTGAAGAGATTACATTCGAACATATTCCACGAGAAGAGAATCAGTTGGCAGACGCATTGGCTACCATGTCATCTATGTTCAGAGTCAGATGGGACAATGAAGCTCCCATGATCACCATTGAACGATTAGATGAACCAGCATATTGTTATGAACTTAATGCTGATGAAGTAGAAGAGAAACCTTGGTTCCACGAAGTAAAAAGATATTTAGAAACTCAGGAATACCCTGAAGGGGCATCCATCAATGACAGAAAATTTCTGAGGAAGTTCTCCGCTAAATTCTTTTTGAGTAATGGAGTATTATACAAACGTAATCATGATTCGACTTTGCTTCGCTGTGTGGATAAAAAGGAAATAGAAAAGATTATGGAAGACATGCATGACGGTATTTTTGGGACTCATTCTAGTGGACATACGATGGCCAAGAAGATTCTGAGATCAGGGTATTATTGGTCTACCATGGAAGCTGATTGCCACCATCACTCCAGAACTTGTCACAAGTGCCAGATCTATGCGGACAAAGTACATGTACCTCCTGCTCCATTGAACGTGTTGACAGCCCCTTGGCCCTTTGCAATGTGGGGCATTGATATGATTGGAGAGATTAAACCTACTGCTTCTAATGGACATCGTTTCATTCTTGTTGCTATTGATTACTTTACGAAGTGGGTAGAGGCAGCCTCATTTGCTTCTGTCACCAAGAATGTGGTGGCACGGTTCATCAAGAATAGTCTTATTTGTCGGTATGGCATCCCTGAAAGAGTTATCACTGATAATGGTACTAATTTGAACAACAAGATGATTACTGAACTCTGCACGCAGTTCAAAATAAAACACCATAACTCTTCTCCGTACCGGCCAAAGATGAATGGCGCCGTAGAAGCTGCTAATAAGAATATTAAGAAGATTATACAAAAGATGACAGTAACATACAAAGACTGGCATGAGATGTTACCATTTGCTCTTCATGGTTATCGCACTTCAGTACGCACTTCGACAGGGGCAACTCCTTTCTCTTTAGTCTACGGAATGGAAGCCGTTTTACCAGTGGAAGTTCAGATTCCCTCTCTAAGAATTATGAAAGATGCAGGCTTAGATGAAGATGAATGGATTCAGACTCGACTCGATCAGATAAATTTGATTGATGAAAAGAGACTTGCGGTTGTTTGTCATGGGCAGATATATCAGAAGCGCATGACCCAAGCATTTAATAAAAAAGTCAAGAGACAGGTGTATCAAATTGGCGACTTGGTGATAAAGCGTATCATTCTACCACAAGGTGATCCTAGAGGCAAATGGACTCCCACATACGAAGGGCCATTTGTAGTTAAGAAGGTATTCTCTGGTGGAGCCATGATGCTTGCTACAATGGATGGCGAAGATTTCCCGCATCCCGTGAACGCAGACATAGTTAAAAAATACTACGCATAAAAGAGACCCGCTAGGTCGACATATCTAGGCAAAAGTAAGGGCATCCCGGCGAACCAAATGGGTTCGGGCAAAAATTAGGGATAAACATATAAAAATGTACACCCGGCAAGTCGAAAACCTGAAAAGGCGGCTTGGGCAAAAAAGGGTATCCTGGTGGACTGAAAACCTGAAAAGGCGGTCCAGGCAAAAATTAGGGATTAAAGCGTATGACTAAGTCCCGTTCTCGGTCAGCTTCACCAAAGTCAAAGAGACTGAACAAGCCAATCACTTCTATCTGACAGCAAGAGATGAGATGCTTGAAGACATAATAGCAGTAGTAGAATTAAAATCAATAGGACTTTTTTTCATAGCTGTTTTTTCTTTGCTTTCTTGACAATTTCCTCTTACTAGGATTTCTGTCTCCTTGTATTAAAATTGCTTGTTTATCGGCCCTCTTTCAAAATCAATACAATTTTATTTCCAAAAAGATACTTTTGTTTTACTTTCTCCGTTTTGTTTGCATAAACAACCATTGATTTAATTCGAATTAATATATGCATTTGAATATGATTGATGTTTACCGAAAATACATGCATAAAATAGAAATAGCAATTACTAAAAGACTTTAGGATCAAGGATAAGGTTTAACCATGCGTTCTAACAAATCCGATTGCAAATCCTATTTCCCAGCAAAACCAGTTATTCCCAGAAGAAATTGGCACTACTAGACAGACTGGTCATCTCTTTTATCCCCAGTCAGGTTCTGTTGAATATTTCTACCATCAGACAGAAATCAAATATCCCCAGCTAAGAAAGGGTCATCAATACAAATATCTCCAACCAGAATATCGGGATTTATTTTCCCATGGCAAAAATTTTCAGACGCATAATTCATTCATGCATCATTTCACAGCATATACATGCATGCAATGTTCGCATTTATTTTCAAGAGCATAAAACATCTCATGCATCATGACATGGCATGAGGCTAACTCTTTTTTTTCCAAGTTAATTATCCTCCTAATACAGTCAAAATAAAGATTCATTCAGACGGATATCTTTATCGATTACATTCAAGATTCAGATACATCTTTCAGATATAATCCATATGAATATTCATTCTGACAGGCATTCTGATATCCTCCTAATGATGGCATCTTTAAGCCCATCCCAGACATTTATTGCAAATACAACATATACAAATATTATCAGATATAGCCTAACGTACGACTCATTCTGATTCAGCCTAACGTATGGTTCCTTCAACTGTTCCAATACGGTCTAGCGTACGACCCATTTGGATATTCATCCCCTCAGATACTACCTAGCATACGGTACATTCTGAAATGTAGTCTAGCGTATGACTACCCCTTTTATCATCAGATACAGCCTAATGGACGACTCATTCTGCTACTCAGATACGATCTAGCGTATGATCCATTCTGATCTTTTATCCTCAGATACAGCCTAATGGACGGCTCATTCTGCAACTCAGATACAGTCTAGTATACGACCCAGTCTGGCTCTTCTCATCAGATACTACCTAGCGTACGATACATTCTGAAATGTAGTCTAGCGTGCGACTACTTTTTATCGCCAGATACAGCCTAACAGACGACTCATTCTACTACTCAGATACGATCTAGCGTACGATCCATTCTGATCTTTATTTCTCCAGATACAGCCTAACGGACGGCTCACTCTGCTACTCAGATACGGTCTAGCGTATGACCCATTCTGATCCTTATCTCATCAGGTTCAGCTCACCCTAATATCACCTAATGGATGACTCATTATACGGTCTAGCGTACGACCCAGTGTGACACCCATGTCTTCAGATATGGTCTAATGTACGACGCACTCTGAAGCTCTTATCATCAAACTTTCTGGATGGCATCTTTAAGCCCATCTCCATCAAGACTATCTTTTAATTAACAAGTGCAAATTTTTGGGGCATTCTAAGTGTTCAATAATCTTCCACCTCCAGATCACGAATGACGTACATACCATTCTAATTCTCTCGGTTTAAGAATATTGAACAGAGGCAGCTGTCATACCCCAAAATTTGCCTGTTAATTTTTATGATAAATTGATTCATGCATGACATTCATTTCACATTTGCATTCATTCATTAGCATACATTCTCATATAAATTATAAATTTTAATTTATTTATTATGTGATACAGATATAAAAAATAATAATAATTTTAGTTATCTGTATGATATAAATAAATGTTATATATATAAATAAAATAGTTTTAATTTAATGATAAATAAAAATAGATTTGAATTTTAATTGTATAATTAAAATTTTAAATTAATTTTATTTGTTAAAGCTCATTAAATTATAATAACTATTTTTTATAATTTAGTGGCTCATGTTCCATTTGTTCATTATTTATAAATAGTATTTATTTAGTAATTCACGTTTTTTTACTTAATAAAATTTATTTATAAGAGTAACATTTTTTTAAAAGCCCATAAATTATAAAATAATTTTGGTTGAAATAAGTAATAATAATTTTGATTTTTTTTAAATGATGAAAGTAAAAATAGAAATAGGTTTAAATTTTAATTCAATTATGTAACTAAAATTTAAATTAATTTTTATTTAAATTATTCATTATTTATAATAATATTTGTATTTAATAAATATTTAGCAAGGTTAAACCCTAACTCTCCTAAAGTATAGGAAGGGATCCAAATATTTAGCAAGGTTAAACCCTAACTCTCCTAAAGTATAGGAAGAGATCCAAATATTTAGCAAGGTTAAACCCTAATCCACACCATTATAAATACTTCATATGGCTGCAGCGAGAGGGGGGAGACGAAAAAGAGGAGAGATACAGCAGAAGAAGATACACAAGGCAAGGCAGAAGCAAGAAGATTCACGGGCAGGGAAAAGAGAATCAACCATAAAGCACTCATAGCCTGAATAAGAACAACACACATACAGTGAGCAAGCTAGAAGAATCAAATCCCCAATGAAGTTACAGGCTTGTTGTATTCACATGAAAGAAACAGCATGAGAAAAAATAAAGTAGCTTGCCGTAAGAGAGAAAGTTGTAACATGCATGGTGGTGTTGTGTCAAAATGGAAAAATCCATGTAGAATTAATATATATTTTAATGAAGGCGAATAAATAACGAATGGACCAGCATGGCTCGTTGGTAGCTCCCCCCTCACTGCAACGTAGAGGTCCTGTTTTTACTATGTTTACTCCCTTTCCACTATAATTAATTCACCACTATTTTTCTATTATTAAAATAAAACCCATTAATTAATTTTCTAATTAATATATTATATTAGTTATTTAAACTAGGATATAATTTAATCTAGTTTATTAATTAAATTTTCATATATCACTTAATTAATTAAAATGGACTATTTTGAATAATAAAAATCTAATTATATTTTTTTTCTCTTTTCTTTTAAAATTTCTATGAATCTAGTCTAAGTTTTTTTCATAAATTCATAAAAAAAAAGTTTCTATTATTAAAGACTAAAAATATTCTTAATTCATTCTTAAATTTCTTTTATTTCTTTCTTTTTAGTTTAATTAGGTTTTATTATTTTGTATGCCCTTTTAACTTTGTACTCGTTAATTAAGATTTAAATATTTTATATTCCCTTTTAAATTATGTACCCCCATCCCGAAGCCATGTAATAGTGTAGTCTTATTTTTCGCACTTTAATTTTTCCGTATTGTAAATATAACTGTCTAGATGTATGCTAGTAGGATTGCATGGAAAGATAAATAATCGAACTTAGATAAATTAATTCAAGATAATATATCCGAATCCAATCATTTCCACACTTGCACCTCTAGGGTAACCCTCTCTTTGTTGCCTTACGATATTACGGTCATGTCCCGCGAATGTGGGGATACCCTTAGCAAAGACCCTTTCGATTAAATCATCATCATCCCTAAACAGATAAGTCATAGTCCCTTCGATCAAAAGGTCAATGTCCCTACAAGATAAATCATAGTCCCTCGAACGTTGCCTTCGAATATATGACCTTGTCCCTCGAACGTTGCCTTCGAATATATGGCTTTGTCCCTCGATGACCCTTCGTTGTAGCCTACGATTAAATGATGATCGCCCCTTCGAATGCTAAGGTATCCTTATAAATGTTGCCTTCAATGACCAATCGACGACCCCCCGATGTCCCTTTACATCCAAAGGATAAGACTACTTACTTCTCAATAGTAAGGACAATTTTACCCTCCCAAGGATAGGAAATACCTATAAAGACCTTGGTTAGGTATAACTCTTAAATGCTTGCTCACAGCTTAAAATACTTTTCACACCTCACACTTTTCAAAACATCTTTTAGAAAATCACCACTTGGTATACATTCGCACCAGAATCATCGCCGAGTTATATTTTTCTAAACATCTTTCAAAATCAAACGAGATAAACACTTTGTATACATTCGTACAAGAATCATTACAAAGTTAAACTCTCCTTTCAAAATATTTTCTAAACACACCACATTTCTCAAACACTTTCTCAAACAAGGAAAACATAAGTGAGTTAAGCAATTAAGAGCCAATGGATAACCATGGATACAAAGGGGGCTAACACCTTCCCTTTGTATAATGTACCTCCCGAACTCAAAATCTAATCAAGGTCTTTCCTGTTCTTTTCCGCCTTTCCTTATTGGATAAAAGAAAAGTCGGTGGCGACTCTTGCTATCCGCAACATTACTTTTCAAAGCAAAAACACAAAGTCAGTTCACCGCACCACACACCGTCTGCAATGTCTCCATCTAACCAACTAATCAAGCTCATTTGAAGATGCTCGAATGTCTCTGTGTTCCAGAGTCAGATCTTCATCAAAGACTTTACTGTTGAATAAATCAAATCGACATTTCTCTTGTGTACATAAGATGACATATTCAAGAAAAATTGAAAGAAAAATTTAGAAAATGGGTGAAAAATGATGGGAGGATATTGAGTATATATAGAAAACCCTAAATAATGCAATAGCCACTGCATGTGCTGGCGCATGCTCCTTGAAGATGCATGCGTGTCAAGATGCATGCGTGTCATGTACTAGAAGCATGTGCCATGCATGATAGCCCTAATGTATAACAAATGCATACATGCACTATTCATAGTGACTACTCCTCTTTTCAATAATTTTTTTTTTACTTAAAACATTATTAATTTGACATTTTATTTAAAACTATAACTATTTTAAAAAATTAATTGAAAAACATAATTAATTTGATATTTTATTTAAAACTATAATTATTTTAAAAAATTAATTGAAAAACATAATTATTTAAAAAAAAAATCGTCAAAAATAACTCAAATAAATGAGTGGTACTAACTTAAAAATAGAATGAGGTGGTACTAAATCAAAAATAAACTATTTTCTTTTTTTCTTCTTCTTATGGTTTTCCTTATTATTTTTTAATTCTCAATTTACTTTCCTAATAAACAAAGAGAAAAAGTAATAAATTCTGATTCCATAGCTCTCTCTCGATTTCACTTCGTCTCCGTCACTCTCCGCCTGGATCACCGCCTCTCTCACGAGCCGACAGCTGCCCAGCACATCACCAGTCAGCTTCTCAGCCGCAGACATCACACCGGCGGCCGGCCCTCCATCTACACAACTCTGTCAAGTGAGTCACCTTATTCTCACTCCATTGTTCCTTGCACTTTTGTGATTTTTTATTTTATTTTAAATTAAACTGTCATCACTTTGATTTCGATTGTTTGATTATTGGATTCATATAAATTTGATCACGATCTTATGCTAACAATTTCGATTTTGAAAAGATTGTAATCATGTTCTCAGAATTCAATTTCATGGTAGAGGCTCAAAGAGGTTTTTATTTCAAAATTTGAAAGTTAGGTCTTTCTTCTAGTACTACTATTCATGCTTTGTTTTCGAAAACTTTATCTAAAACGTGAAAAAAAATTATCCTTAGTCCAAGTGTTGATTTTTTAAACCCTATATGGGTAAGATTTAGAGTTTAGGGTTTAAGCTCAACCCTGAACTATTCATACTTCATTTGCTACAACTCTATCTAAATCTCCAAAAAATCTTTCCTTTTTGTCCAAGTTTTGTTTCTTTAAACCCGCTATAGGTAAGATTTAGGGTTTCGAGCCTAAAACCTAAACCACTAATGCTTCATTTGCTACAACAACCCTATCTAAAATGTTCAAAAATATATATCCTTTGGTGTAAGTGTTGATTTTTTTAACACTATACCGGTAAGGTTTAGAGTTTAGAGTTTAGCTTTTTAGCTCAACCGTAAACCGTTCATGCTTCATTTGCAACAACTCTATCTAAAACTCTAAAAAATATTTCCTTTTAGTCCAAATCTTGTTCCTTTAAACCCTATATATGTAAGAATTAGGGTTTCGAGCCTAATCTCTAAACTAATCATGCTTCATTTGCTACAACCCTATCTAAAATGTTTTAAAACAATCTATCATTTGGTCCAAGTGTTGATTCTTTAGCCCTATACTATTCATGCTTCATTTTTCTACAATCCTATCTATAACGTTTAAAAAAAAACTATCCTTTAGTATAAGTGTTGATTCTTTAAAGTTTAAACCCTGTATCTGTAAGATTGTTGAACAAAACTCAAATTAATGTTTTGTTTGCAGCAGCTTCCTCAGTATTCTTGTGCTCATAGAAAGTGTTAGATAGAATCTCCAACCATACATCATGATTATTGAACACAGATTCCGAACATTATAAGCTCCTACCATAATTATTCCTTTCACCATTCTAATGGACTATGAATCACCCTTAGATTTAATATGAGTCGACAGATTTGCAAAAGCAAAATTGAGTTGAGTATTTGAAGATCATAAATACATATGTGAATGTTATTACATCTATGATCTAAATAGATTTAACATCCTATTATTTAGAAAGGTCAAACTTATAACAGTTTTGATATGATTATAACCAAAGTTAGAACTATCATAATTAGGCAAATCTCGGCAGCTGCAATCTACACTTCTAGGATTCATCTAAGAGATCACATATCTAAATGATCCCGATGAGTTTATTAGGAAAAAGTCAGAAACCAAAACCTTAGAAACAAATATATAGAGTAACCTTAACTATGGTAGTATGTCTATATATATGCAAAGTGCAAACAATGAATTTGGATTGAATTTCAGCTGTGTTTTGCAACTCCATTCCAGTTTTTGATGAAAAGCATGAAGATTGAATTTCATCAAAAACTAAAAAAGAAAAACAACACAATTTAACGCTTTGTTATTTTTAATTTAATGATGCAGATCTTGAAGTAGAGATGCATGTATGATCTTTAACGGTTTTTGATTGGAAGATTTTTTGTTATGGCAACGGCAACATATCCACCACCACCACCTTATTACAGGCTTTACAAAAATTACGCGCAAGACCCTCAGTCTGCTCCAGAGCCTCCACCACCAATTGAAGGAACTTACATTTGTTTCGGAGGCACTTACACTGTGAGGGTTTTTACGCTTGTGGTTTTGATATTATTATGGTCCTTATTACTATCTCGACAAATATTTATTCGAGATGATATTGCTAAGATAATCCCTGCTATTACAATTAATTACAGTTGGATAAACATATTGGAGGAGGCACTTGTGCATAATGATCAATAAGCTTTAATTAAGCATAATTTGATGGGAAATTAGTATTTATTTCTTACTGATTTTATCTTTGGCATGTGCGTAATTCCACGAGCTTGGAGCTTTTTGCCATCTAATGAAGCCCAAAAGAGCTTTTATTTGCTTCAAAAGTTGTTTTAATAAATAGGACACCTTGGCTGCCTTTGTATTGACTTATGAACAACCTCTTTTGAGCTTATATTCCAGAGTGTTTGGGTGGTCTTAAAGAAACAATTGATGAATGTCCATAAACAATTTTAACTTTTTATGCCAATTTTGATAAGCTCTCTAGAATAATTTATAGCTTACGAAAACAAGTTATAGGAAAACAATTTGATTACATTTTGTTTGATTGTTGTACAAATAGCTTATACATAAGTGCTTATTTAATAACCCTTTACCCTATAAGCAATTAAGATGTTTATCCAAATGGGTCCGATGTTGGAGAGAGCTCTCATCGTCAGGGTTTTAAGGGTTTTATGGGAATGGTTAAATCCGTGAATGTCCACAAACCTATGAAATATGAATGTCCATAAACTATTTTAACTTTTTAAGCCAATTTCGATAAGCTCTCTAGGATAGCTTATAGCTTATGAAAACAACCTATAGGAAAACATTTTGACTATATTTTGGTTGTACAAATGACTTATACACCGATTCCATTTAGTGGGATAAAGCTTGGTTGTTGTTGTACAAATAACTTATACATAAGTGCTTATTAAATAACCCTTTACCCTATAAATAGTTAAGATGTTTACCAAAACGGGTATGGTGCTAAAGAAAGCTCTCATCATCAGTGTTATGGGAATGCTTAAATCTGTGAGGTAGATTTCACATCTCAAAAGAGTGACCTCATAGGCATATATATGGCAGCAGCTCTAATTATTTCGTTAAAGTTTCCCTTTCAAAATCATTTTTTAATATCGTCATCTAAACACGAGTTCTGTTTACTATCTAGTTGTTTGATATCCCATTTTTAAGGGCTGTGATTGGATGCCATCTATAAAGCCCAAACACTTAAAAAATTGAAAAGTATCTTATCCGACATGGTAATGTAGTTAAGATTTGCCCATGTTCTGGACCGCCCAAACTGGATTTTTTGTTGTTTATATTGAAGATCAGATTGTGTTCAGCCATGTAAAACAGGGTTTCTTCTTATTAGTTTGAGATGCAATTTTCTGACCGTATCTATTTATGTGGTTAAGATTTTATGTAGAAACCTCTTTGGCATGATCATAGTGTTAATATTTTGTTTATTTATTTATTTATTTTTACGCAGACTAGTGATGTTCTCCCAAGCTTGGAAGAACAAGGTGTGCGTCAACTCTATTCCAAGGGACCTAATATTGGTAGGCTATCTTCAACTTTTTTTTTGCTCAGTTTAATTTCAAAGTTTTGTACAGTGGCCGGCCATATGAGTTGTTAGTTTGTTACCGATTGTTTGGGTTTTATATTACGTATTTCACTCTTATCCTTCGTAGTGTTGTCAAATAGAGGCACTATAACATAGTGGAATTTGAACGAATCACTATTGTTCAATGATAAGCTAGTAAAAAATGTTCTCAAATAGCTGCTACAGTGGCACTTTACTGTTGTAGCATAGTGAAATTTGAATAACCACTGTTTCCCGTGATGCGCGATTGACAATACTAATCCTTCGTTGGTATTTTGACTTGGGGAGCGAGGTCTTTTGGATGTCCCGTATCACAATCTTTTCAATTTTTTTATCTATATAAATGCTTCTTTTGATTAACCTCCTTCAATTTATGTTTCAGATTTTTCATTTAGTGATTCTTAGTATAATAAACATTGTAACCTCATATGTGATTGTATAGTCTAGACTCTAGACTTGTGGGCTTGATCTTGTAGACATTATTAACTTGATAGTTCTGTGAGTGAGAAAATACTGAATTAGTCACAAAAAACAGTGTCTCGACCAGATAAATTATTACCTCCTTATAGTTCACATCTTACTTTCCATAGATTTCAAGAAGGAGCTGAGGTCACTTAATGGAGAGTTGCAATTACACGTTTTGGAGCTTGCTGATATTCTTATTGAGAGACCGTCACAATATGCAAGGAGAGTTGAAGAAATTTCAACCGTGTTCAAAAATTTACACCACCTTTTAAATTCCCTGCGTCCTCACCAGGTAAACAATATTCTAGACAGCTAGAATTATATATACTTGCCTTTGATTTGGATGCTTCTGGTACTTTTCCCTTTTCTGAAATTTTCATTATATCATGTATTTACTTTATAGGCTAGAGCAACTTTGATTCACATTTTGGAACTCCAGATAGAGCGCCGTAAACAAGCCGTGGAAGACATAAAAAGGTATGCACATTTCGTGATATTTTTCTTAATGTTCTTGTCTATGATTTTAGAACCTTTTACAATTTTTGTTGGTATATGCTTGCAACCTTCACGAAGTTCTAAATCCACGAGTCAGTTCATTCTTTCTGTTTCATGTTTCAGCAACATACACTTTTCCATTTAACCGTGGAAGGAAGATTAAAAACTGCATGAATTTTTAATAATGTAGTTCAAATTGATAACAGAAATTGGAAACATCACTTGTCATTTCTGTGCTGATTTAGTTGCCAAATGTTTTCTAATGAAGTACATTAATTTTACCTTGACAACCAGAAATCATAGCATTTCACATTTTACTTTACCATACCTCAAAAGACAATTTCTGGTGTTTCTTAGTAAATTACATTTACTCTATATGAATAAAATGACAAATTCTTTGGAATCACGATTAGTCTAAATTGCAAGAATGTATAGTTCACCCAATTTGATAGGGGCAATGATTTTGTCCCTTGTTTAACCTTCTTTTCTTTTCTTTGTAGGAGAAGAGAAGAAGCTCGAAGGCTCCTTAACGAGTCATTGGCGACACTTGATGGCCATTAAAGCGTTGCGTATCTTGTATTGTTGTGCAACCCTTAACGTGTCATACCAAGCGGCGAAAGATTGCAACCCTTAAAGTTATAGGGAAGGCCGTATTATATTGTGTCCTAGATATTATATTATAACTATTTATGAATGACCTTTTGGGATTGTTCTTTAAATTGCGTGGAAATTGTTATTTAGGACCCTTAAATTAAGTGCTCAATTTTTA
Source organism: Lathyrus oleraceus (assembly GCF_024323335.1). Classification (NCBI taxonomy): domain Eukaryota; kingdom Viridiplantae; phylum Streptophyta; class Magnoliopsida; order Fabales; family Fabaceae; genus Lathyrus; species Lathyrus oleraceus. The sequence goes on from NC_066583.1 coordinate 614,087,542, forward strand.
TTTTAAGTCAACAAATTAAGTCTTAAAAACAAAACGGAATTCATATTGAGCATATAGTAGTGTTAGCATTGATAGCTAGCTAGATTCCAAATCTTTAGTTTTACACTAACAAGGAAATCTAAGAGCACACAAAAAATCCTGGCTCCATGAAATTATGATCTTCTACTATATCAATCCCTTGAATTGTCTCACATTCTCACTAACAATTGTTCTCTACACCATCTAATCTAGCTGATCACTTTCCCATGTTAGCTTTGAGGCAACTCTTTCGTGCTGTGGGAAATATTCCTACAAGAGCGCGAAACCAAAAGAACCGGTGAGACATTCATATCATATTTTGAACTAGTTGGTTCGACCCGATTTAAAAGATATTAGATGACAAATTACCTCCATGTTTTTGACAAGTTCTTTTGGTGTTGGGGCAGATACAATTATATGACGAGCTGTGGGGCTAATGAACCCTTCCTCCACAGCTTTGTCAATGAAAGACAAAAAAGAATTGTAGTATCCATCAACATTTAGCAAACCCACCTTCAAAAACAAACAAAAAATACAAAATATTTAGCATATTTTTAGAGAATTTTTTAATATAATAACATTTGTGTAGGATTAAAATCTTTACTGGTTTATCATGGATGCCAAGTTGTGCCCATGTTATCACCTCAAGAAGCTCCTCAAGTGTACCATAGCCACCTTCATGCACATAAATATAAACCCTTTAAAAAGTATATAACTACAAATAGACAAAATGGTTTCAATATTCTAACAAAAAATTTACATTTGATTTTACACAATTTTGCCATTTACTCAGTTTTTTAAATCATTATATAATAAAATATATGAATAAGACATTTTTTCTGACATTGTTGTTATGAAATTATTCCTTTAGACAAAATGTGGAGACCCCTCCTAGATTATGGAAAGAAGACAAAAAAACCTCTGTTTTTATATATATTATTCTTTTTTAATAAATAAAATTAGACTATGAAGTCTTTTGTTTTTGTGGCTAAGCTCATGAAGGATTTCATCAAGAGTGAGAAAGCTGCCAATATTATGGGCCCATGTCTCTTTGGGCCTGTGTGGATAAGCCACTTGCAATGTCCATGTCAGTTAGTATGACAAAAAATTAATGATTTTTGCCCATGTTCAAGATGGAATTTTATTCAAGTTTATCATTGTGAAAAAATACAATTAAAAATATATCATAAATATCAATTTGTTTAAAATACACTATAAAAATTACAAAAAAATACTCTTAGAAATTGAACCTTAAATCAACTGATTATTTCAAGTTTGAATAACTAGTTTATAATATAAACTCATATGGTTAAAGTAGAGTTTTTTGATAAATATAATTCTCTTGTGAGTTTATAACACATTTTCAATAATTTATTGTGTTATTTGACTTGTAACTTCAAATATAATTTTAGCTTATAATTTATAATATATTGTTTACTCTTATTTCCACCTTCATTATCATAAACCAAAAAAATTAAATTAAATATTACCTTATTTTATTACAATAAATATTTATTTAAATTTTTTTTGTTTATGTCATCATTTACATTTTTCAATTACTTAAATTATTAATTTTAAATTGAATTTTCTATTTTATCCACACTAAACATAATCTGAAAGTGATCTTTAGAAAAAAATATGTAATTTTCAAAATTAGGTGATGTTGAAAATATCCAAACCATACATTCATGTGAGTCCAATTAAAATTTGAAAGAATCTAAATCTCATGTTCACTTTCGTCTTTTTTCCACACATGACTTATCTAATCTTTATTACTTTTGAACTTTTTAAAATATATCTGGTCTTAGAATGTTTGTCATGTGATAATTAATGTGCATAATCAAATTTAAAAATTCTTTTTGGACATTATATGGTCTTTTCATCCTAGACTATAGACTATACCCCACTTATGGTAGAACTTTTTATTCTATCTTTTCATAAAGTTTTATTTTATTTTAGTTTAAAGGAAATTTGCAACACTTTCACTAATTCCAAATAAAGTTTAAGTGCATTCCAACAAATAAAAAATATTTCTTTTCCTCCACATTTTTCTTCAATTATTATTCTAATGAAGTTATTTTAACTAATAACTTTAAGAATATATAGTATCTGTCTCTAATTTTAAGAACACTATGATTTTTAATTGACATGTGAAAACTTTGTGCAACACTATTAAAGAAATTACATACATTCTCCTAAAATAAAAAGAGAAAAAAGGGTATGTTTTGACTTTTACAAAGAGAATAATTTACTTTACAAAATAAAATAAGATACCTTATACTCCTAAAATACCAAATATCATTTTGAAATGTTTTCTTGATTTTTATTTTTATAATATACCATAAAAATTTACCAACACATATTTTAACGCATTCATACAGCAAACACGACATTTTGAGTTATTAAACTAAAATGATTATAATTTTTTAAAAATGGTATTAACTTGATAAAACAACCTTAATTCAAGTTTAATTAGTGATGAGTCACTAATTCATGTGAAAAATATTGGAGGTAGAAAGTGAGTTTACTAACCAGGTAAAGCAATAAAAGCATCAGAATTTCTAGCCATTTCAGCTTTCCTTTGATGCATGTCAGCCACTGCCTTCACTTCTCCCACTGTTTCTCCAGTAAGCTGCACCATATTACAATAGTAAAGTTATAAACAACTTTCATGTTGACCACTAAGATATATCTGTGTGAAATGATCAAATGCGACAGATATTCGAAGACTAGACGGATATTCCGAGATTAGAGACTATCGTAAGATATTTGTTTGGTTTGGAAACAAACAAGAAGAATCTAAAGAATATAGAAAAGGGATAATGGCAATGAGAATATGAAGAGTGTAGGATAGAAAATAGAGAGAATGACAAAATAGTTAAGGATAAAAAACCCTAGATTGACAAGTGTATATATTGATGGATAAGTTTGTAAATTAGCACTCAATGCAAAATCATGCAACCACAAGTTGCATTTTTTTTAATCACACACATAACTTAGATATCAAGATAACAAAAGAATGGTTCAAATTGACTTCAAAATTAATAAGCTAACCCTAAAGATTGATAACATTACCTCTCTTGGCATAAGTGTTTTGGGAATCACTCTGAAAAAAAAAACGAAAGTTAGTCGAAAAAAATACTCGTAATGCATGTCGAAATCACGGATAGTCAAACCAAACCGTGATTCTGACAAATTTACTGTTAATTTAAACATGCAGAACATATGAACTCACCCGATTACGTGTCGACCGCCGTCGTAAACGGCTTGAGAAATCAAGCCCATCAAACCAATGCTGCCTCCTCCATAAACTAAGTCAATATTTCTTGAAACCTTATAACATATAAAAATACAAGAATCTCAAAAGTCATATTTATATAGAATAAGAAGTAAAGTATAGTAATTTACCAATTCTCTTCCAAGTTCAATAGCAGCATCTTTATAGCTAGTTTTATTACCAGGACTACTACCACAAAACACACAAATTCTCTTAAACTTTGATAACTCCATCTCTCTCTCTCTCTCTAAAAAAAAATGGATGAGTGGTTGATGGTGTATGTATATAATATAAGCACGGTTATATTGGTATATATAACGGCAAAATGAACACGTATTCACCACCACCACATCATTAAACATGACAATGACATGTCTATAGGGAACCAAAGAAAAACTTGATCCAATGTCCTATGTTTTTGTGTGTTTTCTACTTTAATTACTATGGTCCCCCTCTATCACCATTCATCCAAAATATTTAAAATATTCAATTATATTTTAACATGTCACTTCAGTTTCTGCTTAAGAATTTCGTTTAAGTTAATGCTCTCGTGATCTATCAATAGTTAGGTTTAAAGTTTTATGATTGAAGATTTAGATTCGTTTAAGTTAATTGTTGACAAGAGAGTTTGGAACACACTGTCGTGAAAGTTGAAACGCTATGTCTCACACTTGACGGTTCTTGTTATGACTTGAGAACAGAAACATTGTGAAATCATAGGTATCTTTCATCTTAGTTGACTTGTTCTAATTACACCAACTCAACTTCTCTCTCTCTCTACCACCTGACACTGTTCATGATAATTCTGAAAAATCATGATGATACAAGACATTCAAACTTTATTAATCACAGACACATACTAGTGCATTTGCCATTACATATCTTGTACCATCCATTATGGTGTCTCAGATCATATGTAACTTTACTTTTAATTTAAACTTGAATCAATTGCGTATAGTATATTGAACTTACGAGACCTTGTTAATTGCGATTAGTCCTCCATTGCGGTCTTTTCAACTAAAGAGATTAGTCTTTTCAATTAGGGTTGACAAAATGAGTTCGATCCGTTGGACATATCCATTTTGTCGACACTTTTTTTTAAGCTGAATCAAGATTTTAGACACGCACTCTCTAATACATGTCTGTTCAATTTTTTTTGCAAGCAATTTTTAACTTTTAGGGATGCAAGACTCACATCACCGTCTCGTCCTGTTCTCATTTTTCGTAAAACATGCCAAAGTTTTAGATCTGCCCGTAATATTAAAGATAAATTTCAAAATATTTTGATTAACCAAAGATGGATTTCAAAACATTTTGTTAATGTAGGAGACTAGCTAGGTTAATGAAATTGACTAGTTTGAACTTTGAAGGATTTTGATGAATTGATTCATCCGTGCAATGATAGATGTTTGAGCAGAGTTTAAAGAGAGGACAAATAGTGAATGAGTACTTTTACTGCCACCAATTTTACTTTACCTCACTCTACAAAAATATAGATAAGAATAACCATGAATCATTCACTCTCAACCATTCTTTATGAATAAAAATATCATAAACCCTAAAATTCTTAGTCTCTAAACCAATAAGAACTCGACGCATTCAAAAAGCCATAACAATTTGGTTTAGCTATTTTTAGAATCACAAACTCAACTATGATGTTACTATTTTTTCTCCCTCAAACTATAGCCAAAACTTTTGACTCTTTTAATCAATTAACAACAAGCTACTACCTATCATCAATTTCAATTATTTTTTTTCATTTCTTTATTCTTTTGTTGGTGAAAGCATTACACTTTTGTTTTTATTTAATATTTTAAATTTTATTTTTAGTCAATCAAAATATTTAGAATTTTTCAATAATATTTTTTATCTTTCTAAATATTTTAAAATTTACTTTTAGTCCCTCAAAATATTTTTGGTGAAGTCATTGCAACATTTTTTATTAAATAGATGATTAGATATATTTGTGATCTTTTTAAATATTTTAAAATTTATTTTTAATCCCTCAAAATATATATATTTTTTAAAGAATAGTCCTTTTAAAATTTTCCATATATATTTTTAGTCTTTAATATTAAAATCGTCGCTAAAGTTATACTAATTCAATCGCTAACTAATAAATCGTTGTTAATTTTATCGCTAAGTTGTAAAACCGTTATTAAAAAAAAAGAGACAAAAAAATATGGATGCAAAACTTTTAAATGACCATTTAAAAAAATATTGAGAGATTAAAAATAAAATTTAAAATATTTATGAGAATCAGAAATATTTAACCCTTGAATAAATATGTCAAATGAAAGATAAATATGTAGGTAATATAATAATATTGCCCTAAGCTTGTTAACTTAACTTTAATTTTCATCAAAATGTACTCAAAGTTAATTAATCAGCAAATTAATCATTATAGTCAAATATGGATTGCTTGGTTAATTATATTTTATATTATTTAAAAAGAATTTAAAAATATATTGGCCAATGAATGATTGAGTTTTTGTGCACCAAAATGGTGGAATCCTACTCAGATAAGTTAATAATCTTACCCTTTATACTTGAGTGTTGATTTTTGCATACCACTTTTTTATTCTCTCTTTATTAGCCTCTCATATTCCATCTAGTCACATTTTTTTCTGACCAATTTTGGCCACCATTAAATTATTAATTTGGCCACCATTTAGTTATAGCACTAGAATATGGACACATGTAATTGATGTTGTTTTTGCTCAGATTGATCATGTCATATTCTTTTTTTAATTTTGTTTTATTTTAAATTCCAACAAGAATTATTGGACATATAGATAAGTGGTGTATATGATTGGTGATGCAAATTGAAGTCTTCAATTGGTCACATTCATAAGAAGAGCATAAAAGTGTGTCCAAGAGTTTCCTTTTCGGATAAGGTAGTAGGAGTAGTAAGAAACACATCTCTTTCATCTATTGTCCAATCCCTTTAATTTCAATGCACTTAAGTCTAAATTCCATCACTTTCTTTCTTAATGAGCCAATTTAAAAGCTAAATCATGGAACTATTCGATGCTTAAGTATGCCTAACTTGTTAACATTTCAATTTTTAGGTTTTTACTTAAGGAGTCTAGTGAAAATTTTAATGGTTGATTATTAACTTGTATCTTATTCTCTCAACTAGATTTGCTAATTGGAATATTCTTGTAGGTATTGGAATCACTACATTTATGAAAAAGATGAGTATAACAAGACTCATGGATATCTTAAAATTTTGTTATGTAATTTTACAAAAGTGAGAAATTAAAAAATTAAAAATAGCACTAATAAATATATGAGAGAGACAAAAAAAAGTATCTTTTGAATTTTTTACAATATACCGGATTAACTAAAATAGTCTCTAATTATTTGAAAATCAAAATCAAGGGTGATTTATATACAACATTCACACTCCTCAAGTCAGCGAGACATATTTTTTAAAAGATAAATTTGTGAGGATTATCACATCCAAAACGGATAATATATTGTAGCCGCACTAGCGTGCTCGTGGTCATGGGTTCATTTACCACTGGCAATAACACCGTTTCGTTTGGAAATCAGAAGTGTTGATAACCTTTTAGAAACTAGAAGTGTTGATAAATTGAAGTGACACATTTTCCTCTTTAAATAGGAAAATATTGATAAGTCGTTTTTGAGAATATCTCCACCGTTTGTGGTTTGGGGTAGATCATATGATCCTTAGTGCCCGAGTGTTAATTTATCCTTTTTGTTGTTGTTAGTGTTATGCGAAAATAGTGTTCTTGTTTCCTTTATGGTTTTTCTCTGGGAGTGTTTTGTTTTGATATTGAATCAAACTCAAACAATTTTGTTTTGCTCGTTGACATTGGTTTTGCATGTTAGGTTGATCATTCGAGCATGCCTTTTAATTGTACCTGCATCAGTTCTTTTTACAACACATATTATCATTGTGAATTGTGACTTCATACACAACATGAAAGAAAGTGAATTGTGAAGGTTTGAAAATTGTTGATTTAAAAAAAAAAATTTGAAATCAGAGTTTGAATTTTTTTTCTTTCAAAAACCTTTGAATATGCAGCAAAAATTTCAAGTAAAGAAATTAAGCAAAAAGTAAAAGAGTTAAGGGAAGAGAGATAACACCAAAATTTATAGAGACTCGGTCTTAAGAAACTGACATACTCATTTCCCCAAGAATTGATCTTGAAAGTATCCACTAATGCTTGAGAGTTTTTAGAAGGCTAAGTACACAAACCCCATTATACAAGGAAATGAAGTTTCAGACTAACTTTTAACTAAACAACAAACTAAGGCTTGAAGCAGTTAGTATTCAAACTAAAAAACAAACAAAGCTTCGAGCGGTTAGTATCTAAGCCAAACAAATATATTTCACAAGCTGATCTCGAACCAAGATTTAGTTTTGAGTTGGATATCATCCAAAACCGAACTGAGCTTTTACAAGGGGTAACCATGAATCGAACCGAGATTTTTATCGGGTTGATCTCAAACATACTAAGCTTTTACACATGCTGAATTCACAAACCGAATGAGAATTTTACCAGGTTGATCTTAAACCTACTGAGCTTTTACACATGCTAAACTAAAAAACCAAATGAGATTTTACACCAGGATGATCTTGAACCGATAGAGCTTTGGACTGAGATGAGCTCAAGAATTGTTGTGAATATTTTTCACTAGTTATTCTTCATGAACCCAAAAGAAGAGCTTTTCTTCAATGTCAGAGCTTACAAATCAAACAGAGACTTATTCTAATCCCCCAAGAACAAACAACGGATTTTTACAATAGTTTAGCTCTAAACCAAAATGTTTTTTCGTAAGATAAAATGATTTACTCAAGAGAAAACTACTCTTGATAAATTTACAATTAATCCCTTACTCTGAACAAAATAATCACTAAACTCAAGAACGCTCTCAAAGCACTATATCTAAAATATGAGATAAAAATCAAACAATTTAGAGAGATCCTGGAAGAAGTGAAAAGTGAAGTTTTTTCATTTTATGGATATTTTGAAATGATATATAAACTCTCTATTTATAGTCCAAGAAATGGTGTAATTTTGGAAGAAATATCCATGTGTCTTTTAAATCACCTAATCGATTAGACACTTGTAATAATCAATTATTGTTATCCAAATTGAAAGATTAGATAAAGAGTCAATATCAATCATTAAGAGACTGACATAATTGATTATGGACTCGATTAGGCTTAATCTAATCAATTAGACATATATTCTAGTATTAGACAGTTCAAAAAATTGTCCTAATCAAGTAGACAGTTCCCTCATCAACTGACTAAGCTCCAAAAACATTTTTTGGTTGTTTTAATAAAAAATTCAGAGATTTCTCAAGGTTTTAAGTGTGTGTGTTATTTAGTCATACTACTTATAAAAATGCCTTTGTGTATTTACAATACACCGATCACTCACATAAACACGATTAAAAGAGCTTTCAAACTAACTAACTTTCACACCCTGACGCTTTAAGACTTGGAATTATATTTGACATCAATTCACACAAAGAGCCTTTAGTCTCCTAGATGAGGCTTGAGATATATCTGTATTATTAACCATCATGTGAGATGTTTTAAATCTCCAGTGATCATAAATCTTAAGTCTTCACTTGAAATTTGTTGGACTAAAGTATTGTTTTTAAACAAAAAGTCTTTAGCTTGATTTGGAAGGATAACTTGATCTTGATCAACCACCTTGAAATTCTATTCAGACATCGACAAATGTTGGACCAGATGCATGGGACAACATGTACATCTGGTTTATAACAGATAACAGGTTATGGGATCAAATGTCATATACGATGTCTGAGAGATTGTATATCAGAATAAAAACCAGTTTGCAAGCAAGATGATAAATGCAAAAGGAAAATAAATAACACAATAGAATTGTTAACCCAATTCGGTGAAACCACACCCATGTATGGATGACACTCTACCAAAGAAAGAAAATCCACTATCTTGAATTAGTATAATTAATCTTATAGGAACATCAAATCCATGATGTTTAATGCCTCTTCCTAGTCCTAATGACTTTTTTATTTAGATCTCTCCCTAAATATGAGAACCCCTCTCACTTTCTTTTAATTACTAATCCCAAGCGAAAAACTTTAATAAACAATTCTCTAGTGTTGAATTAAAACTCAACTAAACAAACCAAACTTTATGCCTTTATATATAAATGAAGCAATAAAGTGATACATAATTAGCAACAAAAACAAAGACTCAAAGGATAAACCCTAACACACAAATCTCCAATACATGTACACCCTCAAACGTGAGGTTTAAGTCTCCTTAAATAACAATGAAATTTCAGGCCTTTTCTCTTTTGGATATTTGATTTGATTTCGTCCAGAATTATAGCTGATACCGTTGGATTTGATTTGCTCCACAAAAGTCTCCAACAAAAAATAAGATTTTTTTAAAATTGAAATTCAAATTTAAATCTCCATTTAAATTTAAATTGATTTGATCTTCAATAGTTGTCAAAAAATCTCACAAACGCATTGCCAAAGTATAACAACAAGTCTGATTGAATCTCAACCAAAATTTCACTCAAAAAATGCAACAACATTGGTCTGCTAAACAAAGGCCAGATGTTACACACATGCAGGAACATCGTGTCCCACATGCGTCCCTTTTGCACTAAAACAACTTGAACATTCCATTTTTGTTTTGCATAATGCAACAAATCCAAGAGGAACAACAATCTCCACCTTTGGAAAATTTTGGCAAAACAACTGAGTATCATAAGCATCCTATACTCATAACAACTTGAACATTCCATTGTTATTTTGCATAACTCTTCAAGCCATAACACACACTGAGTATCATAAGCATCCTATTGTAACACCTCAAAATTTGCCCTCCTCTCTTGGGACTAGCTTAGCATATTGCATTTCATTTTTTAAGACATTAGTCATTGCATATTTGCATATCATGTGGAAACATTGAGCAAGTCATCCTCCTAAGTCTTTCTCAGAAGACAAAGAGGTTAAAAGATTCAAGCTTGAGGGTCTCTTGAATTGATCACTAGCCATCTGAGGGTTTGTGCTTCAATTAGGGTTTTTGGTTCCTCAAGGAGATTGGTTATTATCTTGGTTGAAAGGGTACATCACCATCATCATGGTCTTATCGGCACCAAGAGGTTCATTGTGCCTGATCATGTTCCTTGGGATTAGGGTTTTGACCTCTGGTCAACCCTAATCAGTTGAATTATGCCAATCAGGGTTTTTCAAGGAGAAGAGGTCTTTCAATGAGATGGGGATCATCACATGGTTTTATTGAGCTTGTATAAGCTAGGGTTTCATGTTGGAGCCATTTCATCAGGAGGTTGAGGCTCAAATTCATCTGTGCATGGCCAAGTCATCTGTCAACTGAAAAAGTCAACCAAAAGTCAACTGTTGGATTTGGAGGTGGGAAGTGGTTAGAAATACAACATCCATGTTCAAACAAGTCTCATTTGACATTTCAAACATCAACATTGAAGAAAATAAAGTCAGGACAAAACTTTCCAAAAATAGAAAGTGACTTGTAATTCAAAATTGCCAAAATTGGAAAGGTTTTCTCCTCAAGATTACATCATCAAGAAATCTTCAAATGAAATTTTGTTGAACATGAAAGTTGTAGATCTTGTTCTCCCATTTCCAAAAAGTCCAAGATCATGAATTTCTCATGTATGGTTGAAGAGATATGGATCAATCTTGGTCAAATGAACATGGAACTTCAAAGGAGCATAACTTTCAAACCATAAGGCCAAATGGAGTGGTTCTTTTTGCATTATTCATGTCTTGATATATACTATCCAAAATTGGCATTACATGACATGCATTCAATTCACATAAATATTTGAAAATTCAATGCATTTTTGGAGGGAAAATTAAAATTTAAAAATAAGGCATTGTTTACACATTCTATCCATTCCATTGGCCTTAAAATATCATTTTGAGTGAAAATACATTGCAAGTTCGTGCACTATTCACATGCATCCCATGCATAAGGGTGAAATCTCAATTTTTGCAAAACACCTCCAAATTAACCATTTTTTCATTAGCATTTGATTAGAGGTTAATTAATCATGATTAGTGAAGCATATATAACACAAATCATAACAGAATTAGGGAGGTTAATCACTTTTTCACCATTTTTGGATCTAGAAGCTTTTTCCCTCCAAAATTTTCTCTCAATCAAAACTTGAAAATTCTCCACATAGCATAGCATTTTTCTTCCATATTCTGGTTTATTGTGTGTAGTGGATGAAGAATCAAGCATTGGATCATTGAATTCGAGCAGAAATCAAGCATACTCCAAGCAAATTCATGAAGATGGAAGTGGAAAATTAATCAAGATCTAAGCCATTACAAGCTCTAATTTCGTCATAAAGCTTCAAGTCATCAATATAGGAGTGGATCTGGACACTTTAGGAGCTTGAATCGCTGGTTTTATTGTTCTGCTCTTCAAGAGGTAAAAACTCGAGTCTCTTAATTCTTCAATCCATTGCCATGTTTAGGTAGAGCTTTTCATGCTGATTAATCTGATATAAAATTCGTGTGAAATGGATGAGAAATGAATGAGTTATGCTTGATTAAAGTTTGACATGTCAAAATGTTTTTGCTCGTTTCTCTTTGATCTTGATGAATTAGGATTAGATGTTAATTGATCTGTAATCTCCATTGGAAGAGCTTTCTGTTGATATAATTTTTTGGCGAAATTCTGGAAATTTTCTGAACGCATGCACTGTAGCTCCGCCGTCTTCGCGAAGAAGATGGTGGAAACCACCACTGGCCATACGCGTATCACTGTGCACCATACGCGTATCACTGTGCACCATACGCGTATCACTAGGCACCATGCGCCCCATACGCGTATCACTGTGCACCATACGCGTATCACATGCAGCATATTTTCAAACTTAAATCCATTTAATCTTTCCCTCCAATTTCCATATGCATTGTCCATTTTATTTCAACATTGTTTTCCAAACTTCAAAAATTCATATTAAATTGAAAATTGATCCAAAAAATACCTGGTTTTTTGCTATTTGTTCCTTGTTCCATCTAGTTTTTTATCATCATAATTTCCAAATTTTTGCGTGGCTGGATTTTATTTGGTGCTAGGTTATGTGATCAGGTATGCTTATTTGACCTTGCCTTGGTTATCATGTTGTGAAATGATGGTCTTTGATCCAATGAATGTGAAATTTTGCATGCTAATTCTAGACACTTTGCTGGATATTTTGGCTTTGGTTTGACATTTTTCCCATGCACCAATTCTGTTTTATGCTTATGTTAAGTTGGTGTGACCATTTGTGTCACACCTTTTGATGTTCAACTTATGTGATGGGTTTGCCATACCAAATGATCTCCAATTGTCCTGATTTTATGTGTGATGCATATTACGGATGTTGTGAATGAGCATGAATTTTCTTGGAATTATTTGAGTGATTTCTGATTTAATTGAGATTTTTTCATTCTGGTTGGTCACATTTGAGCTTTAAAATTGCCTTGAACTTCAATTGATCATGAAATGCTTTTGGTATATGATATTGATGTGAGACATTTTGGATTGTTTCAAGATGGGTTTGAAGTTGATTCATGTTAATTTTCATGTTCTGTTTTGAATTATTTCTCCCTCTTTGACCCTAGGCCTTGTCCTAGTGGTTTGCTTCTCATGTTTGAGCTTTGTTTTCAGGATTAAAAAGCACATGGCCATGATTGGATTGATTCACTTGCTTGAGTTGACTAATTGGATAATGTTGACTAATCTTGAATTGTTTTGTAGATGGATTTTAGCTCATTTGAGTTGAGCTTGTTCCTTGCACATTGTTGCATAGCTTGTTTGACTATGTCTGTTGACTGTTGACTATTAACTGTCTGTTTGACTTTTTTGACTTGTATACTGATTGAGTTGGATTGTTTTCAGGTACATTAGTTGCTTGAGTTCTTTTGAACTTGCATTTTCTTTTGTGGGTTGCTTAACCTAGGTATAATTTCTCTGACTTCATGTAGTCTGGAAGACCTGCCCTGTTACTTGGACAGGCACCTGTCTGAAACCCTCCTTAAGAGGCAATGCTTGTGTATGTTTATCTTTGTGCCAAGCAGGAAAAGACCTTTGATAAGGCAATTGACAGATAAAAGAGATGTGCAATCCATCTCCTGCTATTCAGTGTGTCATCCACTTTGCTCACACGCCTTGTGTTGATGCATTGTGGATATTAACCCAAGATCTTTGTTGAGTCAGTCATATGTGGAGAAGAGTTCCAACTTTCTGAACTCCCACACTTTCATCTGTTTAAAAGCTCTCCCAGGCCAGGGATAAGAGCTGTGAGGCACACCCCTCACTTCCCATTTCATCTGCTTCACCCTAACTCTCAATGTTAGGGTTAAGAGCTAACATCACCCTGATACAGTGGCTTGTTTGTCGAGGTTGACATGACCCCTTGACTAAAGCCTAACCTTGTGTGAGCCCATCTGTTTGTATATAGTGTGTGTGCTTGCTTTTGTGTTTGTGTGATTTTGTTTGTCCTGTTTAGGATAGCTTGCTGCCTGTGCAAGTTAGATAGAAACCTCAACCTAGGACCATTGTGGATTGCATGATAACTATTAGGCTCGAGTCAGGCTCCCTTCTAGTTTGTCATTTCCCAGTCTCTGGTTAGGAGAAGTTTCTCCCCTGTTAAGGGGAACTACGTCGCCCTGATCCTCATACCAGATGAGGTACGTAGGTAGGAGGTCGTACGAGATCTCTCCGGGCACCCTTTTTCTTTTTGTGTGTGTTTGCTTGACAGTTGCTAGGCTCGAGTGCCAGACTCCTTAGTAACTTGTTTGTGTGTTAGCCTTCTTGTGTGTGTTAGGAGATGGATATAAGACCAGCGATTGGCATTCCGTATCCTATTGTCGTGTGCTTGGAGTCCGATATAAGTCCAGCAATTGGCGTTTGGTTTCCAGTGTGGGTTTGTTGTTTGGAGTCGGACGTAAGCCCAGCCATTGGCAGTCTGTTTCCGTTTGTTTGTTTGCTTTGACGTCTCAGCGTCTGTGTGTGTGTTTTGTTTCGGCGTGCATGAGCCGAACTACGGTAGCTCTGATTCTCATTCCAGATGAGATACGTAGGCATAGGATGCGATATCCTAGCGAGCCCTTTCCCCTCTTCCTCCATCTGTGTCTCATTTCAGTGTGTGTGTGCATTCTTTTGGGCAGTTTTCAGCAACCTTATCCTATCTTTTTGAGCGTGGATCCCGTCGAGTACGACGGATGCGTAGGGGTGCTAATACCTTCCCTTCGCATAACCGACTCCCGATCCCATCTCTCTTTGGTCGCGAGACCATGTCTTTTCCAGGTTTACTTCGAGCGTTTCCTTTCCCTCTTTTGGGATAAATAACGCACGGTGGCGGCTCTGTTTGTTTTGTTTTTGCCCGCCGGTTGTTTTTCGCGGATGCGACACCTATACTCAGAACAAACATCAGCAACAATAGAAGTACATTGTAGTAGCAACAAACATCAGAGTAACAACAGAAAACACATCAAAAGGTTGATACACACAATCAATGCTCCATAACAGTCAATCATGCAATTACAAAGTCACTCATGCATGAAAACACAATTAGTAGTCAAGTTAGAATCAACATATACTACTAACACAAATTGATCAACTCACACAAGGACCAGATACCATGCCAGATGCTCCAGGGCGCGAGCACACAACCGTTCAGAACAGTTAGTACCAAACACACTAGTTAGTGCTAAGCACACCGGGCAATATCATATCAGTAGTACTCATACACCACAAAGCCAATAGATAATAGTTTGAAAACACTACCCTCACACACCATTACTTCTCCTTTTTGCCACAATTTGGAAAAAATCCATTAACACAATTAGTAGAAGCTTGGTCAATATTAAACATGAACACAATCATTGAACTTGTCAATTAAGAGTACACACAAAATAAGGAGTAGAAACTATCAACAACAACCATGAGCACAAATGTTGAGCAAAAATTCAGAACATCAGGAATGAAGCTAGAACATCTCCTGATGAAACAAACTTCACCCACTCTTCATCATCATATGAGTAGGTTTATCTTCAATGCAAATCCAATTTTGTAAATCTTCTTAATTAATCCAAACATTTTTTCAAAGCAACAACAACAAAAATTTGGACTTGAACAAACTTGAATATTTTTTGAAGTGCATGAGAATCCAACCAGTATAGCACACACGCCAAGATATCACACAACATATTCCCAACATCTTTCTTTCCATTTTACGATAAGCCAATCAGTGAATAACATTCGCCTTTGGCTGTTTTTTAGGCAAAGCACAGACTACACATTTCTTCAAGATTGCACCATAACTAGTACACAAGAGACAAAGATTATCAATTTTTTTTTTAAAGAAGTGTGCCTTTTTCAAGTGTGCCTTTTATTTTTCTCCCTCTGTTTTCCTAAAAAGAGACAAAAGACATAGGACCACCATCAAACAAACAACCAAGCAGTAGTTCTAGCCGACATACATGATACTACCAATTATTCTTTAGATAACATAAACACACAACTACTTATAAACACCAAATATAAGCAATATCCTTTCTTGAATATCATCAAATCATCATCTCCAACTCACACTTGTAGTAGCAGCAACAACAAGTTGAGGTGAAAGTAATTCCAATATTTCTCCATCATAAACTGGATTAGTTTCAACAACAACTGCACAAATGTGTAACACAATGTCTAGGACATCTTTCCCAACATTCAATATACAACACCCCAAGAGTAATACCACATACATTTCTTTATCAACTTAGGATAACAAGCTCTAGCATTCAACATTGTCTTCAACAACTGAGCATTACTATGAAACTCCACAATTTTGCTATACTTTAGTGCTTAAACATAATGTTCTTCTTCATCCTCACTTGTAGTTTCCTCTTCTTCCTTGGTCACAATCTTGTCAAAAAGAGGGAACCCTTCTTCTGCCCAAATAATCATTAATAGTAGAAGGTTAAAGCTTTACACTTTCTTCTATCATACACCATTCCATACTCCTTGATGCTTTCAACATTACATTCTGCAGTAATGTTCACAATAAACTCCTTGACAAACTTTTCATAGCAAGGATCGATATCAGTCTAAATCTTCATTACCTTAGAAGGTTTTATCATATCTATAATCTCTTTACAATCAAGAGCATTTATACCTATCTCTTTTCACAAGCAACCCTTCTTAGAAAACATATTTCCACCTTTGAACACTTGTTTCATAATGGAATGACACATTATCCAGGGAGCATCATCAACATTCATATGAGTCCTCTTTCCACCAACCTTTCTCCTTATGATGGACTTTATATGTTGGATATCTACTCCAACATCTCTCTCAAATTGACTTGTTTGAACAAGCTTTCTATTCACTTCCGAATTAACAAGGGAAACCTGCCCATCCTTCCTCTAGGTTGGAAACTAATTCACCAACATGTTATACATGTTGTTTGGCACATCCTGGTTGACATCTTCATTACCATCTTTGAGCATTTGGTTACTCCATAACAACTGAGTGCAACTACTTCCAGCATATATACTTTAGGAATTAAAGGTGTAGTCCTTCATTTGCTTCACTTGAAAATCAAGAAAGTAGGCAACACCTTCTACCATGCTTAACTCAAAATCAGATTGTATTTGTTGAAAAAAATGCTCCACCATCTTGTCTGACATGTCACAGAGGTGAACTATCATAAGATTCTCACTGTCTTTCACATTAACATCCTCCAGCAGCTGAACAACCTCTTCAAATGTCAAAGCTTCTTTTGACAACTTCTTTTCAAGGGCTATCCTATTATGATACAAACACTTCCACTTCATCACACTTTTCTTAAAATGGAAAGACATGTTGACAAAGGGAGAAATATAAACATTTGAGGAATACTTTTTCCACCGTCATCTTTAGTAACACCTTCATTGATAGGAGAAGACTCATCTTGAAGTTCATTATTTAGGGACAGAATCCTCACCAGCACTGACAAAATCATTAAGAACATCATCAATGTTGTCACTCACATTATTCAACATATTATCTTTTTCTTGAGTAGAATTGTCTTGAGACTTGGTTGTATTATCAATGATTCTCTTCATTATTTTGGAAAAAGGAATGTCATCATCAACTTCCTCATAATCATCCTTCTTAATGACACCATCCTTGTTAGTGGCATAATTACCAACATCCTGATTGACTTCCACATTCGAGTATCTATTGAGGAAGACACTTTTAACATCCATCTGATAAAGTTTGTACTTCAAAATAGATGATAGTCTTGGTATCAATTTGATGGCCCCAAGATGGGCAATAAGATCAAAGGTTTCAACATCATAAAAATTTCCATCTTCTTCATCATATAACATGATGTTTCTTGTTTTGTCAGCAACAACTTGCTTCACATCAAGACCAATGATATCAAAATCTTCATCTTCATGGGAAGTCATTTGAACATCATTAACAACACTACCATGGGCTACAACAGTATCAACCTCAACATTTCTATGGGCATGAATATCATCACTCACATGATTATTCTCAAGGGTCACATCACTATTCTCCTTATGAATTTGAGACTCTATCAACATGTCAGATAGGATTTCTGGCATATCTTTATCAACATCTTGATTTACCATATTGGGTTTCTAGGTCTCCTCAACAAAACACTTTTGAATGAGATGATTATTTCTTATAGGCCCATACAAGAGTGGGGCATCAAGAACATTTCCACCACCAACTAGATCAGACTTGTCAAAATGTGGAATATTGTAGAGATCAATATATGGAACAAACATCTTATAACTAAGATTCAGCAAACTAAGAGGAACACCAATATCAACTTCACCAAACATAATATCATGTTTTTGAATAATGAAAATTCCAAAAATATAAGAGGGATCCCCAATGGGAAGATTTATGCCATAATCACTAATATTCAATGAAAGGTTGTTCAATGTTGGGAGGACCTCTGGCCTGACCATCAATCATCCCTTCAATAAAAACTTCTTGCATGAGTCTCACACTACTATAAAATATACCTTTTGTAACACCAAATTACTACGGTGGTTCTGTTAACCACAATGATAACTCATTTTTTGGCGCCTTTTATTTTTTCTATTTACTAAACGATATTTCACTATGGTAAATGTTAACAATTGTCATGAAATGTACCTAGAATATAAGGGTTCGAATCCCAACACCAATAATTTTCTATTTTCTTGTTACAAAAATGGCCTTTCCTTGTATTTCATCACGATTCATATCATCAACCGTGGTATAAGGTGCTAATATCTCATCACGGTTCTTATTATCAACCATAGTAAAATATATAAGTGAAGTTATCTTGCTACAATACATAACAACCGTCTCTCTCAAAACAAAATGCTAGCATCCCTATCACGCGTCTCTCTCATATATCCTAATCTCCATTAACATTTCGACAACTTTTCTTTATAAACATGTGTCATACCCCAAAATATGCTCTCCCCTTTTCACTTTTATCTGACTTTTGATCTATGGTTCACCTGCATAATCATCCATCATAAGATGTTCATTCACAATTACATGCACATCATTGATTAAAAAATTCTTGCTATCTATGACACAAAGACTGGTTTCTTGACAATTGGCCTGTCAAGTCTCATGGGCTAGGATTTTCTTCCATGGCATATATGGGGATCAAACTTTGGGATTGTATTACATTGATTTGGGTTGATTATCTCTTGAAACCTTAATCCTTGGTACAATCTTTGGTTATGATTGGATTGCATCATGGAATGGTTGATTTTGAAAGTCATTTTTAAGTTTAACTTTTGGTGATCATGTTCATATAAAGTCTTACTTAGTGATTACTATTGATTATTGTTTGATTCATGACATGAAATTCAAGGCAAATGTCAAGATTCATTCAAGAAGTCAATACAAATTGAAATAGTCATTTTCAAATCTTGGAGGGAAATTCATTTTCTCTTAAGAATCAAACCATACATGTACAATTCAAGGATCAATTTTCATTACAAAATTTCAAAGTTCATTACAAAATAATCCAAATCAAATTCCATAGAAAATTTCATCTTTTGACCTACCAATTAACTTTTGGTAACATCCTTCGATTTTGACTTTGCTGTCATCACCAAAGGCTCTATCATAAATAATTACTCTGTTCAGAGACCCATTTATGTACCTTAGAGTCCACTTTAATGCTTTCTAATGCACCTTCCCAAGATTGACCATATACCTGCTTACAAGGCTCACTTCGTACGTTATGTCTGGCCTCGCACAAACCATATCATACATCAAAGAACATACTATACTAGCATATGGTATGCTATTCATATATGCTCTTTCAACTTCAGTATTAGGACTTTGATTTGAACTCAACTTGAACTGAGGATTAATCGGTGTTACAACAGGATTTGAGTTCGACATACCAAACTTGTCAAGAACCTTCTTCAGGCATGTCTCTTGAGATAATCATAATCTCAACTACTTTCTATCTCTCCGGATGTTAGTCCCAAGAATCATGGAGGCATCTTCTAGATCCTTCATGTCGAACTCCTTATCAAGTCCAGCCTTTACTTTCGTAAAATCCTCGACATTGTTGCTTGCTATGAGGATGTCATCCACATAAAGCAACAAAATAACAAATGAATTTCTAGGTTAAAATTTGAAGTAAAATTAATGGTCGAACTGGATCCTAGTGAAACCTATGTGTGCCATGAACTTGTCAAATCTCCTATTCCATTGTCGAGGAGATTGTTTCAGGCCATAACAACCCATTCAACTTGCACACATAATCTTCCTCTCACTTTTCTGCATACCCTTCAGGCTGCCTCGTAATGATTGTTTCATCTAGATCACCATTCAAGAAGGCATTCTTCACATCCATCTGTTCAAGTTCTAGGTCGAACTTCGCCACCATGTCTAACAACACTCTAATGGATCTATGATTTACAACAGGTGAGAACAAATCATTAAAGTCGATATCTTCATTCTGAGTGAACCCCCAAGTAACCAACACTACGCCAAAAAGTGCTTTTGGCAGCACCAAAAAGAAAGCGCTTTTTAAAAAAAGCGCTGTAATAGCTTGAAAAAAAATTCGCCTATGTAAAGAAAGCGCTTTTAAGGTAAAAGCGCTCTTATAGGTCTCCACTTATGAAAGCGCTTTTAAGGTAAAAGCGCTCTTATAGGTCTCAGTCTCACATCTATGAGTTTCACACTTATGAAAGCGCTTTTAAGGTAAAAGCGCTCTTATAGGTCTCATGGGTTTCACACTTATGAAAGCGCTTTTAAGGTAAAAGCGCTCTTATAGGTCTCAGTCTCACATCTATGAGTTTCACACTTATGAAAGCGCTTTTAAGGTAAAAGCGCTCTTATAGGTCTCATGGGTTTCACACTTATGAAAGCGCTTTTAAGGTAAAAGCGCTCTTATAGGTCTCAGTCTCACACACTTATGAAAGCGCTTTTAAGGTAAAAGCGCTCTTATAGGTCTCATGGGTTTCACACTTATGAAAGCGCTTTTGAGGTAAAAACGCTCTTATAGGTCTCATGGGTTTCAGACTTATGAAAGCGCTTTTAAGGTAAAAGCGCTCTTATAGGTCTCAGTCTCACATCTATGAAAGCGCTTTCATGGTAAAAGCGCTCTCATAGGTCATTTATAAAAATTATAATAAATCTAATATTACAAAATCCCTGACTTTCAGAAATCCCTCTTTCACTCTCTCTCGTTCGAAGCTCTCGCTGCCCTGGAAAAAATTCCACAGAGTACCTGGAAATCTCAACGATAAACACTGCAAATTTGAAAGAGACTGCATTCGAAAGAGAAGGATTCAATACCTGGAAATCTCATTGCGTTTTAAGGTTAGGTTTTCGTGTCTTTCTGTTTTGCCCTAGAAGTCAAAGAATAGGTGGTCGATTTTGGTTTGAATGGACTTGCATTGCTACATTATGGGTTATTTATTTGTCAGTATCGATTATTAGAGTTTGTGACTATGTTTGCTTAATATTCTGTAACTTACCGAAAGTTTCATCTTGTTCTGATATAAATGATATTCTGTAACTTGCATCGCCATTGACTTAGAAATAATGTTGGGAGTTCTAATAGAATCAGTGCCTTTTCAACATTTGTTTAAATTTGCTGAGAAAGTAGGAAGGAATGAACTGATATGTTTGCACCATTGTATCCTCATATTCTAACTATTACTGAAATTTCAGAAAGTGATTTTGATGTTAAATGTTGGATACTCAAATGGAATAACTTTGTCTGCTACAGTGATATATGTGATATGGTTTCAAGAACTTAGAGCAATGTCTCATATTTTGGCAATCCTATTACATGTTGGTTTGAATGAACAGTTAAACTTCAAAATGTACATTCATATTTTGGCATAACTTTGTCTGCTACAGTCATATTTTGGCAATCCTATTTAATGTTGTAAAATGATGTTTTAATATTATGTGAATTTTTAAGATGGTCACTGTAGTGTAAAATGAACCCTGATGGACTATATGTACATTTTTCATGTGCTTGTCTGCAGGTTGTTGAGTATCGTGGTGAGCAAATAGGAGGTCTTGAGGATCTGAGGGAACCATATATGTTGTTTTCTTCCTTTATAGATAAATTCTTGCTTAGCTTTTATTACATGGTTTGCGTCTAATTGAAAACTTCACGTCTTTGCCCATTTCAGGTTCTTACAAAATCGGTACTGCGTCTGAATCTGTTAATGCAGCTTACATATTTTCTAGAAAAGATCTTTCTCGGTATGTCTTTCAGCTTAGATATTATACAAACCCAAAGCATGTGTTTAATCATTTAGTATCTAGAATGAATCATTATGTTCAATTATTCATGTTAAGCTAATGAATCAAGTTACCAAAATATGTTAGTTATGTATGTTGCTTTATTATTTGACCTTGATATGCAGGCCTGCTATACAGATTCCCTGCGCAAGCAAAGCTGTTGTAGCTGTCCGGTTCTGTCCTATATTTTTTAATCTCAAAGCGACAAACTCAGGTACTTGTGCACTTAGTATAGTTCTGTTTACAACCAGTAACTATGTACAACCAGTTATATGTGGTACTGTTCCAATTAAACTGCCTGTGTGGGATGTATTCCGTCTTAAATCTATATGACCTCTTACTAGTAAAGATCATGAGTGGTGGCCTAGAGGTTCAAAGTGATTGGTCTGAGCTAATTAGACAGTTTTATATTATTTAGCTCTAGTTATGCATTAGGAAGCAGTTATGATATTTGGAACTGTGTTTTGGTCGCAACAAGCTCTTGAGTTCTTGGAAAGGAGACAGACAAAAGACTCAAAATAGTGGGACTTAGACGAGTTTCACCCAATAAAAGAGTGTTAGAGTTGGTATTGTTAGCACTCCTTTTATTAATATTAGTCCACGTAGTTTAACTATTGATATACCGGTTCGTCCATTGACACACTAACCTTATATCCCCATCGAGTTGATAATTTAATAAAATTGATAATGTGAATTGAATTTCTTGGTTCTTGAATTTCTTGGTTCTTACTTGTGAATTGAATTTCTTGAATGATCGATTACTTGGTTCTTGAATTGTTCATGTGCATCATATAAGTTTCTTGAATTGTTTTATACGTTATGACTTATCCTTGATGTTGTTTTATATGTACAGCGCTCATTCCCTGTGTTTCCGTGAGTTTGACCTTCTCGACGTTGCTGTTCGGTAAATCTGAGGTAAATTTCTTCCTCAAATTACTGGTACACTGTGATGAATTTGTCTGAAATTGCGTGAATATGTTGTGTTTTCTTGCTCCGTATTCATTCCGTGTATACTTTGGGTTTTGACAGAAACGCGTTATACCGTTTTGTACCCTAATTACTTTGCGTTAAAACCATGGATAAGACATGGATGTATTCCAATCGATTGTCGAAAGAGTACGAGAATGGGGTATCGAAATTTGTTAAGTTTGCTATTGCGCACGCCAAAGACCCCAATCGAATGACATGTCCTTGCTTGAGTTGCTGTTATGGGAGTCAGGTTGACGCGGTTCAGTTGGCATCGCATTTACTACGGTATGGAATTGATAGAAGTTATACATGTTGGAATTTGCATGGTGAGAAAAGTAACGAGAATGTTGAATCGGGGTATAATACGACCTATGCTTCAAACGACGATTGCACAGATACATATGATTATGATCGAGTCGAAGAGATTGCAGAAGCGCTTGAAGAAGATCTTAAGGACTGTCCCAAAATGTTCGAGAGGTTGGTAAGCGATGCAGAGAAACCGTTGTATAATGGTTGTACAAAATTCACAAGATTGTCTGCGTTATTAAAGTTGTACAACTTAAAGGCGGGCAATGGATGGTCGGATAAAAGTTTCACAGAGTTATTAGCTCTTATGAAAGATATACTACCAGAGGATAATGTTCTTCCCAATCGAACGTATGAGGCCAAAAAGATGTTGTGCTCTATTGGCATGAGCTATGATAAGATACATGCCTGTTCAAACGATTGCGTTTTGTTTCGAAACGAGTATGCATCGTTAAATGAGTGTCCTAAATGTGGTGCCCCTCGATATAAGAAAAAGTTGTCTCCAGCAAAAGTCTTATGGTATTTTCCTATAATTCCGAGATTTAGACGCATGTATCGTAGTGAAACCGATTCAAGACACTTGACTTGGCATGCAGATGAAAGAATTATTGATGGAAAGTTTCGACATCCGGCAGATTCACCCCAGTGGATGAAAATTGATAATGATTATCCTGAATTTGGAAAAGAAGCAAGAAACCTTCGCTTGGCATTGTCTACTGATGGAATGAACCCACATGGTATTCAAAGTATCTCGCATAGCACATGGCCTGTGATTCTTATGATTTATAACCTACCTCCATGGCTATGTATGAAGCGTAAGTACATGATGTTATCTATGTTAATTTCTGGGCCTAAACAACCAGGGAATGACATAGACGTATACTTGACACCCTTAATCGAAGATTTAAAGTTTTTGTGGGAGAACGGTGTGGAGGTTTATGATGGGTATAGGAAAGAAAGTTTCAACTTGAGGGCGATGTTGTTTGGAACAATTAATGATTTTCCAGCATACGGAAATCTATCAGGGTACAGCATTAAAGGTGAAAAAGCGTGTCCTGTTTGTGAAGACGGAACCGATACGATGCGATTGGACCTTTGTCATAAGAATGTCTTTCTCGGTCATCGTAGATTCTTAAATTCTAATCATCACTACCGTGGGTGGAGAAAAGCATTCAATGGAAATACAGAAGAAGGTAGAGCTCCAACAATGTTGACAGGTGATCAAATTTTTGAAAAGGTGAAGGACGTAAGTACTAAGTTTGGCAAGCCTTTTGCACATACACTTGTCAAGAGTGGGTGGAAGAAAAGGTCAATTTTTTTTGAACTGCCATATTGGAAGTCTTTGTATGTAAGACATTTCCTCGATGTTATGCATATTGAAAAAAATGTATTTGACAGTGTTATTGGTACGTTACTCAATATACAAGGAAAGTCTAAGGATGGCCTTAATGTAAGGAAGGACATGGTAAACATGGGAATGAGAACTGAATTGGGACCCGTGAAGAAAGGAAAACGAACATATCTACCACCTGCTGTTTACACTCTATCTAGAAAGGAGAAAAAAATATTGTGTAAGTTCCTAAGTGAAGTTAAAGTTCCAGAAGGCTACTCATCAGATATTAGAAGACTTGTGTCTATGAAAGACCTCAAGTTAAAGAGTTTAAAGACGCATGATTGCCATGTTATAATGGAACATTTTCTACCGATAAGTATACGTTCTATTCTGCCAGAAAAAGTAAGAAGCGCAATAACTAAATTGTGTTTTTTCTTCAAGTCAATTTGCAGTAAGATGATCGATCCTGCGATCTTACCAACATTGCAAAAAGAAATAGTTGTTACTTTGTGTGATCTTGAAATGTATTTTCCTCCCTCGTTTTTTGACATAATGGTCCATCTAGTCGTTCATCTTGTGAAAGAGACACAATTGTGCGGACCAGCTTATATGAGATGGATGTACCCTGCTGAACGTTATATGAAAATATTAAAAGGGTATGTGAAAAACCGAAGTCGACCAGAGGGTTGTATTGCCGAACGATACATTGTTGAAGAAGCGGTTGAGTTTTGTACAGAATATTTGTCAAATGTTCAATCAATTGGACTCCCCAAATCTCATATTGTTGAAAAAAAAGAAGGTAAACAGCTAATTGGAAATAAAGTTGTGACAGTATCAAGGGTCGAACGAGATCAAGTGCATTTGTATGTTCTGCACAATGAGATTGAGGTTGAGCCGTATGTTGAAATGCACAAGGGTGTTCTTCGAGGTTTAAATCCGAATAGAAATGAGAATTGGATAGTACGAGAGCACAATCGAAGTTTCATACCATGGTTTAAGGAACATATTTATTCAAAGTATCGTTCAGATCCCGCTTCAATAACAGAAAGGTTGAGATGTTTAGCATATGGTCCAAGTTTGGTTGTGTTTTCTTATAGCGCATACGCAATTAATGGATACACATTTTATACCAAAGAACAAGATGATAAAAGTACTATGCAAAATAGTGGTGTCACCTTGGTAGCTGAAGCAATGCACATATCAAGTGTGAAGGACTTAAACCCGAAATTTGCAAATCTGTCATATTTTGGGGTTATCGAGCGCATTTTGGTGTTTGATTATGAGAAGTTTCAGATTCCTATATTTGGTTGCAAGTGGGTTGAAAATAATAATGGCATACGAGTGGATAAGTCAGGATTTTTGCAAGTTGATCTTAATAGGGTGGGTTACACAGATGAGCCTTTCATTCTAGCCTCTCAAGCTAAACAAGTATTCTATGTCACTGATCCGACAAGTACGAAATGGTCTATAGTGCTTTTATCTAACAAAGTAATTGATGAAAGAATTGGAGATCAAGGTGATATTGATGTTGAGATTGAATCTTTTACCATAAATGATCAAAATAAGAATGAATCATGTATTAGAAATGATCATAATGAGGGTATTTGGATCAATCCAACCGTCCGCGTTGTTAAAAGAAAAGTAGAACATATTCCTACCAAGAAAAGAAAGAGACGTTACTGAAAAAGGTAATAGTATAATTATAGCCTATGTCATTCAAGAAAATTTAATTATAGCCTATGTCATTTTATATTATTCAATATATATATGGATTTTTATATTTTTCATTTCATTTTTATATTTTTTCTTTATTACAGGTTAAATGGCTAGTGATCAAGAAAACTCACAAGATGCAAATGCTCCTGATGATACTTCAGAAAAAGAAATTACACGAGGCATCACTATTATGAAGAGTATCATTCGTGATAGAGATAAAGCAGTAACATATAATGTAAATTGGAATGCTGATAACCAACTAATTGGGTCTAATGCTGCAAAGTTGGCAAGCTACATTGGTACACTTGTTCGTATGCACATTCCAATCACTGCTACAAGATGGAGTAATAAAGAGTTGGGTAGCGCTAAAGATAAGATTTGGACTGAGATACTGGTACAATATATGATTGTTTATATTTTCTTTATATTGACGATAATGTGTTTAAATTACTTATACTAACACACTCTATTCCAATATTTTTTCGTAGAGGTCTTTTAACATTGAAGATACAACTATCCGAAAAAAGTATATACTTCAATTGGCCGGAAAAAGACACAGAGGGTGGAGAACGTTTTTAACAAACAAGTATCTTAAGGACAAAGAAATTTTTTTGTTGAATATGATCCGGAATATCCAGTGAAGTATGCGATCTTCATTACAGAAGAAGAATGGGTTGCTTTTGTAGCCCAAAGAAGAGACGAAAATTTCAAGAAAGTGAGTGCCACAAATCGCGAGAGAGCGTCAAATCCCACGTATGCATACAAAAAAGGGCGTTTGGGATATGCACGCTTAGAGGAAAAAATTGTAAGTATACAAAAATGCTACGATCTTATTAATTGTCTCAATGTGTTATAATTGATTATCTTATTATTTGTGTCAATGCGTAGTTAGACGAGACGAAAAGTGACGCAACATCACTTCCGCCACATGTTTTGTGGAAAGAAGCTCGTGTGGGAAAGGATGGAACTGTTAGGGATGACGTTCAACATATTTATGATGAATGTGTAAGTAGAACATTGTGTCTTTAATTAAATCAAAAGTTTAATAATATATAATTAATTTTTTTATCTCCACTAATAATTTCCGATATGTAAATGAATTTCAGGAGACCCTATCTCAATCGATAAGCACAGCTGAGGACCAGGAGAACAGGAGCGTACTTAGTAGAGCACTAAATGTTCCTGAGTATCCCGGTCGGGTGAGGGGTAAAGGGCATGGTTGTACTCCAACTTCCTTGTATAAGAATCCAAGGAGAAGAAATCCTAGCAATCAAGAAGTGATGGAGACGTTGCAGGCATTACAAGCGCAAGTTCTTCAATTGCAAAAGGATAATGAGAGATATAGGTGTATGGAAAAGTGCAGTTCACAGTTGAAAGAAACTAGTGAGAAAGCCAGTATCAATTGTCAAAATAAATTTCCCGAGGTAATTATATATGTTATTTTGAAATTAAAATAGCACATTTATGTTAATTGAAATATATACACATTAAAAGTAACATATTTATTATTGGTTTAGGGCATTTCATCTTGTCAGCTATACTTATCGTCACCGACTTATCGCCTAGTTGGCAAGGGAAAAGTGCACAACACTTCGGGAGATTTACTTCACCATAGACCGCTCCCGGATGGACACCTTAAAGTATCGGTTGATGTTGTATTAGATAAGGATGCGTTGCTACCGATACCTGACATTGTTTCAGAGACAACATTGCTGCGAGATGCAATAGGATCATTTGTTGCATGGCCCTTGGATCTCATTTTCATTGATGATGAGGTATGTTGAATTCAAAAACCACTATGAATCTTTTAGTATTCAAATGTCAATTCTGAACCGTTAAGTTAATTTTTTTTACATGGTAATTTTAGACGCCTACAAAACCCGCATCTAAGGATAAAGGGATTTTGCGGCACAACGAGTCTGTTGCATCACAAAAAGAGGTATATTGAAAGTGTTAATTATATGATCCGAATCAAAAAATGCATGATTTTATAATTTACCTATGTTATATGATTTATAGGTATTTGCTCAAGGGTCACAACAACTGAGCCAGAAAATTGGTAGTCGACAGAAAAACAAAAGGGATCTTCCAGTGACTTCTTTGCCAAAAAAAGGTGCTTTTGTGCCTCGATACCAGATATCTCTTGAAACACTTGTTGACTCATCAGATATGGCAACGGCTGGTGCTATTCGCTTACTGGATATGGAGGAAGATATCTTTGGTTATTCATGCACTGAAACAATCGGAAAAGAAGATCTGGAACATATTTTTCGGCATCAAGAATTAGGCGTCGGTGTTATACACACATACATCCGGTAATCCGATCTATATATTATTTAATTACTTGAACAATTTATTTACACATTTCAATAAAAATAGTCTAATGTTTATTATGTTTTTATTGAAGGTTCTTGTATGACAATTTCATGCGCGGGAATGATCAATTGTCAAACAGATTCCGTTTCGTGTCTTCCTCCCTGGTCAACAAAGCATTAATTTGTAGGGAACCGGATTCATGTAGAGAGTACTTAGTCAAGAGATTCATGGCCAGCAGTACAAACAACTTGTATCTTTGGCCGTATAATTCAGGGTTAGATTTTAATTCTAAGTTTATTCTAATCTTTAATTGTTTCTTTTACGTAAAAAATTTCCATATAAACTTTTGTTTTAATTTATAGGTGTCACTGGTTGTTGCTTGCTATTGATCCTTTAAAAGAAGTGGTATATTTTCTGAATTCGATAGATGGTGAATGGACAAATTATCCGGATATGAAGCAATTAGTTGATACGTAAGTGAGACTGTTCTAAATATTCGTGTATATTTATGTGAGATTGTTCTAAATATATGTTTTTATTTTGTTAGATCAATAAAAGTGTTCCGATCTCAAAGACAAGCTCGAGTACCACGTACTAAATCCAGCAACATTACGTGGATAAAAGTGCAGGTACTTTAATTTTCACAATTTTGCTTATAATAGTGATGCTACTTGATAAGAAAAGATAACTATACATTCTTATTTATTTTTCTATGTAGTGTCCTCTACAGCGCAACGGTATCGATTGCGGATACTTTGTAATGAGGTTTATGAGGGAAATCATTAATATGAATCAAATAGAGATTCCAATCACGGTATGGATTTATAACTTAGGATTTGTTTTAATATTTATCGAATATTTCATATTATTTATTACTTTTAACTAAATCATGCATATTATGTTTTGTTATGTAGTACTTTGATGAATACAAGTGTGCTCATTACACGAGACTGCAGTTGGAACAAATCAAGGAGGAATTGTGTCAATATTTTATTGAGAAAAGATTAATTAGTATATAATGGTTTCAAAATAACATGAATACTTTGATGAAGAATGGCTTCTGGTTGGCAAGTGTATAGTTCTTTATATTTTTAACAGATTAGTTATGACTCCAAATAGGCCGTATAACATATTAGTTTTGACTTGTGTATAGTTCTTTATAATTTTAGTGATATCTTTAATTTCATGGATAGATTAATGTGTTCATTCTTGTGTTGGTTTGCTTTAAAAAATTACAAATGCTTGAATTATGACTCCAAATGTGTTCAGTGCCTATCTATCCTTGTGTTGGTTTGCTTGAATTATGACTCCAAATGTGTTCATTCTTGTGTTGGTTTGCTTGTGTTGGTTTAAAAAATTACAAATGCTTGAATTATGACTCCAAATGCTTGAATTAGAGAGGCTTGATTTACAGGTTTATGGGATTATTCCCAAAAAATATTACAGGTTGAAATGGTAGGCTTAAACTGAAGGCAGCGTTTTGTTATTTTACTAGAGGAAAAGACAGCGCTTTTTAGTAAAAAGCGCTGCTAAAGGTTGTCAATAGAGAGCGCTTTTTACTAAAAAGCGCTGCTAAAGGTTGTCAATAGAGAGCGCTTTTTAGTAAAAAGCGTTGCTATAGGTTGTCAATAGAGAGCGCTTTTTAGTAAAAAGCGTTGCTATAGGTTGTCAATAGAGAGCGCTTTTTAGTAAAAAGCGCTGCTATAGGTGGTATATAGACAACCTTTAAGAGCGCTTTTTACTCAAAAGCGCTGCTAAAGGTTGTCAATAGAGAGCGCTTTTTAGTAAAAAGCGCTCTTAAAGGTTGTCTATATACCACCTTTAGCAGCGCTTTTTACTAAAAAGCGCTCTCTATTGACAACCTTTAGCAGCGCTTTTTAGTAAACAAAAAGCGCTGCTAAAACCTATAGCAGCGCCACCTACGGCAGCGCTTTTAAGCGCTTTTAAAGGCCAAAAAAAGCGCTCTCATAGGTCTTTTTTGGCGTAGTGCAACCTTGCCTTAAAACGCTTTGACACCACTCATTTGATTCCTTCCTTAACTATGAAAATCCACCTACAGCTGACTAACCTGGCTCCTGCAGGTTTCTCAATTAGCTCCCAAGTGTTGTTATCGTGAAGTGATTTAATCTCATCATCCATGGCTTTCAACCATTCAATATTATCTCGACTCCTCATAACTTCCTTATAGTCTCTAGGTTCTTCATCCAGAACCTCACTTACAGAGATTAAGGCATATGCTATGAGATATGCATAACCAAGTCTCTGAGGTGGCTTGATGACTATTCTCGACCTGTCTCTTTCTAGCAGGAATTCATTATCAGTCTCCTCATCTTTAACAACAATTCTGCTTCTTCTTTAACTTTATATGGGTTATGCAATTCAGAATTAACATACTCCGCCTCAACATGAATCTTTTTCTATTCCAGCTCTTCTTCATAAATCTTGGTACTTCGACCAACGTCATCAGTTTTCTTGAAAGCTATCTTAGCTTCATTGAAAACTACATATCGACCTGTGATACACCTCATATGACCTGGCTCTAAGAACCACAACCTATAAGCTTTGACTCCTTCAAGGTATCCAAGGAACATACATTTTAGAGCTTTAGGTTTGACCTTGTCTTGCCTAATGTGGGCATAGGCTAGACAACCAAAGCCTATAAGTCTATCGAGATTAGATGGATGTTTCGACTAGACTTCTTCAGGTGTTTTCATCCCCAAAGCCTATAAGTTTGTCGAGATTAGGTGGATGTTTCAACCAGACTTCTTCAGGTGTTTTCATCCCCAAATTTGGTGAGTGACACCTATTTATCAAGTAAGTCGCAATCATGACTGCCTCAGCCTAAAACACCTTCTTCAATCCCGTACTATCTAACATGCATCTCACTCTTTCCAAAATGGTTTGATTAAACCTTTCATCTAAACCATTTTGTTATGGAGGCCCTGCAGTAGTTCCGTGCCTTGCAATACCAGACATATCATAATAGTTGTCGAAAGCCTCATTGTAAAGTTCAAGACCATTGTCGGTCTTCAACCTCTTGACCTTCCTGATAGTTTGGTTTTTGACCAGGGTCTTCCAACACTTGAAATTTTCAAAAGTTTCATCATTAGCTTTCTGAGTGAATACCCATAAATTTTTGTAATAATCATCAACTATGGATAGGAAATAATTTGCACCTGAGTGTGAAGGATTCCTTACAGGTCCCCAAAGATCAACATGAATGTAATTAAGGGATCTATGTGTTCTTTATTTACCTTTGCTAAAATCCATTCTACATGATTTACCTAATACATAAAAGGTTCACAAAACTCTAGTTTTCCGACCTTGTCATAGCACAACCGATTTTAATTCGGTAATTCTACTAGGCCTCTTTCACTGACATAATGTTTACGTTGGAATTTCATAAACAACCACTAGTCTCTTAATTAAATATTATAGGATCGACTAGTAAATCCTAGGACATTGGGCTAATATTCTTAATTTGTGGTTTTCTTTGGGAGCAAGACACGATTTCGACTAGGTCGAAACAATTGTATTGAAATGTAAGTGTGCGATCTCGACAAAGATAATGGAATAATGTTATATAACAAGAGTAAAATGAAAGTACTAAAATAATGTATGGATGAAAGTAATAGAAAAATAAACTGAATTGAAAAAACTTTTGCATTAAAGTAAAGATTGGTGTTTCATGGTTCATACATTCTCTCAATGAAGACTTTTTTCTCTTAATGCTGATACTTCGAGTGTAAGTGAGATTCTGTAGTAAAATGAACACACCGAATTATATAAATGAAAATCCTATATAAACTAGCGAGAAATAACTTCCTTTAATGTTTAAATCTTCAACTTTCGCCACATAGAAGCCTGTATGCCCCTTCCCCTCACATTTCTTCCATGTTTCCTTCAGAATGAAACTTCAAAGTAGTTATCCATATTTGAACGTGACATATGTGCGCCCAAATAACCGCCTCTTGCACACAGTTGGTGTTGTCGAGAATCATTTTTGTCGAGATGTTTCCACAATATTCCCAATAGATACTAAGTCTCAATTTATTTTTACTTAAGACTTAAGAACCTTGTACACGTCATCAAATAATCAACATGTCCCTACCTTTAACATGTTCGTTGAGGAATTTTCCCTTGTTAAAAATCTCAGCTAACACATGGTCAAGTCTCTTGTGACATAGCTCAATCTTTGACATAAGTTTTATGGATGCCACATCTGCTGAACCACTTTCAACCTCAACCTCAAGGGTATACAATCCTTGTTTCTTTACGCCGCTTAAGACTTCCTTCAACCCCTTCATTACCCTTAGGATACTTTGCTCTCCTTTGAAAAGATATCCTTTCTTGTCGAATTCACCAAGAGAAATCAAATTTCTCTTATGATTAGGTAAATACTTGACATCAGTCAATAGCCTTATTGACTCATCATGGAGCTTGACTCTCATAGATCCAATACCTGTAATTTTGCATGCTTTGTTGTTTCCCAGCAACACTGATCCATCATATTGATCACACAATTCCTCAAACACATCCTTGTTTGGAGTCATGTGCCAAGTATAACTTGAATCCATAATCCATTCCTTACTAGAGTCGCTTCATAAAACCACTAGGACATCAGATGATTCATAACCATCTTGCACAATGGTTGCATTACCATTATCCTTTCCATCATGACTATTAAATCGATAAAGACATACTTTTTGTGTATAACCCTCATTCTTACTATGATAACACTTAATAGCAGGAGCATTACCATCATAAGAATTATGTGGAACTTTACCCTTCTTCTTCTTAAACCTATCATGTTTCTTCAAGAATTTCTCCTTAACGGACAAACCTTCACCAACTATCGAAGGCTTTTTCTCCTTTTGTTTGTTCAAGTATTTAAAGTACAAGGCAAATTGAACATATTCAAAGGTCAACAAATCTCTTTCATATAAGAGGTTTTTTTAAGTGAGCATGAAACTTAGGTAAAGAACACAACAACATAGCGCTTGATCTTCATCATCAATCTTGACCTCAATACTTTCAAGATCAAGAATCAACTTATTGAACACATTGAGCTGCTCAGCCAAGGCTTTATCTTCACTCATCTTGAATGAATGCAAAGCTTGCTTTAGGTAGAGGCGATTGACCAATAATTTGGTCATGTACAAACCTTCAATTTTTGTCCACACACCAGCTACATTTTTCTCCTTTGAAACCTGTCCGAGAACCTTATCACCAAGGTTCAATACAATGGCGTTGTGGGCTTTTTCGACCATCATTATCTTCTCCTACTCCGATAGGACAACATCCATCTTATTCACTCCTTTCAACGCTTCTAACAAACTCTGTTGAACAAGAAGGACTCACATATTCAAACGCAACAAACCAAAATCATTCACACTGGTGAATTTCTCAATCTCATACTTTGTTGACGACATCTTCCCCTCCACGTTAACCGCTCAATTTTGTTGAGAAACGATGTCGTCAATAACATAACAAAGTTGAGATAGAGATTGAGTTTCTTGAATAAACACAAGAAACCTTATTAGATTTTACAAAAGAGAGAAATAGGAAGAAGAGGAATTGGTTAAAACTTTTTTACTATTCATTTTCTCAATAAGAGTTAAAGATTACAAGTGAATACTAACAACTAACATCTCCCAACAACCTAAGAGAACTAGTCTATTTATAGACTACTAAGTTAACTTAAACAATTGAGCTTAACACAAGACCCAATTCAACATACTAACTTAAAATACAAATTAACATATTTCAACAACATATTTAAACAAACCTTGACTACAACATGCACAACTTCTGTCGAAATATCAAACTATCCCTTATGAGATTATAGTTCGATTCAAATTCTCATCGAAAAAAGAAAAATTGAAAAGTTATATTTTATAGTAGTAGTTAAGAATTGCCTTTTTAAATGACTCATAAGAAAGTTATGGTAATTATTACGTATTAAGTGGCTCATAAGCGTAAGTCTTTCTCTTTCCATGGTAAAAGAATTTTTAGAGATGTCATATCCTATCATAATATAAACAGGGGAATAGATTATATTCTCGGGAATTTCAACTGAATTATGTGCAATTTAAATCTCACCCTTTAAACTTAATACATATTTTTTTTATTATATTTTTAATATTAATTTTTATGGTTGAGATTTCCATGTACAATCACAAATCACAGGAGAGGATCTGTGTCCGTATAAATAGATATATATGCACTAAAATATATTTTTTTAAATGATCATTGGACGAAATATAATTTATGACTCTGATAAAATTTTAATTTTTAAAAATAATTTATTTATTTATCTATCTTATAATCCATTTGAATTAAGCTATTGTCTCATTCGAACTATATCAAATTATTCACAAGCTATTGACTCAGTCGAACTATATCAAATTATTCACAATATATTTTAGCCGCACTGAAATTGAAATGAAATTGTGAAACCGATAGTTTCGTTTCGTTGAAACATTGAAATGACGATGGGCCATGAAATAAAAAAGGCTCCTTACTGGCGCTGCAAAGATTTTATTGGAATCTGACTCCTTTTTCGAATGTTGCAAAAAAGATAAACATTTTTAATTTGTCTATGGCCTTTTTATCAGCCGAAAACTTCATGATTTAGGTTCATCTTCATGTCTGAAGAAAGCAATACAAACAATCTCCTTGACAAAAAAAAGTTGATTTGTCTTTGTTTTTTACATTCTGAAAGAACAAGCATGAGTTAAGGAAGATTGTAATCTCATCGACAGCTCCACTATATCATCACCTCTCTTCTAATTAATCCCTTTTTAAATTTAGTGTTCTTTTTATTCATATAATAAGATTATACAAAAATAATATGTTCTTTTTTAATTTAGTCATTTTTTATTTATTGATTTTTAGCTTGAGAACTTTTTAATTGAAGTTAATAACTTTTTTTCTTAAACCTTTTCTTAGAGAGAAGGAGTAAGTGTTTTAGAGTATATTTGAATGATGGGATGTTTTGAGGTAAGGTAACTTTTGAGTAAATTCAAATGTATTTAAGTAAATTTTATTTTTTGTATGAAAAACTAAAGAAATTAAAAATGATAAGAATTTTTAAAATATTTTGTTCAAGTTAATTTTAAAGAATTTTAAATTATATATAAAATTAAAGAATTTAATTTAATTTTTTTTATACAATGTGTATATCAAATTAGTTTATATTAATTTTAAAGTTTGTGTTTTTGAGATTGTAAGATTGTGTCAATCTAGAGGTTCAATCCAATTACAAGCGCCCAATCACTTGGTGAACATTAGGATGTTCATATTCAAATACTGCACTCGAGTAGGCATTGCCTTCATCTCAACTATTGATATTCATCCAACGACATCACGCATCTTGTGTGTATCCACTCGTGATAGTTTTAACTGTCACCCCTATATAAGTGTGACTCTACGTCACACTGAGGTATTATTTATTCATACACTTGCAAGTTCCATTTATATCAATTTGCTGACTTGAGTTTTGAAGTGCTAACTTATAGGTACCCCCTCTCTAATCATCAACATACTTACCATTGCATTGAAAACCTTTTCTTGGTGGTCACCATCAACATACTACTTATTTTTTGTCCCACTACGAAATAGTGGTGTCATATGTGGAAATTGTTTTTTTTTAAAATCTCATGAATTACCATCACATTATCTTAATCTATTCCGTTGTGCCGCCACAATTTCTTATGTTAACTGTTCCAAGCACCCTAATTGTTTTTATTATAAGATTCTGATCACTGTTGACCTATTTGAAATTGTTCCATGTTGACATCTCCAATGGCAGAATCCCAGGCAACTCGATCTATCACTCACCTTAAAGCAATTCATGTGTCTAACATCTGATCGATGATTCAAAAGCTTTAAGACATTGTCGTGATGGTTCTTACTCTTATGGTAGAAGAACCACCTCAACGCCAAGGTGATTTGATCTCAATAATTTCACTAGTCATAGAACCATGTTAGAGTTTAATTCCTCAATTGATCGGAGAGTCATCTCTTCAGCCTCTACCACTTAAACAACATTTTCCATTTCATCTCTCATAACAATCTTATCTTCCACCACCGATACAGTCTTAAATGTCCCACATAGTCTCCAATAACTCCAAGCAACAATGGGAATGCATGGTGCTAACAAACTTGTGACAAACATCTTCAACTTAATGAAACAACAAAATTTAAACCTCCTTAATGAAAAGATCATTCGCTTAGAACATAATCAACATAAGATTCCTTCTCAAATTACAACTCAACAAGAGGGGCTGGAACACAACCACTATGGAGCCGTTCTGCGGGCTTCTCAAATTAAAGTCGCATCGCAACAACAAAAGTGTGACAGAGTTATCAAAAAGACATCATCATAATCACAATGGCCGCAATTCTTCTCCTCGTGATTATGTAGGTGGTGATTGCATCCACACTTTGCTCGATGATTGCTTCCCTGAGAAGTCTCCCTCAGACAGTTCTCGAATGGGAAATGAGTAATGCCACTCATCATTCCTACTCTCACACATCACACATATTATTTGTATTGAATCTCAAAGAAGTTATTATGACGTGGTTAAAGACCTTGGAGAACGACTCTATGAATTCTTGGAGGTAGTTCTGCAATAAGTTCACATCATAGTTTATTGCACAAAGACGTCAGTTTAATATCGTAGAATCTTGTAATGGAATATACTAGAAGAAGAAGAAAGAGACCCTCATAGAGTACATCAATAGATTTACAAAGGTGGATATTGAAGTGGGATGAGCCAACAATGATATGAAGTTCGAATGATTGAGGTTTGACTACATGTTATAGGAGAAATTGGGTTTCAAATACAAATGGAGCATGAATGATCTTCTCATTCGAACCCACTTGTACATCAAATATAAGGAGAAGTTTTTATCTAAAGATATTGAAAGAAATAAGACCTCGAGAAAAGTTTGACCTATGAGGCAATGCCAAAAAAATATTCATGTGGACGGATACACAGATAGGCCCAAGGGACTACATGCTATATTTTTCACAAAACACACCCCTAAACACTTCAAGAGAAATAGTTATATAGGAATGTGAAAACATCGAGTTCAAATAGGCCCGAGTGAAGTAACCTCATTCCATGAAAGAGTCAGCACAAACTGACAATCCTAAATTTTGTAGATTTCACAAGATCCATAAGCACAAGTCTGGTGAGTGCATTCATTTGAAGGATGCGATAAAAAAGTTGATTAAAAAGGAAGTCATGAAAGATACTCCAAAGATGAAGGAAAAAAATAAGATTACATGAGACATAAATATTACCCCACGATAAGTCTAGAAGGTTGAGCCAATCGTCGCGAAAGAAAAGCTCTCCTCGATGGGATAAGACACCGTCGAGATAAATGATCGAGGCCATTGAATGCACCAGTAAGAGCAAAAACAATAGTGAAGAAGAAAAGGATATTTGAAGATGAAAATGAACATTCATAGCATTTGTCACTAAAGGATGTCACTTATTTCTTCTATCCCCAGAGGATTCATGCATTAAAAAAAGACACCATCTAAAGGTAATGTGAAGAGAAAAATTTCATAATTAATGGTGGTAGACAAGAAGCGAGACACATCGTCTGATGGGAAGATGGAGCAACCCATTCTGAGGTTCAAGGACTGCGAAAAGGTGTGTGGAAATCCCAATAAGGTGATTCCATTAGTGATTATGATAACCATGGCAAAAAGTTTTAAGACAACCTCTAAAGCAGAATATCTTCAATTGAGGCAACTTTGACAGACTCATAGACCTTTTGATCACATGAAGACTTAAGGAAAAAATATCTTCTTTGATTTCTAAGCTTCAACAGATAATTCCTTATGCAGGAAGTTGTTTTCTTGATGTGTCTAATCAAGTACAAATGTTATCCAACCTTTTTGTGAAAGTCTTTAACGTATCTTTTCTTCCTCTCTATATAAGGAGCAGAAGTCCAGAAGAAGAATAAAAATAATACACTGCATAACAAGACTTTGGACCTTGACATTTTAAAGAGAAGTTACTCTGTCAAAAACAAGTTAGACTTAGAACATCTTAAAACTTTATATATTTTATAAGTTCTTAAGTCTTAGAGTCTTTCTAAGTTGCATTATGTCTACACCTCTGATTGTATATCAAGTTTAGTTGTTATCCAATTCTCTTAACCTTTTTTTATAGAGTTAGAAGTTTCTTTCTTTAGTTCTTGAGCTTTTGAAGTCTCTTGCTTGTATGCTTGAGCATAAAAGTCTCTTACTTGTGGGTTTGAGCATTAGAAGTCTCTTGCTTGTGTGCTTGAGCATTGGATTCCTCTTGCTTAGTTCTTGAGCATGTGTAATTAGTTTGGTTATAGTGGAAATCCCTTGGAAGTACAAGGGGACTGGACTTTTCTCAAGTCATGAGAGCAACTAGGATAACCGGTTATGTCTCTGCTTTTACTTTCCTTGCTTTTACATTTAATATTCCATCGCTGTTAACTCTGATGCTCTAAGTCAGATTCTTATTCAGAGTCTAATAAGGACCTTTAGAAGTAAGCCAAGTATTCTAAAGGCAGAATCTGAACCAATTCTTCAGAATCTGATTAAGAACCACTAGAATCAGAAGCTGGAAAAGCTTAAAGGAGAAAAAGCCAACACATTTCAAATACTTTAAGTCTGTCAAGATTAAGTGGGTGTTTTGACTAGACTTCTTTAGGTGTTTTTATCCCCAAGGAAGTCGAGAGGCACCTATTTATCAGGTAAGCTGCAGTCATGACTGCCTCAGCTAAAAAAACCTTCTTTAATCCCACACAATCCAACATGCACCTTACTCTTTTCAGAATGGTGCGATTAAACCTTTCAGCCAAACCATTTTGTTAGGGAGTACATGCAGTAGTTTTGTGCCTTGCAATACCAGACGCATCACAATAGATGTGCCTCGTTGCAAAATTTAAGAACATTGTCAGTCCTCAACCTTTTGACCTTCCTGCTAGTTTGGTTTTCGACCAGAGTCTTCCAACTTTTGAAAATTTCAAAAGTTTCATCCTTAGTCTTCTGGATGAATACCCATAACTTCCAGGAATAATAATCAACCATGGATAAGAAATACTTTGCACCTGAGTGTGAAGGATTCCTTGCAGTCCCCCAAAGATCAGCATGACTGTAACCAAGGGATCCATGTGTTCTTTGTTTACCTTTGTTAAACTTCACCATACAAAATTTACCAAATACACAAGATTCCTAAACTCCAATTTTTCGACGTTGTCACCACATAGCAGATTTTGTTTCGACAATTCAATCAGGCCTCTTTACTGACATGGCCAAATCGCTTGTGCCATAACTCAGTCTTCTACATAGGTTTTGTGGATGCCACATATGCTGATCCACTTACAACCTCAACCTCAAGGGTATATAAGCTTTGTTTCTTCACTCCTCTCAAGACTTCCTTCGGCCCCTTCATTACCCTTAGGATACTTTTCTCTCCTTTAAAGATATATCATTTCTTGTCGATTTCACCAAGAGAAATCAAATTTCTCTTAAGTTCGGGTACATACCAGACATCAGTCAATAGCCTTATTGACTCACATTGGAGCTTGAATCTTACAAATCAAATAATTGCAAGGATTTGTTATTTTCTAGCAGTAGTGAACCACCATCTTGATTACATAATTCCTCAAACACATCCTTGTTTGGAGTAATGTGCCAAGTGCAACCTGAATCCATAATCCACTCTTTGCTAGAGTTGCTGCTTGAAACAACCAGGATATCATATGGTTCATAATCATATTTCACATTGGTTGCATTACAATTATCCTATCCACTATGATTATTCAGGCGTTCAGGGCACATCTTTCTTGTATGACCCTCCTTTTTACAATGATAACACCTAATAGCAGAAGCATTACCACCATGAGAATTATGTATAACTTTACCCTTATTCTTCGTAAACCTACCATCTTTCTTAAAAAAATTCCCCTTAACGGACAAACCTTCACCAATAGAAGGTGGCTTGTGTTCCTTTCATCTGTTCAAATCCATAGAGTACAAGGCTGGTTGAACTTCTTCAAAGGCCAATGAATATCTTCCATACAAGAGAGTTTCTTTAAAATGAGCATGAGATATTGGTAAAGCACACAACAACATCAACACTTGATCTCAATCATCAATCATAACCTCGATATTTTCAAGATCAAGAATAAAATTGTTGAACATATCCAACTGCCCAGCCAAGAATTTGTCTTCACTCATCTTGAATGAATACAAAGCTTGCTTCAGGTAGAGACGATTGACCAAGAATTTGGTCATATATAAACCCTCAAGTTTACCGCTACACACCCATTATCGTCTTCTCCTTCTGTAACACCTCAAAATTTGCCCTCCTCTCTTGGGACTAGCTTAGCATACTGCATTTCATTTTTTAGGTCATTAGTCATTGCATCTTTGCATGTCATGTGGAAACAATAAGCAAGTCATCCTCCTAGGTCTTGCTCAGAAGGTAAAGAGGTTAAAAGATTCAAGCTTGAGGGTCTCATGAATTGATCACTAATCATCTGAGGGTTTGTGCTTCAATTGGGGTTTATTGGTTCCTCAAGGAGGTTGATCTTTATCTTGGTTGAAATGGTACACCATCATCATGGTCTCATCATCACCAAGAGGTTCATTGTGCTTGATCATGTTCATTGGGATTAGGGTTTTGACCTCTGGTCAACCCTAATCAGTTGTATTGTGCCAATCAGGGTTTTGCAAGGAGATGAGGTCTTTATTGAGATGGGGATCATCATATGGTTTTAATGAGCTTGTATAAGCTAGGGTTTCATTTTGGAGCCATTTCATCAGAAGATTGAGGTTCAAATTCATCTGTGCATGACCAAGTCATCTATCAGTCAACAAAAGTCAACCAAAAGTCAACTGTTGGATTTGGCGGTGGGAAGTGATTAGAAATACTTCATTCATGTTCAAACAAGTATCATTTGACATTTCAAACATCAACATTGAAGAAAATAAAGTCAGGACAAAACTTTCCAAAAATAGAAAGTGACTTGTAATTCAAAATTGCCAAAAATGGAAAGGTTTTCTCCTCAAGATTACATCATCAAAAATGTTTCAAATGAAATTTTGTCCAACATGAAAGTTGAAGATCTTGTTTTCCCATTTCCAAAAAGTCCAAGATCATGAATTTCTCATGTATGGTCGAAAAGATATGGATCAATCATTGCCAAGTGAATTTGAACTTCAAGAAGGCATAACTTTCAAACCATAAGGCCAAATGGAGTGGTTCTTTTTTGTACATTCATGTCTTGGCATGCACTATCCAATTCATGCATCATATGCCATGCATTTCCATCACAAAAATATTTGACTTTTCATTTGAATTTTGGAGGGAAAGTTATAATTTGAATTTGGCTCATTGTTTTCACATGGCAACACTTGCTTTGGCTCCAAAATGGCATTTCAAGTGGATTAAAACAGAATTTCGTGCACTGTTCCATTGCTTTTCCACATATGAGGTGCATTGGCCAATTTGCATTACACCTTTGTTTTCACTAATTACACTTGCATTGGTTAAGCATGATTAACAAACATCATTAACAGCTCATATATAAGTCTAAGCCTAACAGAAAATGGGATTAACACATCATAATTCTCAGATCTAGATCCATTTCACAATTTTCTTCACATTGTGCTCTCAAACTTTTCTTCATTTTTCTTCAAGTACATTGCCTGGTTCTTGATAGATTCATCATCCACAAGCATTGGAGAGGTAGATTGAAGCAAGATCCATCAAGTTTCGTGCATATTTGAGGCTGTTGAAGTTCACACTCATCCATGGCAGTTGGAGTTTCTGGCCAAATCGTGCAAGGTTAAGCATCGAGTATTCATCCATTCAATCATACAAGAGTGTTGGAGCATCTGTTCGTGCTTAGCAAGGCTTGAATCAACCAAATCCACTTCTGCATCTTCTTGAAGGTCAGAATTCGACTCTCATAATTCATGAAATAGTTATGTGCATATTGTAGATCTTTCATTGGTGGTTATGCTGAGCTTTAGATCCATGAAATCCATGCAGAAATGAGTGAGATATGCTAGATCTAAGTTTGACATGTGAAACTTCTTTTGCTCGAATCGTTTGATATATGTGGATTTAGAACGAATTAAGCATGGCATGTTAATGTACGTGGAAAGATGAGCATAATGATGTGTTGATTTTTGATTTCTGGACACTTTTGTTCTTGAGGCTCAAGAACATGATGAATGTGTATGAAGAAGCTAGGTTTTCGTTTCCAGAATGATGTTTGATCTTTGCAGCGCGTGTTTGCATGAATTTGGTTGTTTGTGAGCATGTACTGGACCACGTGTCTCCTGCTTGGCACATTGATTGGTCACGAGCGCTTGATGGTGCCACATCCGCTTAAGTGAAACGGTGCGTTTCACTGAAGCGCGCTCAACATTTCAAAATCCAACTCACTTCGAATCCGGGCGAAGGCATTTCCAAAATTGGCATTTTGCATTTTATCCATTTATTCCATATGCCATTCATGCTATGTGCTTCATGTTTTTTATTTTTTCTTCACTTCCAAAAATCATAACTCAATTAATGTTGATCCAAATAATGTGTGGTTTTTTGCATATTGCTCCTCATTGTGTCTACTATTTTTTAAGCATTTTTCCACAATTTGTGCCTGGCTGGAATTAAATTGGTGCTAGGGATTGTTCACATGTGTGTTTTCTTGACCTACCTTGCCATATGCTTTGTGAAATGATGAGTTTTCATCCAATGCTTTTGGAATTTGGTATGCTTAAACTAGACATCTTGCTGGACATTTTGGTGTTGAGTTTGCATTTTTCTCATTTGTGGTTGCTGAGTTATGATCCTTTGAATGTAGGTGCGACAATGTGTGTCAGACCTTTGCTTGCTCATCTTGATGAATTTCTTTGCCATGCCAAATAAATGCCAAATGATGTGATTTTTTGCATGATGTTTCTTCTGGATATTAGGATGGCTCATGATTCTTTGTGGAAGTTTTGGATTCATTTATGATTTGTTTGATATTTTTCCTTCTGGATTGCCATTTGTGAGCTTTTGGATAGTCATGAACTTCAATGATTTGTGAAATGCTGGTTGTGTATCATATGGATTTGAAATTTTGCACATTGTTTCTGGACATATTTAAGTTTATTGTGGCTTTGGTTTGAGGTCTTTATCATTTGTCATCTCTGTTTTAGGCTTGTGCTAAGTTGATGTACCAAATTGTGTCCTATTTGAGCTTATTTTGAC
This sequence comes from Lathyrus oleraceus, assembly GCF_024323335.1. NCBI lineage: Eukaryota > Viridiplantae > Streptophyta > Magnoliopsida > Fabales > Fabaceae > Lathyrus > Lathyrus oleraceus. Next base: position 614,131,563 of record NC_066583.1, read on the forward strand.
TACCTGGCCTTATGGGATTTGATTACCATGCTTAAACTTGTCCAAATGCCTTGATTTTTGGTGTGTTGATCATGTTATGTATTCTGTTTAGCCATGATTTTTCTTGAGATTAATTGAATCATTTTGGAATTAATGTGCCTTTGTTCATTCTGTTGCCTCAATGTGGTTTCAACTTGTATGCCTTGCCATGATTGATTTGTAAAATGAATTTGGTTGATGCTATTGACATGAGACCTTTTGGATGATGTTCTTAATTGATTAAGGTTGCTTCATGTAAATTTTCATGTTCTGTTTTGGATTATTTCTCCATCTTTGACCCTAGGCCTTGTCCTAGTGGTTTGTTGCTTATGTTTGAGCTTTGTTTTCAGGATAAGAAGCACATGGCCATGAGGGGATTGATTCATTTGCTTGAGATGGTTGATTGTTGGATGTTGACTAATCTTGACTTGTTTTGTAGGTTGATGTTAGCTCATTTGAGCTTGAGCTTGTGCATTGCACAATGTTGCCTTGCTTGTTTGATTGTGTACTGTTGACTGTTGATCATTGGTTGTCTGTTTGACTTTTTGAGTTGTATACTGATTGAGTTAGATTGTTTTCAGGTACATTTAGTTGCTTAAGTTCATTGTGAACTTGCTTTTGCTTTGCTTGGTTGCTTAACCATTTGAGGTATAACTCACTGACTTCATGTAGTCTGGAAGACCTGTCCTGTTACTGGGGCAGGCACCTGTCTGAAGCCCTCCTTAAGAGGCAATGCTTGTGTATGTTTATTTTTGTGCCAAACAGGAAAAGTCCTTTGATAAGGCAATTGGCAGATAAAAGAGATGTGCAATCCATCTCCTGCTATTCAGTGTGTCATCCACTTTGCTCACACACCTTGTGTTGATGCATTGTGGATATTAACCCAAGATCATGTTGAGTCAGTCATATGTGGAGAAGAGTTCCAACTTTCTGAACTCCCACACTTTCATTTGTCTGAAGCTCTCCCAGGCCAGGGATAAGAGCTGTGAGGTCTTATCCTCACTTCCCATTTCATCTGCTTCACCCTAACTCTCAATGTTAGGGTTAAGAGCTAACTACACCCGATTCCAGTTGGCTTGTGTTTCACAGCCTAACCTTGTATGGGTCCAATTGATTGCATATAGTGTGTGTGATTGTTTATTGTGCTTGTGTTGTTTGACTGTGCTGTTTAGGATAGCTTGCTACCTGTGCAAGTTAGATAGAAACCTCAACCTAGGACTATTGTGGATTACATGATAACTATTAGGCTCGAGTCAGTCTCCCTTCTAGTTTGTCATTTCCCAGTCTCTGGTTAGATTAGAAGTTTCTCCCCTATTAAGGGGAACTATGTTGCCTTGATCCTCATACCAGATGAGGTACGTAGGCAGGAGGTCGTACGAGATCTCTCCGGGCACCCTTTTTCTTTTTTGTGTGTGTTGTGCTTGACAGCTATCAGGCTCGAGTTCCCGACTCCCTGTTAGTCTGTATGTTCACCCTTTTCTTTTTTGCGTGTGTTTGGTTTAGCAGCTATCAGGCTCGAGTTCCCGACTCCCTGTTAGTCTGTGTGTTCACCCTTTTTTTTTGGTGTGTGTTTGCTTGACAATTATTAGGCTCGAGTTCCAGACTCCCTATTAACTTGTCTGTTGGTTAACCTTTCTTGTGTGTGTTAGGAGATGGATATAAGACCAGCGATTGGCAGTCCGTATCCTATTGGTGTTTGTTGTGTGGAGTCCGACGTAAGTCCAGCGATTGGCAGTTGGTTTCCAGTGTGTGTTTGTTGGTGCGGAGTCTGATGTAAGTCCAGCGATTGGCATTCGGTTTCCATGTTTGCCTGATTGTGTGGAGTCTGACGTAAGCCCAGCGATTGGCAGTCGGTTTCCGGCGTGTGTTTTGTTTCGGCGTGCGTGAGCCGAACTACGGTAGCTCTGATTCTCATTCCAGATGAGATACGTAGGCATAGGATGCGATATCCTAGCGAGCCCGTTCCCCTCTTCTTCCACCTGTGTTGTTTTCAGTGTGTGTGTGCATTCTTTCAAGCAGTGTTTAGCAACCTTTCTTCTATCTTTTTGAGCGTGGATCCCGTCGAGTACGACGGATGCGTAGGGGTGCTAATACCTTCCCTTCGCATAACCGACTCCCGATCCCATCTCTCTTTGGTCTCGAGACCATGTCTTTTCCAGGTTTACTTCGAGCGTTTCCTTTCCCTCTTTGGGATAAATAACGCAAGGTGGCGGCTCTGTTTGTTTTTGTTTTAGCCCGCCCGTTGTTTTTCGCGGATGCGACAGCTGGTGACTCTGCTGGGGACTTGAGAAGTTGACCTCTTGCTGGTCCATCTTCCCTAAGCGAGTCTCTCCTAGCGCTCTCTAGGATAGGGTTTAGGTTGCTTGTGTCGTTCTATTTATTGCATTTATGATTATTATGTTGTATATATTTGCATAAATATTTGCATGCATCATACTATCATGTTGCTGTCCTCTGTACAGGTTGGTTCCTCTGTTTGGGGTGGGTGTTCTGAGTGGGGCTAAAACCCAGGCCCGAGTATACACCTAGGATTAGTGTGGTCTCACGTTCCTCACATGCTGGTTGGGCATGTTGTTGCGACGTGACATACCACAAGCCGGACGAGGTTCATCTGAGAGAGCTCTTCCATTGTGGAGTATTCCATTTTGGTCTAGTTACCTCTTTTGAGCTATTGACTTCGGTGACCGTGCTTTCCCGGATCTTTGGTTTAGACGATCTTACGAGAGCTGCAACGGCACACCCGAAAGGGCAAACCCGTTGAGTATCTTTGCCCGATTGTCGAGACCATTATCCGCCTTAGGATAACCTGATTAGAATTTACCTGTGAGGGGAGGGTGATTCTTGCAGATGCATGTTCTGATGGTGACTTTGATGGTGACTAATGGTTCAGCTATTGATCAGAGTCCTATTTATAAGTCGGATTTATGGATTTATTTCCGAGACGCCGGAGTTCTGTCTGTGGTATTTATCAGTGGGGATCCGTTTATTTCAGGATTCCCTGGGCTGGTTCAGAGGGTCTTATGGTTATCTGTTTAGAGAATCTCTGGTGATGATGGTGATGTATCATTCCGTTCCGTTTATTTCGGAACTCCCTTGGGTCGGATTTGTGATTGCTCAGTACCGCAGATGGTTGTGATCAGTTCAGCGATCCAGGCTTCAGTGCAACAGTTGATCAGATGACTGGGAGGATGGCACAATGCATTGCATTCATACATCAGCATCATTCACATTTTGCATTTATCCGCATCTAATTCATGTTTATCCATATGCAGGGACATTTTCGATTGAGATCCTGGTTGAGAGACTTCTTTACTCAGATATGAGGCCCGGTTTGAAGGATGATGTTGTCTATAGCTTCTTCAACCCAGAGATTAGTGTGCTAAAGGATATGATAGCATTGATTACATCCGACCATGTGGGGTTGTTCCGTGAGACGTATGGGGGTATTCTGAAGATGGTTTTCAGGCTCACTGACAGGTATAGGAGCGCCATCCATACTCTTCTCCAGTTCTATGACCCTAGTTTGAGGTGTTTCGTCTTCCCGGATTACTTATTGGGGCCTTTGATGGAGGACTATGCTGGTATCTTGGACATTCAGATTAGAAATTAGGTTCCTTTCTATGCTACTAAGGAAGAACCTGACATTGGTGGGATATCCCGTGCTCTTTATTTGAGTCCGGAAATGATTAAGGGGGGTTTGAAAGAGAAGGGGAAGTTGCCTGGTTTTCATCTGAGCTTCCTAGAGGTAAAGGCCAAGGAGCATGCTGAGTTGGGTAATTGGAAAGCTGTCTGTGCTTTGATTGCTGTGAGCATTTATGGTATTATCCTATTCCCTAACCAGAAGAACTTTGTGGATATTAATGCCGTCCGTTTGTTTGTTCAGAGGAATCCTATTCCTACTCTAGTTGGAGATGTCTATTACTCGGTCCATAATCGGAACGAGAAGAGGCGAGGGGGGTTGATTAGGTGTTGTGCCCAGCTATTATACAAATGGTTCATGGGATATTTGCCTTCCAGGGGTGCTTTTGTTCTTCTTGACCAAACTGTCAATTGGGCGACCAAGTTAATGGGTTTGCGGGCCAAAGACATAGCTTGGACTCACAGTAGTGGGGTTGGACAGGACTTCATTTGCAGTTGTGGGAGTTTTCCCAATGTGCCTCTTATAGGGGTTCAGGGTTGCATTAATTATAACCCGACGCTTCTTAAGAGGCAAATGGGATTCGCTATGGAGGTTCCTCCTCTCAAGAGTGAGGTTCAAGAGACTTTGTACTTCCCGGTTGAGGGCAATCAGGCCAGGTTGAGGCAAGTATCTGATGCATGGCGCAACATTCAAAGGAAAGGCAAGTTTTCTTGGGGTAGAGCTAATAACAGGTCTTTTCCTCCGTTTGATGACTGGCTCAGCAAGAGAGTGGAGCTCACTTGTCTACCATTTCCTATGGTTGATCCTTGGTATCCGTTGATTGAGGAATCTCCTTCTTCTGTCAGTATGAGAGAATTCCTCGAGATGAAGGAAGCAAGAGATCGGCTGCAGGCGGAGAAGGCTGAATTGGAGATGAGTGTCGCTAGAGTCCAATTGGCTAATCAGGAAATCAAAGGGAGGATGGAAGATCAGGATAAGAGACATGCTCTTGTGGTGAAGCGCTTTGATATGGATACCGCTTACTATGGCAAGGTCAGCCAAGCTTTAGAGTCATCCATAAGGGAGCACGACATCACCAAGGAGAGGTTGGCCAGAGCTTCGAAGGTCATTGAAGATGAGAAGAGGAGGCAAATCCTTGTGAGGGACCAGAGGGAAGACCGAGTCAGAGTCCTTATCGCTGAGTGGGAGGCAAAGCTGAAGATTAAGGAAACATAGAAGGTAAAGATCATTGCTGAGAGAGATCATTATATCGCCGAGAGAGATCATTATCTTGCTGAGAGAGATCATTACTTCAGACAGATGAAGATTGGCAGAAGGAGATAAGGAGATTGCAGCAGGAGAACACTGAGCTTAGGTTCGCGGTGAAGTTTACCAAGATGGTAGACGATGCAGAGCCGTCTGTGGGGCCTTCTTCAGTGTAGTCTTTTGTTATCATTTGTGTGGATTACCGTCAGGCCTGTTGACGGAATTCACTTGCTTGTATTCCCTTTTGATTCTGGAGGATTGTATGTGGCTTGTACCAGACTTGATGTATGACTCTCGCACTTATAGTGCACTTTTTGATATATGCAATGGTTATTTTCATTCAGTGATCGATCTTCAAGCTTTATTTGCTTTCCTGTATGCACTCACACAACACACACATGGTTGGGTGGTATTTTGCTAAATCATATATCTCTGATCTGTATGATGAAATCAAATGATGAATGTTAGAATATTGCCGCCGGATTATTATCTGTCTCGATGAAGCCAGGATCGAGAGACAGAGTGTTCCTCATGTGGATAGACACTGCATTCATGCATGATCATAATAACTTGTTTTTTATTTTGCAGGTGTCAGTTGCTAACGTGCTTGATTGTTTCAGGAATCATTGCTCGTGCTCGTAGAGTTGTACCTTCGCACTCAACACGTCCACACCGATATTTCACCAGACGCAACACACCCAGACTGATGGATCTACCTAACACAGATGTTCTCGAGCTGAAGGATAAAATGAATGAGCTGATTAACATCATGCAAGGGTTTGCTGTGGGCCAGAAAGCACTTGCTGATAAAGTAGAGAAGCTCGAGCGGGCTTCAGCTGCCAATAGTGGTGTCAATCTGGATGGTGTCTCTAATCATGGCCTGGGTGGTTCTAGGGACGGTGGAAAGAGGACAACTGTGGGTGTAGTGAATAACAATGCTGGTGGTTTTGGTGCTGCCACAGGTGGTGGACCCGGTCAGATGGGTAATAATACGAAGGACAGTTTGTTTCCTCCTTTCTTTGGGGTTGAGGATGATAGGGAGGAAGACAAAGAAGCTGATCAATTCTCCATGCATAATGAGCCGTTTGGTCAATACGGTGTCCAGCCACCAAATAAAGAAATTCAGTTGTTGGCAGAGAAGATCAGGGCTCCCGAAAGCTATGCCACTCCAGGGGTTGTGAATATGTCAAATATGGGGCTGGTTGAGGGGATTGTGATCCCACAGAAGTTCAAGGCGCCTGCATTTGATAAATATAATGGGAGTTCTTGCCCGGAGACTCACCTTCAAGCTTTTGTCCGCAAGATTTCTGCATATACGATGGATCAGAAGCTGTGGATGTAATTCTTCCAGGATAGTCTGTCCGGAGGATCCCTGGAATGGTACACCAAGCTGAAGTCTTCTGATATCAAGAGCTGGCAAGATCTTGGCGATGCATTCTTTAAACAGTATCAGTTCAACTCTGATATGGCTCCTAGTCGTACCCAGCTGCAGGGTATGTCTCAGAAGCCTAATGAGGGGTTTAAAGAGTATGCGCAAAGGTGGAGGGAGTTAGCTTCCAGAGTTCAACCTCCATTGGTAGACAGGGAGATGTCTGACTTGTTTATGGGTACCCTTCAGGGGACATTTGCTGAGAGGATGGTCGGATGCCCGGTTACTAACTTCGCTGACATTGTGGTGGCCGGTGAAAGGATAGAGAGTTGGTTGAAGCTGGGGAAAATCCAGGGTGGTAATGCTTCGTCATCTGGATCGAAGAAGCCCTTTGGAAACGGTCAGAGGAAGAAGGAGGGCGATACAAGTGCTGTATATACCCAAAGAGGACAAAGTAGGGATCGTTACTACCAGCACACTGCTGCGGTAACTATTCCTGCTGATAATCAGCCTGCACAACAACAACAGCAACAACCGCAACAACAACGTCAGCCATTTCAACAGAGGCCACAGAGGGCTGGGTATCAGGTGCGAGGAAGGATGAACGATCGTCAGTTCGATAGGCCGCCTGTGACCTATTCTTTCTTGTTGAAGAAGCTGAAGGATTTGGGGTTGGTTCAATTGAGAACTTTGGCTCCTTTGAGACCTGATCAGAGGCCAGCTAGTTTTGATGAAAATGCTAAGTGTGAATTTCACTCAGGGGCTCCTGGGCATAACGTAGAAAACTGCAAAGCTTTTAAGCATGTGGTCCAGGACTTAGTGGATTCCAAAGCCATCAACTTTGCTCCATCTCCAAACGTGAATGCTAATCCCATGCCCGCGCATGGTCAAATGGGGGTGAATGCAATCTCTGAGGAAAGCAGAATCGGGCTGTTAAATGTGGATCAGTTGAAGACTCCTTTGGCCGAGGTCAAGAGGCAGTTGTTGAGGAATGGGGTCTTCCCGGGCTGTGGCAATGGTTGTGCTGCGTGCATTGTTGCTCCGAATGGGTGTATACTCTTGAGGGAGGTTGTCCGGAGGCTGATGGATGAAGGAAGTCTCAAGTTTGAGAAGGTGGATATGGGGAAGGAAGATGTCTCCACCATAACTATTTACTTCGACCCGGTTGATTTGTCAACATTGGCAGATGCGGCTCCAGTTACTATCACGGTACCTGGGCCAATTCCCTATGACAAAGATGATGCCGTGCCGTGGCATTATGGTGGGGAAGTTTATTGTAATGGAGAGAAAGTGGAAGATCAAACTGCAAGTGAAACCACCGTTTCAAAGGTGGATAATGCCGGACCTAGTGGTTTCACTCGTAGTGGAAGGTTATTTGCGCCTGATGCTTTGAGAGGTGGGGAAGGAGAGAAATAAAAGAAAGAAAAGGCCGAGGCTTTAGCCAGGGCAAGAGGAAAACAAGTAGTGAATGAAGGTACTCCTGTGGTGACACCGGCGCCTGTTGGGTTAGAGAGAGAACTTGATGATGAAGCTGAAGAATTTTTAAGAATCATCAAGAAGTCTGAGTACAAGCTTGTTGACCATCTGCAGCAAACCCCATCCAAGATCTCAATCTTGTCATTGTTGATGAGCTCTGAGGGGCATAGAGAGGCTTTGTTGAAAATTCTGAAGAGAGCCTATGTTCCTCAAGAGATCACAATCAACCAGTTGGAGACGGTGGTGTCGAATGTCAATGCCAGTCATGGGCTGGGTTTCACCGATATGGATCTAACTGTGGATGGGCGTAATCATAACCGGGCTTTACACATTGCTATGGAGTGTAAAGGGGCCGTGCTTTCGCATGTGCTGGTTGATACGGGCTCATCATTAAATGTGTTGCCCAAGAAAGCCCTGGCAAAGCTGGACTGTGAAGGGTTGATTTTGACGCCCACTGACCTGATAGTGAGGGCTTTTGACGGTTCAAAGCGGGCGGTGTTCGGAGAAGTGGAGCTCCCGGTGAAGATTGGGCCTGAGGTGTTTAAGTCAGTATTCTACGTCATGGATATTCAGCCGACATACAGTTGCCTGTTGGGTCGCCCATGGATTCATGCTGCAGGGGCAGTGACTTCGACTTTGCACCAGAAGCTAAAGTACATATGGGACGGGCAGGTCGTCACCGTTTGCGGAGAGGAGGATATCTTCGTCAGCCACCTATCCTCGTTCAAATACGTGGAGATGGACGGTGAGATATGGGAAACGCCTAGTCAAGCATTCGAAACCGTCAAGGTGGAGAATGCTCTTTTTGCCAAGGAAGAGGAGAAACCGTCCATTTCTTCATACAAGCAGGCCGCCGAGGTGGTGAAGAGTGGGGAAGCTCCTGGTTGGGGGAAGATGATGGACATCGCTGCCAAGAAAGACCGATTCGGAGTGGGATATCAGCCGGGCCGAGGCTCATCTGGACAAGGTAAAGGACGTCGTCCGTCGGTCACATTCACCAGTGCTGGAATGATGGACCCAGATCACATCTGTATGGTGGGTGAAGAAGTTGACAGCGACTGTGAGATGGATCAATGGATAAAGCCGTGCGCACCAGGGATGGGAGTCCAGAACTGGAAGGCTGAAAAGATCATCACTGTCACTCTACTCGAAGAGTAATAATTTCTGTTTTCAATTTTTATTTGCATGAAAGCCATACGTTTTGCCCGAAACGTAATGGTTCATTGTAAGGGCCACCTCATGTTTCATTTGGCAAAATTTGCATCATAAATAAAAGGATGTTTTTCAATTAAAAGCGGTGTTCCCTGTTTTTCATTTATTTTTGCAGTTTAAAAACAATAAAAAATGGCAATGTTTTCATTTTTTCTTTTCAATTTGTCTCGCTCCGGTTCTAAAGCAATGCATGAATCAACATTCATGCAGATGCGATATTTCTCCGGATCTCATCGATAACAATCCTGTTACACCCTCGTATGACTTCGACAATCCGATCTATCATGCCGAAGAAGAAGGCGAAGAAGAAGGCGAAGAAGATTGTGAACTGCCGGAGGAATTAGCCAGGTTGTTGAAACAAGAGGAGAAGGTGATTCAGCCGCATGAAGAGCAAGTTGAAATTGTGAATCTGGGTACCGACGAGGTCAGAAAAGAAGTGAAAATCGGGGCCGCTTTGGAGGCGAGTGTCAAGAGCAGAATGGTAGCATTGTTGAAAGAGTATGTCGACATCTTTGCCTGGTCTTATCAAGATATGCCAGGGTTGGATACCGATATCGTTGTGCACAAGCTACCGTTGAGAGCAGATTGTCCTCCAGTGAAGCAGAAGTTGCGCAGAACTCGACCTGAGATGGCAATGAAGATAAAGGAGGAAGTGCAGAAGCAGTGGGATGCTGGTTTCCTTGCTATCACTAATTATCCGCCTTGGGTCGCAAACATTGTGCCCGTGCTGAAGAAAGATGGGAAGGTGAGAATGTGTGTGGACTACCGGGACCTAAACAGAGCTAGCCCGAAGGATGATTTCCCGCTACCTCACATTGATGTGTTGGTAGACAATACAGCTCAATTCTCGGTGTTCTCCTTCATGGATGGCTTTTCTGGCTATAATCAAATCAAAATGTCGCCGGATGATATGGAGAAAACAACGTTCATCACACCGTGGGGAACTTTCTGTTATAAGGTGATGCCATTTGGTCTCAAGAACGCCGGTGCTACTTATCAGAGAGCCATGGTGACTTTGTTTCATGATATGATTCATCATGAAATCGAATGCTATGTTGATGACATGATAGCAAAGTCCCAGACAGAAGAGGGGCATCTGGTAGATCTGGCCAAGCTGTTTGACCGGTTGAGACAGTTCAGACTGAGGTTGAATCCGAATAAGTGCACTTTCGGAGTGCGGTCCGGTAAATTGCTGGGGTTCATTGTAAGTGAAAGAGGAATCGAGGTTGATCCTGCAAAAGTAAAAGCGATAAGAGAAATGCCTGAGCCGAGAACAGAGAAGGAGGTTCGTGGTTTCTTAGGTAGATTGAACTACATTTCACGGTTCATATCTCACCTAACAGCCACGTGTGAACCTATATTCAAGTTATTGAGAAAAGATCAAACGGTCAGGTGGAATAATGATTGCCAAGCGGCATTTGAAAAGATTAAAGAGTATTTGCAGGAGCCTCCGATTCTGATGCCTCCTGTGGAGGGACGACCGTTAATTCTGTACTTGACGGTCCTCGAGGGGTCTATGGGGTGTGTATTGGGGCAGCATGACGAGTCTGGTCGAAAAGAGCATGCCATATACTACCTTAGCAAAAAGTTTACCGACTGTGAAACAAGATATTCACTGCTCGAGAAAACTTGCTGTGCTTTGGTCTGGGCTGCTCGCCGACTGAGGTAGTATATGCTGGTTCATACCACTTTATTGATTTCCAAGATGGATCCAATCAAGTACATTTTTGAAAAGCCAGCATTGACCGGACGGGTTGCGAGGTGGCAAATGATTTTGACAGAATATGATATCCAGTATACCTCTCAGAAAGCAATCAAGGGGAGTGTATTGTCTGATTACCTCGCCCAACAACCTATTGAGGATTATCAACCAATGAAGTTTGAATTCCCTGATGAGGACATCATGTTTCTCAAATCGAAAGATTGTGAGGAACCAATCCCGGAGGAGGGGCCTGACCCTGAATCCGAATGGATTCTGATGTTTGATGGGGCCGTTAACGTGAATGGTAGCGGTGTTGGTGCTGTTTTGGTTACGCCGAAAGGATCCCACATTCCTTTTGCTGCCCGGCTAACATTTGAGTGCACCAACAACGTGGCTGAATACGAAGCTTGTATCTTGGGGATTGAAGAGGCGATTGATTTGAGGATCAAGAACCTTGTTATATATGGAGATTCGGCTTTGGTTGTGAATCAGGTTAACGGAAAATGGTATACGCATCAGTCTCATTTAATTCCATACCGGGATTATACGAGGAGATTGTTGACGTTTTTCACCAAGGTGAAAATGCATCATGTGCCTAGAGAAGAGAATCCGTTGGCAAATGCTTTGGCTACTCTGGCTGCCTTGATTAAGGTGCAGTGGTGGAATCAGTTCCCTAGTGTTGAGGTGGGACGTCTGGATAGACCGGCTTATATGTTTGCTGTTGATACATCGCCTGATGATGAGAAGCCGTGGTATTACGATATCAAGCGCTATCTGGAGACCCAAGAGTATCCTGAGGGAGCATCCAAGAAGGACCGAAAGACTCTGCGGAGGTTGGCCATGGTGTTCTACTTAAATAAGGATGGGGTTTTGTACAAGAGAAATTTCGATTGGGTCTTGCTCAGATGTGTTGATGATAAAGAAGCAAGCCAATTGATGAAAGAGGTTCACGAGGGGTCGTTCGGTACCCATGCCAGTGGGAATGCAATGGTGAAGAAGCTGTTGAGGGCAGGTTATTATTGGATGACAATGGAGGCCCAATGTTTCAATTTCGTGCGGAAGTGTCATAAATGCCAGATTTATGCTGACAAGGTGCACGTGCCTCCGAATCCGTTGAGCTTAATGTCGTCTCCATGGCCGTTCGCTATGTGGGGCATTGATATGATTGGGAAGATTGAACCTACGGCTTCGAATGGGCACCGGTTCATACTAGTGGCTATTGATTACTTCACCAAGTGGGTGGAAGCAGCCTCTTATGCAAACGTCACGAAGCAGGTCGTTGCCAGATTTCTCAAGAGAGACATCATTTGCCGATATGGGGTTCCCGAGAGAATCATTACTGATAATGGTTCTAATTTGAATAATAAGATGATGGCAGAACTGTGTCGGGAATTCAAGATTGAGCATCACAATTCTTCTCCTTATCGTCCGAAGATGAATGGGGCGGTCGAGGCAGCCAATAAGAATATTAAGAAGATTGTGCAGAAGATGGTCGTGACCTATAAAGACTGGCATGAGATGTTGCCGTTTGCATTGCATGGGTATCGAACTTCGATGCGTACATCTACTGGGGCAACGCCTTTCTCACTCGTGTATGGAATGGAAGCCGTGCTACCAGTTGAGGTCCAGATTCCCTCTTTGAGAGTCCTGATGGACGTGAAATTGCAAGAGGCGGAATGGGTAAGGACTCGGTACGAAGAGTTGAGCCCGATTGAGGAAAAGAGGCTGGCGGCCATCTGTCATGGGCAGTTGTACCAGCAGCGGATGAAGCGTGCTTTTGACCGAAAGGTACGACCTCGGGTATATCACGTGGGTGATATGGTGTTGAAAAGGATCCTTCCTCCTCAGAACGATCGTAGGGGCAAATGGACACCCAATTATGAAGGTCCATTCGTGGTCAAGAAGGTTTTCTCTGGCGGAGCCTTGTTATTAATGACCATGGATGGCGAGGATTTTCCATCCCCTGTGAATGCGGACGCAGTTAAAAAAATACTTCGTATAAGAGACCCGCTGGACGAAAAGAATAAAATAGTCCAGGAAAAAATGGGCATCCCGGCGAACCGAAAAAAAGGAAGAAAAAGGTTCGGGCAAAAATTAGGGATAAAAATAAAAAATTTTGTACACCCGGCAAGTCGAAAACCTGAAAGGGCGACTTGGGCAAAAAAGGGTATCCCGGTGGACTGAAAACCCGAAAGGGCGGTCCAGGCAAAAGAGGGATTGAAACGAACAACTGCGTCTGGCATGATCGTTTGTACTTTGGATGACACATGGATAATCCCCGGTAGGGATCAGTCGGAAGCGTCTTGTTCAGAAGGCAGAAAGCACAGAGAGTCTGAGGACATATGGGGTGTAACCGAGTTGGAACTCGATGAGATCACGGTTTCACATTGCCATTAGGATAGATTTTTTCCTTTTGTGCGCAATTACCTCTTTTCAAGGATTGCTTCCTTGTATTGCTCAATTTGAGCCACACTTTTTCAATCAATAAAATGCGTATTCAGTCAAATAATTTTGTTTTTGTTTTCATTACCGCTTTGATTGCAAAAACATCCAATTGTTTGTGGTAAAGAATCTTGCATTTTAAGAGATACAGGTTCCTTCCAATGCATGCTTATAAGATTGAAAACTTGAAATCTTATTCGGAAGGTTGAGTGACCCAAGTGTTGAAATCTTGACACGCCTGGGGCACGTTTTATCTAACGATCTCTTTTGCAGGTGCTGTTAGATATTTTCACTCACTTGCAGGTTGTGATGTGGAAGCTTTTGACAAGAGATCCCCGCGGAGTCCAATCAGGGACGAATGGATGGAGAAATGGTGAAAAGACGACGGAAAAACGTACGACGATCCTTGAGGATTAATCAAGAAGACTCTTCAAAGTCTAAAATTGGAAAGTTTGTACCAATCTAAGGAGTTCGCTCTCCGTGGAGTACGGAGCAGTCGAAGATACAAGGTGATGAATCAGAAAAGTCCAGACGAGCCTGGGAGTTCTCAAAATTGGAAAGCTGACAGTGGATTTAGATGGTGAATGCCATGGTTCGACGAGTCGATGGGTGTTCTGCGCCAGACTTCCCTGGTTTCCCCAAGCAGAGGCGAAATTGTTATTTCCCCAGCAGATTCGAGGTCTGTGTTTTCCCTAGCAGGGTCGGGATGGTTATCTCCCCCAGCGGGTTTGAGATCGGCATTTCCTCAGCAACAAGGCCTGATGGTTGCTATTTCCCCAGCGGGGGTATCTATTGGTAGTGGTTTCCCCAAGCGGAGTCGGGATTGTTATATTCCCCAGCAAGTCAGAGATTGTTGGTTTCCCCACAGAGTGCGTTGGTGGTTTCTTCCCCAGCGAAGTCCCCGAGCGGATCGGGTGCAGAGGAGGTTGTCCCTGATGAGGGTGGCCTATTTTCCAGCAGCAACGTTATTCCCCAGCAGGGTGGAGTTGGAGTGTTGTCGAGTTCCTCAGCAGAGTGCCTCGGGCTCCCCAGAAGAGTCCCTTGAGGGGGATACTTTTTATGCATTCATCATGTAGATAAGCATAGCATATTGCATAATAAATCGCGTAGCATTTCCATGATTATGGAGCATTACGCTGAAAAAAATCATGCATCATCATGGCAAGCATAAGCTAGTCCCAAGCCGTGGTTACCGTTTGAGAAGTGGTTTCGCTGGTTGGAAGATCAGCATCAGCATTGCGAGTATCAGTTACTCGAGCCGTGGTTACCGCTTGAGATTTGGTTTCGCCGGATGGTGATGATGTTACTCTGAGGAGTTTAGCATCGTGGTGTTGGGTCAACAATATTTCCCAGTAGTGCGATACTGGAGGAGATTTCTGTCGGGTGAGATAGAATTTGGAGATGTTACTCTGAGGAGTTTAGCATCATGACGTCAGGTTAGCGATGTTCCCCAGTAGTACGATACTGGAGGAAACTTTTCCGTCGGGCGGAGATGGAAATAAAATCAAAGGACGTTACGCGATCAGCGCGAAAATACAGTTTAATCGGAGAAAAGGAAGTGCTGAGGCATTTTCTGGAGAGAGGGGTTCAATTGGAGAAAAGGAAGTGTTGAGACATTTTCTGGAGAGCGGGGTTCAAATGGAGATTGGAGTTGAAGGTTATATCCGGGATGAGGTCCTCAGGATTATCTTCTGTTCATGTGTCACCTTAGACTTTGGCTGAGGTCAACAGAGGTCGTTATGGGTGTCTTCTGAGGAAGAGATGCACATGTTACCTTCCTTTTGTGAAGGTGTACCCTCTGATATGTCGCCATCAGAGTGGTGTTTTGATGTTATTTCCGACATTGCCAGCGGAATTATCATAAGAAAGCGGAGAACGGGGTTCAAATGGAGAAAAGGAAATGCTGGGCATTTTCTGGAGGCTGGGGTCCAAATGGAGAAAGGGAGACACAGAGTGTTTTCTGGAGAACGGGGTTCACAATGGCGATCACAAGTTATCGTCAGGCGACTGGGGTTCAAATGGAGAGCGGGGTTCATTATTTGGCAAACAAGACTACTATGAAGTTGTCGGGGTTCAACTGCGGTGATCCGGGATCATTCGCGCAAAAGAAAATATTTGTTCGGGGTTCAAGAAAACGAAAAAGAGGAAATCAATCAGAAAGTTTCGGGGTTCAAGGAAAAAAGTAATAATAATCCCCAGCGGATGTGGTGTTCAGGCCATGGTTATCCCTGTGTTACCATTTGTTTTGGTATACAGGTCGACATTCTGTTCGGTATTCAGGCCGACTTTCTCCGTACCAGACGGATTCTTCTTTCGAGATTGCTTCTTTGCCGATTCTGACAGGCATTGTTAATTATTTTCCCATCAGAGTGCAAATTGTTCGTCTGTTCTTGGTATTCAATCACTCTTCACCCTGATCATCTGAAAGCTGAGGCTGTTCATATCGACAGGTTCATAGTGGATTGAATAGGGGCAGCTGTAACACCTCAAAATTTGCCCTCCTCTCTTGGGACTAGCTTAGCATACTGCATTTCATTTTTTAGGTCATTAGTCATTTCATCTTTGCATGTCATGTGGAAACAATAAGCAAGTCATCCTCCTAGGTCTTGCTCAGAAGGTAAAGAGGTTAAAAGATTCAAGCTTGAGGGTCTCATGAATTGATCACTAATCATCTGAGGGTTTGTGCTTCAATTGGGGTTTATTGGTTCCTCAAGGAGGTTGATCTTTATCTTGGTTGAAATGGTACACCATCATCATGGTCTCATCATCACCAAGAGGTTCATAGTGCTTGATCATGTTCCTTGGGATTAGGGTTTTGACCTCTGGTCAACCCTAATCAGTTGTATTGTGCCAATCAGGGTTTTGCAAGGAGATGAGGTCTTTATTGAGATGGGGATCATCATATGGTTTTAATGAGCTTGTATAAGCTAGGGTTTCATTTTGGAGCCATTTCATCAGAAGTTTGAGGTTCAAATTCATCTGTGCATGACCAAGTCATCTATCAGTCAACAAAAGTCAACCAAAAGTCAACTGTTGAATTTGGAGGTGGGAAGTGATTAGAAATACTTCATTCATGTTCAAAAAAGTCTCATTTGACATTTCAAACATCAACATTGAAGAAAATAAAGTCAGGACAAAACTTTCCAAAAATAGAAAGTGACTTGTAATTCAAAATTGCCAAAAATGGAAAGGTTTTCTCCTCAAGATTACATCATCAAAAATGTTTCAAATGAAATTTTGTCCAATATGAAAGTTGAAGATCTTGTTCTCCCATTTCCAAAAAGTCCAAGATCATGAATTTCTCATGTATGGTCGAAAAGATATGGATCAATCATTGCCAAGTGAATTTGAACTTCAAGAAGGCATAACTTTCAAACCATAAGGCCAAATGGAGTGGTTCTTTTTTGTACATTCATGTCTTGGCATGCACTATCCAATTCATGCATCATATGCCATGCATTTCCATCACAAAAATATTTGACTTTTCATTTGAATTTTGGAGGGAAAGTTATAATTTGAATTTGGCTCATTGTTTTCACATGGCAACACTTGCTTTGGCTCCAAAATGGCATTTCAAGTGGATTAAAACAGAATTTCATGCACTGTTCCATTGCTTTTCCACATATGAGGTGCATTGGCCAATTTGCATTACACCTTTGTTTTCACTAATTACACTTGCATTGGTTAAGCATGATTAACAAACATCATTAACAGCTCATATATAAGTCTAAGCCTAACAGAAAATGGGATTAACACATCATAATTCTCAGATCTAGATCCATTTCACAATTTTCTTCACATTGTGCTCTCAAACTTTTCTTCATTTTTCTTCAAGTACATTGCCTGGTTCTTGATAGATTCATCATCCACAAGCATTGGAGAGGTAGATTGAAGCAAGATCCATCAAGTTTCGTGCATATTTGAGGCTGTTGAAGTTCACACTCATCCATGGCAGTTGGAGTTTCTGGCCAAATCGTGCAAGGTTAAGCATCGAGCATTCATCCATTCAATCATACAAGAGTGTTGGAGCATCTGTTCGTGCTTAGCAAGGCTTGAATCAACCAAATCCACTTCTGCATCTTCTTGAAGGTCAGAATTCGACTCTCATAATTCATGAAATAGTTATGTGCATATTGTAGATCTTTCATTGGTGGTTATGCTGAGCTTTAGATCCATGAAATCCATGCAGAAATGAGTGAGATATGCTAGATCTAAGTTTGACATGTGAAACTTCTTTTGCTCGAATCGTTTGATATATGTGGATTTAGAACGAATTAAGCATGGCATGTTAATGTACGTGGAAAGATGAGCATAATGATGTGTTGGTTTTTGATTTCTGGACACTTTTGTTCTTGAGGCTCAAGAACATGATGAATGTGTATGAAGAAGCTAGGTTTTCGTTTCCAGAATGATGTTTGATCTTTGCAGCGCGTGTTTGCATGAATTTGGTTGTTTGTGAGCATGTACTGGACCACGTGTCTCCTGCTTGGCACATTGATTGGTCACGAGCGCTTGATGGTGCCACATCCGCTTAAGTGAAACGGTGCGTTTCACTGAAGCGCGCTCAACATTTCAAAATCCAACTCACTTCGAATCCGGGCGAAGGCATTTCCAAAATTGGCATTTTGCATTTTATCCATTTATTCCATATGCCATTCATGCTATGTGCTTCATGTTTTTTATTTTTTCTTCACTTCCAAAAATCATAACTCAATCAATGTTGATCCAAATAATGTGTGGTTTTTTGCATATTGCTCCTCATTGTGTCTACTATTTTTTAAGCATTTTTCCACAATTTGTGCCTCGCTGGAATTAAATTGGTGCTAGGGATTGTTCACATGTGTGTTTTCTTGACCTACCTTGCCATATGCTTTGTGAAATGATGAGTTTTCATCCAATGCTTTTGGAATTTGGTATGCTTAAACTAGACATCTTGCTGGACATTTTGGTGTTGAGTTTGCATTTTTCTCATTTGTGGTTGCTGAGTTATGATCCTTTGAATGTAGGTGTGACAATGTGTGTCACACTTTTGCTTGCTCATCTTGATGAATTTCTTTGCCATGCCAAATAAATGCCAAATGATGTGATTTTTTGCATGATGTTTCTTCTGGATGTTAGGATGGCTAATGCTTTTTTGTGGAATTTTTGGATTCATTTATGATTTGTTTGAGATTTTTCCTTCTGGATTGCCATTTGTGAGCTTTTGGATAGTCATGAACTTCAATGATTTGTGAAATGCTGGTTGTGTATCATATAGATTTGAAATTTTGCATATTGTTTCTAGACATATTGAAGTTTATTGTGGCTTTGGTTTGAGGTCTTTATCATTTGTCATCTCTGTTTTAGGCTTGTGCTAAGTTGATGTACCAAATTGTGTCCTATTTGAGCTTATTTTGACTACCTGGCCTTATGGGATTTGATTACCATGATTAAACTTGTCCAAATGCCTTGATTTTTGGTGTGTTGATCATGTTATGTGTTCTGTTTAGCCATGATTTTTCTTGAGATTAATTGAATCATTTTGGAATTAATGTGCCTTTGTTCATTCTGTTGCCTCAATGTGGTTTCAACTTGCATGCCTTGCCATGATTGATTTGTGAAATGAATTTGGTTGATGCTATTGACATGAGACCTTTTGGATGATGTTCTTAACCTTGTATGGGCCCAATTGATTGCATATAGTGTGTGTGATTGTTTATTGTGCTTGTGTTGTTTGACTGTGCTGTTTAGGATAGCTTGCTACCTGTGCAAGTTAGATAGAAACCTCAACCTAGGACTATTGTGGATTACATGATAACTATTAGGCTCGAGTCAGTCTCCCTTCTAGTTTGTCATTTCCCAGTCTCTGGTTAGATTAGAAGTTTCTCCCCTGTTAAGGGGAACTACGTTGCCCTGATCCTCATACCAGATGAGGTACGTAGGCAGGAGGTCGTACGAGATCTCTCCGGGCACCCTTTTTCTTTTTTGTGTGTGTTGTGCTTGACAGCTATCAGGCTCGAGTTCCCGACTCCCTGTTAGTCTGTATGTTCACCCTTTTCTTTTTTGCGTGTGTTTGGTCTAGCAGCTATCAGGCTCGAGTTCCCGACTCCCTGTTAGTCTGTGTGTTCACCCTTTTTTTTTTGGTGTGTGTTTGCTTGACAGTTATTAGGCTCGAGTTCCAGACTCCCTATTAACTTGTCTATTGGTTAACCTTTCTTGTGTGTGTTAGGAGATGGATATAAGACCAGCGATTGGCAGTCCGTATCCTATTGGTGTTTGTTGTGTGGAGTCCGACGTAAGTCCAGTGATTGGCAGTTGGTTTCCAGTGTGTGTTTGTTGGTGCGGAGTCTGATGTAAGTCCAGCGATTGGCATTCGGTTTCCATGTTTGCCTGATTGTGTGGAGTCTGACGTAAGCCCAGCGATTGGCAGTCGGTTTCTGGTGTGTGTTTTGTTTCGGCGTGCGTGAGCCGAACTACGGTAGCTCTGATTCTCATTCCAGATGAGATACGTAGGCATAGGATGCGATATCCTAGCGAGCCCGTTCCCCTCTTCTTCCACCTGTGTTGTTTTCAGTGTGTGTGTGCATTCTTTCGAGCAGTGTTTAGCAACCTTTCTTCTATCTTTTTGAGCGTGGATCCCGTCGAGTATGACGGATGCGTAGGGGTGCTAATACCTTCCCTTCGCATAACCGACTTCCGATCCCATCTCTCTTTGGTCGCGAGACCATGTCTTTTCCAGGTTTACTTCGAGCGTTTCCTTTCCCTCTTTGGGATGAATAACGCACGGTGGCGGCTCTGTTTGTTTTTGTTTTAGCCCGCCGGTTGTTTTTCGCGGATGCGACATCCCCTGATCCTCATACCAGATGAGGTACGTAGGCAGGAGATCGTGCGAGATCTCTCCGGGAACCCTTTTTCTTTTTTTGTGTGTGTTGTGCTTGACAGCTATCAGGCTCGAGTTCCCGACTCCCTGTTAGTCTGTGTGTTCACCCTTTTTTTTGTGTGTGTTTGCTTGACAGTTACTAGGCTCGAGTGCTAGACTCCTTAGTAACTTGTTTGTTTGGTTCTTTCTTGTGTGTGTTAGGAGATGGATATAAGACCAGCGATTGGCATTCCGTATCCTATTGGTGTTTGTTTGTGTGGAGTCTGACGTAAGTCCAGCGATTGGCAGTCGGTTTCCTGTGTTTGTGTTTGTTGGTCCGGAGTCTGATGTAAGTCCAGCGATTGGCATTCGGTTTCCATGTTTGCCTGTTTGTGTGTTTGTTTTGAAGTCTCAGCGTCTGTGCGTGTGTTTGTTTCGGCGTGCGTGAGCCGAACTGCGGTAGCTCTGATTCTCATTCCAGATGAGATACGTAGGCATAGGATGCGATATCCTAGCGAGCCCTTTCCCCTCTTCTCCCACCTGTGTTGTTTCCAGTGTGTGTGTGTGATGTTTGTGAGCAACTTCTGTTTTAGCAACCTTATTCTTTCCTTTTGAGCGTGGATCCCGTCGAGTACGACGGATGCGTAGGGGTGCTAATACCTTCCCTTCGCATAACCGACTCCCGATCCCATCTCTTTGGTCGCGAGACCATTTCCTTTCCAGGTTTACTTCGAGCGTTTCCTTTCCCTCTTTGGGATAAATAACGCACGGTGGCGGCTCTGTTTGTTTTTGTTTTAGTCCGCCGGTTGTTTTTCACGGATGCGACACCTTCAAGACCTATAGAAGAACCTTATTACCAAGGCTCAATAGGATGTCACTGTGGGCTTTCTCGATCATCGTCATCTTTTCCTTCTCCGTTAGGGCAACTTCCATCTTCTCTGATCCTTTCAACGCTTCTAACAAACTCTGTTGAACCACTATGGCTTATATCTTCAAGCACACAAACTGAAATCATTCACACCGGTGAATTTCTCATTCTCATACTTTGTTGACGACATTTCTCCTCCACACTCACCACACCAATTTATTGTGAAACGACGCCCACGAAAACAAAGTATGGTCAGTTTCTTGTTTAGTAAGAAAACCAAAACCTAAAAGAAAAGATAGAAGAGAAGAGAAAAAATAATCAAAGTATGGTTAAAAACTGAATTCTTGATTCAATTACACATTAGGGAATAATATTTACAATTGAGTCTTAACCACACTACTTTCTTCCTCTGATTTGGATTATCAGAGATTGATGGAGAAGTGATGACTAATATGTTATATATAGTAAAACTAAACCCTAGCTTCCAACTAACATACTAAACAATTGGCCCAACAGGATGACCCAATTTGACATACTAACTTAAACAACAAGCTAACATATTTTTGTATGCAAGAACAGAATTCGACTACGGCATGCACATCTTCGACTACTTGTCGAACAATGAAGCTAACCTTGTCGAGGATAGAGTTTGATCCAAATCTCTACCTTGGAACAAACTCTACACTAACAAGGGAACATACTAGCTTTCATCATACAATTTTATCAACCGCAGACAGTGGAAGAACTTGGTACTCGATAATGTCTTGGTGATCATATCAACAACATTGCCATCAGTCAAAACCTTCAGCACTTGGACTTCTCCATGCTTGATTATCTCTCTGACGATATAAAACCTGACATCGATGTGCTTCGTTCGCTCATGATAGGCTTCTTCAACAAATGTATGACACTTTGACTATCACATATAACAGTGATTGCTTGACCTTAAAGTTTCAGCTCCTTAGCAAAACCTTCAAGCCACAATGCTTCTTTCACAACTTCAATGAGGGAAATATACTCCACTTCAATGGTTGATAAGGAAACAACCTTCTGAAGTGTTGCTTTCCAACTTATTGTTATGCCAAACATAGTGAACACATATCATGAAATAGATTTTCTGGAATCCATACAACCTGTATAATCAGAGTCGACAAATCCTTCGATTTCTAATTTGCTATCATCACCACATACTCCACCATAAATCAAGACTCTGCTCAGAGACCCATTTATGTACCTTAGGATTCACTTTAATGATTGCCAGTGCGTCTTCCCAAGATTGACCATATACCTGCTTACAAGGCTCACTCCGTACACTATGTATGGCCTCGTATAGACCATAACATATGTCAAAGAACCTACTATACTAGCATATAAAATGCTATTCATATAGGCTCTTTCTACTTAACTACTAGGACTTTGAGTCGTACTCAAATTGAACTGAGGATTAATCAGTGTTACTACAGACTTTGAATTCGACATACCAAACTTGTCGAGAATCTTCAATAGTTATGTCTCTTGAGAGAAGCATAATCTCGACTACTTTCTATCTCTCCGGATATCAATCCCAAGAATCTTGGAGGCAACTCTCAAATCCTTCATGTCGAACTCCTTATCGATTTTAACCTTCACCTTTATAACATCTTCAACATTGTTGCTTGCTATGAGAATGTCATTCACATAAAGCAACAAAGTAACAAGTGAATTTCCAGGTCAAAATCCGAGGTAAACACAATGGTCGAACTGGCTCCTAGTGAAAGCTATGTGTGCCACGAACTTGTCAAATCTTCTATTCCATTGTCGAGAAGATTGTTTCAAGCCATTAGCGACCTACTTAGCTTGCACACATAATCCTCCTTTCCTTTTTCTACATACCCTTCAGGTTGCCTCATCAAGATTGTTTCATCTATATCATACAGGAAGACAATCTTCACATCCATCTGTTCAAGTTCAAGGTCAAACTTTGCCACCATGGCTAATAACATCATAATGGATCTATGCTTTAGAACAGATGAGAACACATCATTGAAGTCGACTCCTTATTTTTGAGTGAACCCCTTGAAGGAGAATTGCGATCCAAAACGCAGCGGAATTTAAAAATTTCTCCTTTAATGATCCTTACGAATGGGCATGATCAGTGATAGAATCGTTACCTCTTGTGGCGATCACGAACGTTGAACGATGACAACGCCTCTACTCAGTCCACACGAACAGATTCCTTCAATCTCAGTGCTAGCTGCTATGAATGAAGGCTTTGAGTGAGAGAGAGAAAAAACAAAATTGCAAGAGTGACAATGCTTCTACCCAAAGGTTCTATTTATAGAACCACTTGTGTGGGCTGCAAGCTAAAAAGCCCACTCAAGTGTACATGACCCATATCTTATAATATGCCAAAATCACTTAAGTACACCGTACCTTACGATGTTCTATAATTCACTTAAGGGCACCGTACATTACGGTATTCCTTAATTACTCTATCTCTCATCAATCCGTCCTTTGTGTGTGACCCTATAGGTTTTCACGGCATTGGTAATTATATTAAATCACGTATTTAACATAATAAACAGTGAGCGGTATCTAGCAACACATCACTGCTACCCAAGACACGAAAATGTCATGTGATCTGACAAATTCTTCTATGATAATAATTATGTGTATAATTACTCTTTTGCCCTTATGTCTATATTGAACACAAGGCATAAACCGTGTTATCCTTGTCCAGTTCAATATTGGGCCCATAGACATTTATCCTGTTACGCAGGATGGACAAATTCCATCTAGGTCACTCATGTCCCTTAACATGCGTCGTGGAGTACCCATCAACTGTCTTTATGGTCATCCAGTTACGGACAATGTTTGATCAGCAACAAGACACTCGACTCTACATCTAGGGTCCATAGTGGTTTCAGGTCGAAGGGTGGTATACACCATTATCACCATGAGAATAACTTATGACACTTTGCATAACATTCTATATAGTATTCTCATAGCGGGTCAATCCAGTATAAGTATTACTCTTAATATTCATACCTATGTTTGAGACTTGATAACTCTTTATCCATGATCCATGAGATGTGATCATCAGTCTATAAACATAATAGTCTTCATGCTTTAATGTTATCCCACTTCACAATAAAGCTTTACTACAGATACTTTAAGAATAGTGTCCTTATGTTTAATGTGCTCTCATGATCAAGTCACACTTGATACATTAAATGGACTAGCTATTCCAGGAACTTTATTAAACAAACATAATAAAGAAAAAGCCTTTTATTAATAATAAATAATTCGATACGAGTACCAAAAGTATTGACCTCTAGGGCTTACACCAACACCCCTAGCCTTGAATCGCTTTGACATCACTCTCTCAATTACACATTAGGGAACAATATTTACAATTGAATCTTAACTAAACCACCTTCTCCCTCTAATTTGAATTATCAGGGATTGATGGAGAAGTGATGACTAGTATGCTATTTTAGGAAAATTAATCCCTAGCTTTGAACTAAAATACTAAACAATTGAGCCAACAAACTGATCCAATTCAACATGTTAACTTAAACAACAAGCTAACATATTTCTGTATGCAAGAACGGACTTTGACTACGTCATGCACATCTCCGACTACTTGTCGAACCATGAAGCTAACCTTGTTGAGGCTAGAGTTCGATCCAAATACCATAAGCATTTTTCAATCAACCTCATAATTTACTCAAATTTGTAAAAATATTCGATTTCGAAAATCCTTCGAAGAGTGATTTTTGATATAAATATACTATCGAAAGAGCTTTTCGATAAACTCTGCATTTTTAGAGTGGATGGAGAAACTTCAGTCCATCTTAGCACAAAGTGCATGCACTCTAGTAACTAAACATAGTTGCTCAACTTGTTACAACAATTCCTATCTCTAATTCATATCAACAAAATATGATCCAAAACAAACAAATTAGACAATTAAGAGACTATAAAATAACAATGTACATTCATTATTATTCATCAGAAAAATCAGGTTCTGTTGGCTTCTGCAAATGCACACCTTTCCTAGTACTCCTTGCCACCCTTGTTTCATAAACAACAAAACCTGTTCCATATTTTTTTGCTCTCTCAGTCTCTGAAGCTACCATAAGATTCTCCTTAGCCCTCAATTCAGCAGCTTCTTTTCTTTTCTTGTGCCTTCTCCATGCAGCTTGAATAAAACAAGCAGCCCAAGTTCTCCATTGGTGTGAATAAAATCTGAACTTATGCCTAAGCTGTTTACTATGTAATCTTCTAAATTGCGATGCAACAAACTTAAGATCTTCAGCTATGAGCGCAAACGCTTCTACTTCTGAGACAGCGTTAACTGTTCTTGTCGATGAAGGGAGTATCACACTTGGTCTTGGATCTAAGGCCCATGTCAATAGTTCTTCGCCGCAGAAATCACCTGGACCGATACGGCATGAGTTGAAGAATCCGTCACGGCCTCCGTTTGTGGTGTAAGAATCAAGATGGCCTCTAATTATGAAGAGCATTTCGTTCACTGGATCGCCTTCGCGAACAAGGTATGTTCCTTGAGTGCATAATGCAGGCTTTAGTCTTTCGCATATTGCGTCTAGCATCCTCTCATCCATTTGATCAAACAACGGAACCTGTTAATAATCAGTTAATGGATCATTTCGAATGTCATAAGCTAAAATCGCGACGTGGGCGTATTCACAACCAAAAATTATCATATAAGCAAATAAAAACATCGTGTTTCTTGACTTACTCCTCGAACTAGTTCAAGACAAAGGTGTCGTTTGATGTCTCTCCTAAGATCCAATGGGAGTCCTTTGAGAAGATCTTCTTCTTCTACTCCTCGTGTAGCCACCCATTTATATTGATTATATTTCCGAATAGACTCTCTTAGTTCTGAAGGTAGTTGCCTGTGATGCATCCATTGTTCTGTATCAGTTCTTTTCACCCTCCACTCTTCTAGGCGAACAGTTATCGATTGAAGGTATGTCTGCAAAATTTGAATTCTATTAGAAGTAAAGACTGACGAAACCGACTTTTAAGGTGAGTGATGCATCTCAGTGATAAACATATCTCCCATCACATCTCATCCAATGTTCAAAACACTTTCTATTGTACCAAGAGAAATAAATAAACCGCGCTTACCTGCATATTACCAATCAGCAACGCAAAAAGAACCAATCCAAGAGTTGCAACAACAATGGCAACCATGATTTCTCCAATAAAAGTGCTAGTAAGTAGGCCTTGTCCTAAAGAACTGCACCCTCCAATCAGAAAATCATTAGTACTGAAGACAAAAAACGTTTCCGTCGTTATATCATGGTTTCTATCAGGGCCGTCTTAAGTTTTTTGGAGACTCTGTGTAGGTTAGTCACACTTAAACCACGACAACAACTAGGCTCCCTATTTAACCATGGTTTAAGCATGCCAAACCTATTACGAGGGTCTATTTAACTACAGTTTAATCGTTGAAAATTTGAGGTCAGATGCTGTAGTCCATCTTGCACAACCTCAAAGACGGTCCTGGTTTCTAGCAAAGTAAAATACTATTTGACCATAATACTTGCCTGAGATTCCTTAAGCCCCACCAAAGACAAAAGAAGTACTTATTAAAGAATGGTGAGGATGTAACTTGGGAAGTCATGGCATCAGCATATATACCAAACTGATAAGAGCCAGCACTTGGTGAACATAAATTTGTGACATTACTAGACACAAACCAATTGACCCTCAAAGCATCTTTAACTCTATGACAATCAAAGAATCCATATTCACAATTCGGTTTCTCCATATTGCACACGCTTCTCCAACAGGCTTCTTGACGCTCAATCGATAAAAGGTACCAGCAAGCTCCTAAAATCTATTAAGAAAGTAAAAGCATAAGTAAGTTTCGAAACAATATTTCAAATTTTCTGTATTACATTTCTGTGATGACTTACATGGCTGGCCAACATGTAAAGCATGAGGTTGTAAGCAGCACCTGCCCATGCTGTTTCTGTCACAACCCCGGTAGCTTTTACAATTTGCGACGAAAGTGGAAAAATCAAATATAGTCTTGGAATATATTGGAAAATGATGAAAAAACGAAGGACGTTTTTCGTGTTCGCCATTGTCGAACCCCTAAGCGTTGGGATGATAATCCAAATCAACACCTGCAAGTTCAACAACAGATATATATATATATATATATATATATATATATATATATATATATATATAATCAGAGACATAGACACATTTGGCCAAACTTCGTAACCAAACATCTTAACAGATTCATAGGTACCTGAGGAAGAGGCAATGCAGCAATAAAGTCTAACCAAAAACCCTTGCTGAAGTACCTAACAGCGATCTTCGAATAGGTAAGAACAAGTTCTCCTCTACCGAAAACCTTGGACGAAGGAGCAACATACGCGGTACGAAACTTCATGAAAATCTGAATCATGTAAAACAAATCCCCAACTGATCTAACAACTGTGAGGACAACTTCGAGATTTTTACCAATATCGATGCAAACTTCTTCTCTAACTACAGGCAAATAAAAGAAAAGAGGATCCACAAACAAAGAAACTAAACACGCTACCAGAAATATCTTGTTCCAACGATGAATTACTTGTCCCCTAGGATCTAACACTAATACTCTCTTTTTTACTCTTTCATAATCCTCTGAGAATACTCTTGATAACACTCTTGTTTTCAAAAACTTGTTTCTGGTAACCTTTTTTTGAGACTTTCTTGAACTTGGTTCTGGTATTTGTGATCCATCAATGTGGTATTTCACTTTAACACCATTTGTTGTTGGAGTTTTTGAAATATCAGAATCATCTTCAAACCTATAAAAATGTCAAGTAATTAGTACTAAACAAATAGAAAACTTGAAAGTTATTGAAAGGAATTTAGGTTACACACCTCTCAGATCTTGGATTATCAAACCCCATACTGGTTTCCCAATAAAATCAAATTTCTCTTCAATCAAAACTATGAATCTGGATAACAAGGAAAATCGAGTTAAGTTAAATCATGTCAAGGCAATGATTAAAGAATGTTGAAATTTGAACAAGTGAGTTTTTCAACAATATCATGCTAATGTGAACAATGGAATAGAAGATACAAAACTTGGAAATGAAGTTTTAGAGAACTTCTCCGAATTACTTGCTTAGTATAAAAGTAAGTATGTTCATCCTCTGTCGTGTCAGTTACGGCGCAAAGAAATCTTTGCGCCGTATATCTGTGACAGAGGATCGATATAAAAAAAAGAAGGTAAGAAAACAAAATTGGTTTCTTACGTAGATATTCCAACAGAAAAGAGAATGAGCAGCAATTAAAGTGAGAGAGATTCCAAAGCATTTCCCTGTACTGCAAGCAACTTATCTTCTTTTTTCTTGTTGTGACAGTGAAGAAGTAGAAACCAGTTATTGTAGGCTATTGAAAAATAAAGAGTGAGAGATGAATCATGAAGAGTATATTATAGTTGGTATATTCATTCATTGATTCGTTTTCTTATAATGTCACACTTCCCTTAAAAATGGGAAATCGTGTGAACTAAGATTTGAAAAGCTATAAAGAAAGGAATGCGCGTTATTTATTTATAGTCATAAGAGGAAATATCAAAATGAAAAATGAAAAATGAAACACAAAAAAGGGAATAACATAAAAATAGAAAAAAGAATCACGCTGAGTAGAATATGAATTTATTATTCCATAATTTTATTATGAGTTCTACTTAGTAAATAACCGTAATAAAGTGGGAATTAAATATTTAGGAGAAATATATTAATTAGATATGGATAGTAAAGAGTGTTGTCCGGCAGGTAAGTAGGGACCATAGCCATGGAGAAGACAGGTAGAGAGATTTTAGTTTTGTTTCTATTTCAATTCAACCAAATTGGTCGGTTGGAGAGAACGAGAGAGGAATGGTAATGTTAATGTTAATGTATTTGTTTCTTTAACATTCATATTCACATCACAAAATAATAAAATGATCGATCCGAGGAGGAGTTGACTGCGTTAGATACGCTTCCATGGAATCTTGACATGTGTTGCTCACACCCCTACAACTCCAGCTCACTTTCTCTTACCTCATCCCTCAATGCTTTCACTTCCATTCATTTTTTAATTTCTTACTTGGCCTGCAACTTGTGTAACTCACTTGTGTGTGACCGAACTTCGTCTTGTTAGGTCATCAATTATTTTGGGTCAACAAGAACACATATTTTAATAAATATACTATATACTCATTAAAAACTTTAAGATGATAGATGTGTGGATTTTCTCACTTATAAAATATTTAATCTCCACTTTTCTAATTAATGTGAGACTTCCTCTCAATCTTCTCATCGACTTGAGAATATTATTATATCCCTTTTTATTTCACTCATCGACTTGGACGTTTGAATTTTAACCTTGTAGGTCCACACACATGTAACCGTATCAGAAATTTGCACCACCACGTTAAGAATCTACACTAACAATGTTGGTTTTTCTGAAGAGAATAATAACGTCGTATGTGAAAACCGACTTCTTATCTCTCCTAATTCCATTAGATCTCTTTTGGTTCATTCATTTCTCTTCCAATTTAGTCCTCATTCGCATTAATAGTTACACTAAGATGGAATCAACTTCGGATCTCGATTCTAAAAATACTTCAAAATCCCCTAATTCAAGATCACATTCAATCTTCGTCATAGATACAATTGGTTGAGATTTGTGCAAGAAGAAAGATTCTCCGCCGCAAAATTCTCTCAAATTAGTGTCGCTAATTGAGAAAAAAAAAGTGGCAGGCCAATCTTAGGGATTCATGACCATAAGATGGTGGATGAAACTCCTTACTTAGCGCTTTTGTTGACCATAAGATGTTGGACACGTATATTTACTGTTTTCCTTGGGAGAAGGGAGAAATAAGAAAATCGTGAACATTTTTTTTTTGTGATTCCATGTGAAAGTGTCTACAACGACATTCTTGATCGACCATGCTTAGCAACTCTAAATGCGGTGGAGTGGAAGTTTTTGAAAGATGCGTTATGGACTAATTGCACGATTTACTCAATGAATAGAAAATACAATGAGAATTAGAATGGTGGAATTACTAATGAATAATGTGCCAACTAGTCAAATTCAACTCACATCGAGATGTTTGAACATAATTTTATTAATTGAATGAGAATCTAATATTACAACTTTGTACATACATAATCACAAAAAAAAAACAATGTTTAGCAAGCATGATCTAACAAAACATTAAAATACTATGAATGATAAACCTAATAACATACATTTCTAGAAAGCGATAAAAACCTAAGAGCATGCAAACTAAGCTGAAATTAAAAGAGAGGGATATAAAGAATTACACATCGTTATTTTTTTTTGGTTTGATGTGTCGCGTTCGCTTGTAGCTATTCCAATGTCTAATGGAAAATCAATGAAAATTTGTTAGTCTTCCACTAATTTGAATTTATTATAAATGTCTTTTGATACGACAGATAATAATATACAAACTGAAAAACTTAAAGCTAAATGCTAAGAAACACATATCTGAATCTTAATTTTCCTTCTGTTATACACTGCACACTAGGCTGCAAATCCTTTAAGACCTTCACTTGATCTTTGGCCAACCACCTTTTCAGAAGCAAAGCAATCCAAGGTTTCATCTGTAACAATCTTCACCCTATCCTTTTGAAATTCCATTGTTCGAATCTTTGAACTGATGAAGGAGCTAGAAACTTCCATATTTTTTATGTAGTAGTGATCTTACTGAAATTTCATTCGAGAATAAAGTTTCTTCACTGGATCTCAGTCTCCATAATTCACAAACAGAATCTGATTCTTCAATCTGAAAGTACAAACAAACTTCAAATAAACATCAGAACCCCTAATATACCTTACAACTACCACTCTCACTCATACTTAGAGTTGAGGCACCATAATAATGGGTTCTTGGCTAAAGGTTAAAGATGAAGTTTTTCAAAATAATCTCACATATAACCTGTTTACACTCAATAAGTCAGCTCATTAAAGAAGTTTTTGTTCAAGGATGATTGGAAAAAAAGTTCGTGTGATTGATAAAGCACTTTTGAAGTTTTTCAAGGATGATATGGTCTTAAGGTAATCTCATCAATATCAGTCCCCCTTAAGACCATATCATATACATATACAAGGATCACTGTAAAATATGCACAACTAGACTTAGTGAACAATGAATACTCAGACCTTGAATAAAGATACCATGAGTGCATGAGAGTTTTAGTGAGTTTTGCGTTTCATTGCCTACTTGCCTGTTTCAATCCATAAAGTGATCTTTGTAGTTTGCACACCATATTTGAATGAGGTAAATCAAGACATGGAGTATCTTTCATATAAACCTCTTCATTTAGATTACCATGTAAGAATGCAGTGTTGACATCAAGTTGAAACAAGGGCCAGTTTTGAGTAGCTGCAATTTCCATGAAAACTATGATAGTTGTCATATTTACCATTAGACTAAAAGTATCCAGATAATCAAGACCTTTAGTTTGCGTGAAGCCCTTTTCTACTAATCGTGAATTGTATCTATCTACAGATCAATTAGCATGTAGTTTAAGTTTGAACATTACATCCAATTTCTTTCTCCATGAGTACCAAAAACATGTCTATGAATAGCTTTGTCTCTTTTGTAGGTAGTGTGTGCATTCACCAATGCCTTATTAAGCTCATATATAGGGTTTAAGACCCTCAATGTAAGGAGATCAATCAAGAGATGGTTCACATTGGTTCTAGACATCATATATGGATCCCCATGTTCTTCATTTACCATTTGGATCAAGAAATCATCAAGAAGTTGAAGCTTGTTTGCCTTGGAAGCCCTAATGCATCTGGGTATCTTGTGTGACTTCCTCGGCAAGTTTCTTCATCATTTGATCAAATATATCAAGGGATACTTCATATTACATCATCTTATACATATATGATCCTCCACGAGTTCCAATGATCAAGATAAATTCAAGTTTGTAAGTTTGTTCAAAGAAGTTGGCCAGAGAAAGTCAACTGGTCAAAACTGGGGTTCCCTAGACCCTATCTCCTACAATTTTTGTCATATGAAAATGATTCTAAGAGTAAAGATAATACTTAAGACATTACAAACAACTTCCATGTTTAGGTCAATATCTAGTTTTTCTTGTAAAGTCATTTTTTATGGTGAAAGGTTATAGGTCATTTCTTCTGTGCCCAAGTTATGAGGTAAACTTCAAAGGACCATAACTTGCTCAATTTTTCTTAGATGAAGACCATCCAAGTTTCATGATCAATTTCAAGATATCCTATCCAACTTTGATTCTTTGATAAACTTCAAATTCAACTTGAAAAGGCATCTTCCAAGAGGAAACATTATAGGTCATTTTGGACCATTACCAGTGAACAAGCAATTTTCCTCAACTTCTAAAATGTATAACTCCTTCATTCCAAATCCAAATGAGGTTAAATTTATGACCAAATTGAATATGATTGAAAGAAATACAACTTTGATGAAGGAACTTTTTCCATTTGAAGCTCATAGCAAAAGTTATTCAAGGTGGAAGAAGTGGATATTTGACTTGGTACTTGGAAAATTTTCAATCATGTTTGATTTCTCAAACTTACACCTCAACATTAGTCATGATACAAGCTTCAAATGGAAAAGTGTTAAACATGAAAGTTATTCCCCTTTATCTCACCTTTCCAAAAAGTCCAAAGTCACTTCATTTGGACAAGGTTTGAATGACTTGTGAATGGTTAATCTTCATGGTTCCATTTGGATGAATATCATGATCACTTCTCAATTACAAATGCATGGCTGCATGATAAGCTTTCAGTATCATTCATGATCATTTTTGGACCTTTTGACATCATCTCATGGGCCTATCACACGCCCATGCAAGAATGCAAACTTGAATTACTATTTTTGGCATTTGAATGAAAGTGTGTGAAAATCAATTGCCAAGCCTATAAATACATGCTTTATTGCTCAGAGTGTGAGACTTTTCCCAAGCTTTGCTCCTGCAACCTTCCCACCTCCATTAAAGGATAATTTTGAAGGTTTTCATTTGAAAATCGACTTTCAATTTCACTTCTATTTTAAAGTTGAAACTCCAAGAATCCAATCCATTTGAGCTCTCATTTCACCTCATGCAATCAAGTGGAAGCAAGCCCAAGCCAATTGAGATCCAGATCGAGCTTCATCACTGCAAACAGAATGTGAAATTTATCAAACTTTCTCTCTTTGATTTTCTCTCAATTCTCCATCATTTCAATTAATTTTTGGTTGGCTGAAGTCCTACCAATCTAGGAAACAAGGTTGAGTTGCTTTGAGTTCAAATCGAAGCAACTCAACTCATACTCCTCAATTTTCAATTCCACGTATCTTTCAATATATTGAGAGTTGGAGAATTTTGAGGGCAGATTTGGATTCCTGGCGTTTTTCTCTTCAAATTAGTATATTCACTTTTTATTTTAGTGAGGGTTGATGGTGGACTAGTCCGATGAGGTCCACCAGAGAAGATGACCGGAGCCCTAGCTCCAGTGGTGCGTTGGTACTCTCCCAACCTTCTGATTCATTTGAAATGTTTTAATCTTGACTGCTCCTTGTGATTATCATCCCTATGACACGTTGATTGAGGTGTATGGTGTGAAGCGCGCGCTTGGCCATCAAATCTGCCACCACAATTAATGAGGGAGATCTGATGGCCCTTGTTTTTTTGTATTTTCTGATTTTTTTCATTTACTTGCCTTATTTTGTCTAATTCATAATAAATCCACTTTTAATCCAAAAAATATGGGACTTTCATCAAAAATCTTTAAATATTTTTCTCTTCCATATTCTGAATTAAAATTATTTTTGGGATTAATTTTGGTATTTTTCATGAATTAAATGTTTTTGTGCATATTTTTAATTGTTTAAAAATAGTTCTGACTTTTTAAAAATTGTGAAATTTTTTGTCTAAGGTCCTTTGACCTTGTTTGACATATGATAAATCCCTTATCCATTTATTTGGTGTTTTGAAGGGATTTTAGGTTTTGACCAAATAAAAATGTATTTTGATTAATTAAATGTTTAAAAATTACGTTGAGCTATTTTGATGGTCTTGTGAAGTTTGACTTTCTGTTTGGGCCTTGGTCATGATTGATTTGACTTTTGTTGGATCAAAACCATTGGATTTAGGGGATTGATGAAATGTACATTTCATCTCCCAAAATGAATGGATGGTTTTGATTTGATGAAATTCCTCTCATGATCAACTTGTGTTTCTATCTCCCCCTCCCTCTTCATACTCATCCCTATTCTTTCCCATTCCTCTATTTGACCAATGAATTCTCTAATGTCTAAAGGCTAATTGATTCATCAATGACTTTGTGTCAGATGAATCAATACAAGTATGATTGAGATAGGTCCCTCCCATTTTTTTAGTGTGTGGTATATTTTAGGAGTTTGGTTCCTTGTACCAAATCTTTAACATGCATTAACACCTATATTTTTATTTCCCAGCCTCAGATAGTTGTGACTTCTACATAAGTCCAATTACGATTGCTTAACATAGAGCTAAATTTGACCCTCAAGGCATAACATTCTAGTAAGTGAGATTCTAAGTCTCCCATTATTCATGGCATTGTATGGAGACTTGACCTTTTTTCCTGTCATGAGAGCTTGTGGTATACTTGTTGAATTATCCAACTTGGATCCCTTCTCATCGGAAATGTCTTGGTTTAAAAATCACCCCTAACACCACTAACTTTTGACTAACATTTGACTAACTCTTATTCATTATACATTTACTTTCAAGTCATTTACTTTATGCAATTTAAATTTCAGTCATTTATCACTCATTGCCATTTACATTTCATGTAACTTGTTTATGTTTCAGTCCTTTTCTTTTTGCTCATTTGAGCCATATCTTGTGATTGTATATATCTGTTTGTGTGTTTTGATTTTGTTTGTGGTCTTAGGACCCTAAAACACCTAATAACAACAAAAACCTTAAAAAACATCTGGTGGACTGTTGGATTTGATCTGAGCTTTTGACTTAGGATTAAGCAACATTCCCTGTGCTAAAGGACTTGCCCAATGCCAATATTTGAGACTAAGCAATCTTTGAATTATGCTTTCATCTGTTGCAAGACTTGAGAATTTCTTGGATCCATCTACCACTCCGCCTTTGTACTTAATTTTTATTTTGATCTTGTGTCTGATGTTTTGTTCTAAGTTGATCAAGGAATATTTCATCTGGTACATTGGAAGGCAATGAAGACAATGAAGGCTGCTAGCTATTGGAATGCTTTCTTGGATGTGGCCATCTTTATTTGATGCCTTGATCTTTATGATGTCTGGATATTGCCCATTGCTTATTGATCATTTCTTGATTAAAGTCCAAAGTAAAATGGGTTTCTATATGACATTCTTGGCTGTTGGATTGCATCCCATTGGTCAGATCTTTTCAACTCTTAACTTTTAATTTATGTTTAGGATAGTCTCTTCATCTCCCCCTACTTTTTAAATTTCAAAATCTCTCCCTCTTTTCAAAAACTTTTCTTTGCTTGAGATTTCAAACTTAGACAATGTTTAATGATTAGAAACATTGACCTTATGCCATTGAATTTTCAAACTCTTTCTTAAATCAAATTTGTAAATAAACTTAACCATATTGACTTAAATTTCAAAAGACAAAAAGAACCAATAACTCCATTCGAACTTTTGGCCCTTTGTGCCTTTTCTTATTAAACTTTTGTTAAAAGCAATTCACCAACTTATTTGAAATATTTACCACGAACTACGAGGTTTTGATCCCTCATTTTTATGTTGGTACGTAGGCACGAGCCCGAAGGTATTGTCAAACACAAAAATATAATCAATAAATTATTTTCTCACCCCCACACTCTATTTTGTCTCAAACATCTTTTATACCAAAACATATGCACACATAAAAAGGGCTCCCTAGGAGTACCTAGGATACTTTGGGTGCTAACACCTTCCCTCTGTGTAACCAACCCCTTACCTGTAATATCTGACATTTTATTAGTTTTGATTTGAAAAATTCTTATCTTTGGGTTTTGTTCGTACTTTTCCCTTTTCCTTTGGAAACAATAAAAGCGCGGTGGTGACTCTGGTTTTATTGCCGTCAAGTTTATCCATAGCTTGATGGTCATGAATTTACCGCTATAGGCAGTATTCCAGTTCTCATCATAAATGGCTTCTTTATAAGTGTATGGTTCAAATATTGAGGAAAAATTAAAGATGTATTGCGTACGTGCAAAAGAAAAATTGTGATAAAGCATAAAGGAAGGCAAAGGGTACTTACATTGAGAAGATGCTTGAACTTCATATAAATTGGAAGTATGAATTGTACTTCCAATAAGGTTACAATGACAGTCTTGTAAGAATGAGGTAGGCTTAGTTGGAGGTGTGAAAAACACAAGAAATGGGGGTTTGAATTGGGTTTTTAAAAAACAAAAGCTTTTTCCAAAACAAAAACACCACTTACAAGTTAATAACAAACAAATAAAAACACAATGATTTTTATCCTGGTTCGCTTGAAATCAAAGTTAATCCAGTTCACCCGCCAAGGTGATTTTGCCTTATACACAAGGACTTAATCCACTATAATCAACAGATTACAATAAAAACAAATAATAACCTTCTTTGTCTTCTCAAGGATCCAACTAAACCTTAGTCTCCTTAAGGACTAACAAAGAACAACTTTCTTTCTCTTCTCAAGGATAACCTCCTTAAGAACTAAAACAAAATAGTTTGAATAACAGTTTGTGTGTTATAAGATGCTTCTACACAAGCATATTTTTACACAAATGAATAACAAACACTTAAAGAAATCTGAATACAAAGAATGATAGCTTTTCACAAAGAAAAAATAGCTTGTCAAAATACTTATGCAAAATCAGTGTTTTCTTCAATTCTCAATGTATGCTTATATAGAGAAACATGTGACCGTTGATGGGCAAAATGGGGAAAGCTCCTTGAGCGTCCATTGTTGGATGGGAAAAGAATAATATGAAGTGTTGTCCTTTCGCCCATAAAAGCAGTGACAGGTGTGGTGAATAGTATAGTTCTTGCCCATGAAATCAGGTAGTGGAAAGGTTGTTCATTTTGTACTATGTACTATTTGATCATGTTCCCATTTGATCTTATCTTTAGATTCACTGGCTTCTAATAAAAGATGATTGAATCATGAAGTGAAGAAGTAGAGAGCTAGATTCAGAAACTTCAGAACCTTGGGTCAGAACCTTGATAGCGTCAGTGGTCAGGCTTGAGGTCTTCAGTATCTTCAGAATCTTCAAAGTCTTCAGAATCCTCAGTCAGAACCTTGATAACTTCAATCTTTTATCTTGAGATCTTCAGAATCTTCAGCTATATAACATAACTTCAGAAGCTTGAGATTTGAAACTTAGACATTGTTTAATGATTATAAACGTTGGCCTTATGCCATTGAGTTTTCAAACTCTTTCTTAAATTAAATTTGTAAATAAACTTAATCATATTAACTTAAATTTCAAAAGACAAAAATAACCAATAATTCCCTTCAAATTTTTGACCCTTTGTGCCTTTTCTTATTAAACTTTTGTTAAAAGAAATTCACCAACTTATTTGAAATTTTTACCACAAACTACAAGGTTTTGATCCCTCATTTTTATGTTGGTACGTAGGCACGAGACCGAAGGTCTTGTCAAACACAAAAATATAATCAATAAATTCTTTTCCAACCCCCACACTCTATTTTGTCTCAAACATATTTTATACCAAAACATATGCACACATAAAAAGGGCTCCCTAGGAGTACCTAGGACACATTGGGTGCTAACACCTTCCCCCTGTGTAACCAACCCCCTTTACTGTAATCTCTGATATTTTATTAGTTTTGATTTGAAAACTTCTTATCTTTGGGTTTTTTTCATGCTTTTACCTTTTCCTTTGGAAACAATAAAATCGTGGTGGCGACTCTGGTTTTATTGACGTCAAATTTATCCATAGCTTGATGGCCATGAATTTACCGCTACAGAAATTAAGTGGCGACTCTGCTGGGGAGTAGTCCTCAGTGGGTTTAACCTACTTTTTATGTGTATATATTTGTATATTTGATGTTTGTATATCTTGTTTGTATGATCTAATATGTCTGTTGTGCTTGGTGATCTCTGAGTGGTAAGATAAGTTCTAACCCAAACTTGAGTGCAATTAAGATAGGAGGATGGCATAGTCATGTTCAACTTGTGTGGAGTAGTCCTTAACAAGTTGACTTGAGACCCATCTACTCAATGGAGAACTCTTTAGAGTTACTGATGTCACACAAGTTATTTGTGGATAGGCATTACTTTCTCTGATTTGGGGTCTGAGAAGCTGAGAACCGTAGAACATTTAACCCAACTTGGCCTATTTAGGACGTAGTGCGGAGACTGTTCAAGTGTATACTTGATCACGGTTGTTACGCGATACTACACTCAACGAGTTTCTATTGAGAATATTATAGGTTGATGAATCAGTCATCCTAACCTATAATATCCGATAGATGGGATTAAGACTCTGGGAACTTCTTAGAGCATGATCTACAAGTTTTTATCCTTAGTACACTCCTTCGGGATGGTTCTTAACCCGACTCCATGCTCGTGACTCACAACAAACCCTTTTATTCTTGGTTGATCCGATCAAGTCTTGTCAATATCAATGGAGCTTGGGTGTTGATAAGGTAAAAACCGTAATCCACCAAAATGGATGATTGATCTTGATGATGACTTGACCCATCCCTTGACCTTTGTTTGTGCTTGCCTTGTGTATGATCCCTTGTGTGTGATTGTTGTATTCATGCATACATGCGCATCATGACATCCATCACAGAAAATAAATTTTAAGGACACTAAGGTCTCATTTGCAAATATTTTCAGACCATGGATTGTAGACGAAGGAACACTAAGAAGTACAGTTTTAGATGTCCTGATTTGGAGGAGCTAAGGAAGTTGTCATCTTTTGTATTAGATCCCTTGGACTTCAAGCAACATCATGGGAAGGTTTTATCTATGTTATCTGCTGATGTGGTTGAAGGACTTCTGAGTGTTTTGGTTCAGTTCTATGACCCTCTTTATTGATGCTTCACTTTTTCATGTTACCAGCTTGTGCCTATGTTGGAGGAGTATGCTCATCTCTTGGGTATACCCGTATCTGACAAGGTAACTTTTAGTGGATTGGAGGAGATCCCGAGATCTCATGTTATAGCTGAAGCTCTTCATCTGAAGAAATCTGAGATTGGTGCTCATTTGGTAAAGAAAGAAGGAATTCTTGGTCTGACTTCTGAGTTTCTCATTGAGAAGGCTACTATTTTTGCTCAAGCCGGTAGCATGGATGCTTTTGAAGCCACCTTTGTGTTGCTCATCTATGGTTTAGCCTTGTTCCCTAACATTGACAGTTTTGTTGATGTTAACGCTATTAGAATCTTCTGGATTGGGAATCATGTTCCTACTCTGTTGGGTGACATGTATTTCTCGTTGCATTTGAGGAATTCTAAAGGTGGTGGGACCATTGTGTGTTGTGTCCCTCTTCTGTACAAGTGGTTTATTTCGCACTTGCCTCAGACACCTGCTTTTTTTGGAGAACAAGCAATGTCTATGGTGGTCTCAGAGGCTTATGTCTCTCACTAATGATGATATTGTTTGGTATGATTCTACATTAAATAGTGTGGACATTATTGATAGTTGTGGTGAATTCTCTAATGTTCCCCTTATTGGTACACAAGGAGGAATCAACTACAATCCTGCTTTGGCCCGTCGTCAACTTGGGTTCCCCTTGAGAGATAAACCTAATAACACTCAATTAGAAGGTCTATTTTATCAAGAGGGTAAAGTTCCCCAACACCTGAATAAAAGGATGATACATACTTGGCATAATATGCATAAGAAAGGAAGATCCGAGCTTGGTCCATGCAACTGTGTAGCTTTGGAAGCTTACACCATTTGGGTGAAGAAGAGAGCTTTGGCGCTCAAGATGTCGTATGCTTGTGAAAGACCTATGTCTGTGGTTATGGCTAAGCCATCAACTCTCCCTAACCAAGATGTAGAGGAGTTGGAAGACGCACTTGCCAAGATGAAGCAAGAAAGAGATATGTGGGAAGAGTGGTTCCATGCTTTGAGCCGAAAGCATGAAGAGTTGCAACTTGAGTCGAAAGACAAGGATGCACTTATCGAGATTCTTGAAGATCGAGCAGTGAAGAGACAGAGATATCCAGAGGGTCTATCTTCCTCTAGTTTGCCTTAGTCTTCCGGTGCTTGGAAGAAGATTGTTGAACAGCTTGTTCTTGAGAAGGCTCAGATGAAGACATCCTTTGAGTCTGAGATTCGATGCATCTGAAGGAAGTATGCACCTATAGCCAGATCATTTGATGCAGTTGCTAGGGATCCTTAGGATGAAATTTTCCTTTTCTCTTATATTTGTACTTTGGTTTCTGAAATTGTACTCAGCGTAATCCTTCCAATTTTATGAATAAAAAGAGATTTTATGGTCAATTGAATTGTTATTATTATTATTATTATTATTATTATTATTATTATTATTATTATTATTATTATTATTATTATTATTATTATTATTACAACAACAACAATCATCACCAACAAAATTTTGAAAGGAATAAGGTCTCTTTTGACCCTATTCCTATGACGTATGCGGAGTTGTACCCGTCTTTGGTACTCAAAAATCTTATCCAACCAAGAAATCCTCCATAAATCCCTGAGCCACTACCATGGTGGTTCAAGCTTGATCTTCATTGTGCTTTTCACCAGGGAGCCCCTGGTCATGATATAGAGAACTGCTATCCATTAAAATATGAAGTTCAAAAGCTTGTAAAGAATGGTGTGGTGTCCTTTGAGGACAAAGCGCCAAATGTGAAAGCCAATATGTTGTCCGCTCATGGTAACGCTTTTGGCAACATGGTGGGTGGCTGTCCAGGGAATTTTAGAGTTTTTGATGTGAGACGTATCCGAAGATCTCTAGTGGAAATGCATAGAACTCTGTGTTTAATCAGTGACTGTAAACATGACCATGACGGTTGTCATTTGTAGCACGAATCCCCGTGGGTGTACGATTGTCAAGAGAGATATCCAGAAGTTGATGGATGATAATGTAATCCAGATTCAACAGTCAAGGGATATGGGAAATGATGTGAATGTCATTGTATCAGTGTTTAAGACCCCTGAGCGGGTAGTTATTCATTTTGATAGTAGAAGCAACAATAATGTCAATAAATCAGTATTGCCGTTGGTTATATGATTAGCGGGCCCTATCCCTTATGCATCTGATAAAGCTATGCCATATCAATACAATGCCACTATGATTGAAAATGGTCAAGAGGTTCCTCTACCAG
Organism: Lathyrus oleraceus; assembly: GCF_024323335.1. Taxonomy (NCBI): domain Eukaryota; kingdom Viridiplantae; phylum Streptophyta; class Magnoliopsida; order Fabales; family Fabaceae; genus Lathyrus; species Lathyrus oleraceus. Next base: position 614,172,718 of record NC_066583.1, read on the forward strand.
TCGCAGATTCAGTGGTGAATTTCACAGATATAGCAAAGGTGACCCGTAGTGGTCGTGTGTTCAGTCCAGTTTTCCCTAAGGTGGCATAAGATGTTTCCTTGAGTAAGAAAGCAGAGATTCCTGTAGCGAATCCAGTTAGTGCTCCAACATGTCAGTCTGGTGATTCCAGCAAGTTGAAGGCTAACGTTGATGATGAGGTGTTAAGATTAATCAAAAGAAATGAATTCAATATTGTGGAGCAGCTGCTCCAAACGCCGTCAAAGATCTCCGTGATATCATTGCTAATGAATTCTGAAGCGCACAGAGAGGCATTGCAGAAAATGTTGGAACAAGCTTATGTTGAACATGACGTTATTGTGGATCAGTTTGAGCATATTGTTGCCAACATCACTTCTTGTAACAATTTGAGTGTTTGTGATGAATAACTTCCTGTGGAAGGTAAATATCATAATTTGGCATTATATATTTCAATGAACTACAAAGAGGACGCTTTGTCTAATGTATTGGTTGACACTGGGTCATCATTGAATGTGTTACCAAAACCAACTTTGTAAAGACTCTCTTACCAAGGTGCCCCAATGAGGTATAGTGGCGTAGTTGTCAAAGCGTTCGACGGTTCTTGTAAAACTGTCATTGGAGAAGTGAACCTTCCAGTTAAGATAGGTCCGATGATTTCTATATTGCTTTCCAAGTAATGGATATCCACCCGGCCTATAACTGCTTGTTGGGAAGGCCATGGATTCATGAAGTTGGAGCAGTGACGTCTACTCTACACTAAAAGCTGAAATTTGTGAAGAACATCAAGCTTGTCGTTGTTGGTGGGGAGAAGGCATTATTGGTGAGCCATCTATCATCTTTCACGTATGTTGATACTGAGGAGGAGGTTGGAACTCCGTTCCCAGCCTTATCTATTATTGATGAATTGAAGAAAATTGGGGCACCCATGTCTTCTTTGAAAGATGCACAAGAGGCTATTCAGGCTGGAAGTATTGACAAGTGGGGCCATGTTGTGGAAGTCGTCGAGAACAAAAATAGAGCAGGGATGGGATTTCAACCAGGGCCATTCGGTGCCAAAGCCAAAGTTATGCAACCAATTTTCCGCAGTGGAGGGTTCGTTCATGAGAATGATCAACAATTAGCTGCCATTATTGAGGACAGTGATGATGAAGATGAAGTGGGCGCCAATTTTGTGACGCATGGCCAGATTTGCAACAATTGGATTGCTGTTAACGTTCCTGTTGTCATTCATCGTTCTAAGTAATTTTTTATTTATTTTTAAGAAAGATCTTTCTCTTGTTCCTAAGGGAGAAGTGAACATTGTTGGGCATTTTTATTATTATCATCAATAATATACAATTTTATTCATCCACATCTATGATGTTTTATTTTTACTTTTTGCTTTTTTTTTTGAAAATGGTAATCACAAAAAAAACATAAATAAATAATAATCCTTCCATCTGCATAATATTTGTTTGCACTCCACTTCTCTAAAATCAAAATATCAAATCATTATGCAGGTTGGTTCTCAAACCCATTGAATATAATGATCCTACTCCCTCTCCAAACTTTGATTTCCCTGTGTTTGAAGTTGAGGAAGAGAATGACGATGAAGAAATATATGATGAGTTATCCCATTTACTTGAGCACGAGGAAAAATCCATTCAACCATTTGAAGAACAGATTAAATTAGTCAACTTGGGTTCCGATGATGATGTGAAGGAAGTCAAGATTGGGTCTCAGCTGTGTCCGGAAGCTAAAAAGAGGTTGATTGATCTTCTTCGAGATTATTCTGATGTGTTTGCTTGGTCCTATCAAGATATTTCTGGTCTAGATTATGAGATTGTGGAACATAAATTACTGTTGAAGCCAAAATGCCAGATAGTCAAGCAGAAGTTGAGAAGAACACATCCTGATATGGAAGTGAAGATCAAAGAGGAAGTACAAAAGCAGATTGATGTTGGTTTTCTTATTACCTTTGAATATCCGTAATAGGTGGCCAACATTGTGCCTGTCCCTAAGAAAGATGGAAAAGTCCACAGGTGTGTTGATTATAGAGATTTGAATAAAGCTAGTCCGAAAGATGATTTCCCTCTGCCACACATTGATATGTTGGTATACAATACAACTAAATTCAAAGTCTTTTCATTTATGGATGGATTTTCTGGTTATAATCAGATCAAGATGGCACCTGAATATATGGAGAAGACCACATTCAGTACACCCTTGGGAACATTCTGTTATAGAGTGATGCCTTTCGGTTTAAGGAATGCTGGTGCAACACACCAGAGAGACATGACCATTCTTTTTCATGATATGATGCATAAAGAGATTGAAGTTTATGTTAATGATATGATTGCCAAATTAAGTGATGAAGAAGAACATGTTGAGCATTTGTTGAAGTTATTCCAGCATTTGAGGAAGTACAAACTCCGCTTGAATCCAAATAAGTGTACTTTTGGTGTTCGTTCTGGTAAGTTATCGGGCTTTCTTGTTAGTGAGAAGGGTACTGAAGTTGATCCTGCCAAGGTAAAAGCAATACAAGAAATGCCTGCGCCCAAAACTGAGAAGCAAGTCAGAGGTTTTCTCGATCGCTTAAACTATATCTCAAGATTCATATCGCATATGACTGCCACATGTGTGCCTATATTTAAGCTTTTTCGGAAAGACCAGTCTTGTGATTGGACCGAAGATTGCCAGAAAGCTTTTGATAGTATCAAAGAGTATCTGCTTGAACCTCCAATTCTGTCACCACCCGTTGAAGGAAGACCGTTGATCATGTATTTGACTGTGCTTGATGATAGTATGGGTTGTGTTCTTGGTCAGCAAGATGAATCTGGAAAGAGAGAATATGCAATTTACTACCTCAGTAAGTAGTTCCCCGACTGTGAGACTCGGTATTCTATGCTTGAAAAGATGTGTTGCACATTGGCCTGGGATGATAAGCGTCTGCGCCAATATATGTTGAATCATACTACTTGGTTGATATCCAAAATGGATCCAATCAAGTACATCTTTGAGAACCCTGCTTTAACTGGGAGGATTGCCCGTTGGAAGATGTTGTTATCTGAGTATGATATTGAATACCGATCTCAGAAAGCAATTAAAGGTAGTGCCTTGGCTGACTATTTGACTCACCAACCGATTGAAGCTTACTAGTCAGTGCAATTCGATTTTCCTGATGAAGAGGTCTTATACTTAAAGATGAAAGATTGTGATGAACCATTGCTTGAAGAAGGGCCAAAACCTGGTTCCCGTTGGGGCATGGTATTTGATGGAGCTGTTAATTCGTATGGTAATGGCATTGGGGCAGTGATTATTACTCCTCAAGGCACTCATTTTCCGTTTACAGCTAGATTGACCTTAAAATGTACGAATAATATGGCTGAGTATGAAGCTTGCATTATGGGGCTTGAAGAGGCCATTGATCTCAGAATTAAATATATTGACATCTATGGAGATTCAACTTTGGTTATGAATCAGATCAAAGGTGAATGGGAGACAAATCAACCCGATTTGATACCATATAGAGACTATGCAAGGAGGATTTCAACTTTCTTTACAAAGGTTGAGTTTCATCATATCCCTCGAGATGAAAACCGGATGGTAGATGCTCTTGCAACTTTAGCTTCCATGATTGTGGTGAATTTTTGGAATGGAGTTCCTAATTTGACTGTGATGCATCTTGATAGGCCAGCTCATGTGTTTGCTATTAAATAAGTTAGGGATGAAAAGCCTTGGTACTTTGATATCAAATGTTTCCTTCAAAGTCAGATTTACCCGTCTGAGGCATCTTTGAAAGATAAGAAGACTTTGAGAAGACTAGCTGGAAACTTCTACCTGAATGGTGATGTGCTTTATAAGAGAAATTTCGATATGGTTTTGCTCAGATGCATGGATAGACACGAAGTAGACATGTTGATGACTGAAGTCCATGAAGGTTCCTTTGGTACCCATTCTAATGGACATGTTATGGCAAAGAAGATGTTGAGAGTAGATTACTATTGGCTGATAATGGAATCCGACTGTTGCAAGTTTGTGAAGAAATGCCATAAATGTCAAATTTATGCAGATAAAATTCATGTTCCTCTGACGTTGTTGAACGTTATTTCCTATCCATGGCCCTTCTCCATGCGGGGAGTTGATATGATTGACATGATTGAGCCCAAAGCTTCAAACAAACATTGTTTTATTATGGTGGCTATTGATTACTTTACAAAGTGGGTTGAAGCAGCATCATATGCAAATGTGACCAAGCAAGTTGTTGTAAGGTTTATAGAGAATCAGATTATATGTCGGTATGGTGTGCTAAGCAAGATCATTACTGATAATGGATCGAACTTGAACAATAACATGGTGGAAGCTCTTTGCAAAGACTTCAAAATTGCGCATCATAATTCTTCTCCGTACAGACCAAAGATGAATGGGGTTGTTGAAGCTGCAAATAAGAACATTAACAAGATCATTCAGAAGATGGTCGTGACATACAAAGATTGGCATAAAAAGCTCCCATTTGCTTTGCATGGGTACAATACATCCATCTGCACATCAACATGGGCAACCCCGTTCTCTCTTGTTTATGGCATGGAAGTTATGCTCCCCGTGGAGGTTGAGATCCCATCATTGCATGTTTTAATGGAAGCCAAGTTGACAGAGGCTGAGTGGTGTCAGACCAGATATGACCAGCTGAATTTGATTGAAGATAAGAGATTAATTGCCATGTGTCATGGTCAATTGTACCAGCAAAGAATGAAGAAAGAATTTGATAAGAAGGTCAAGCCTCGTGTGTTTCGAGAAGGCGACCTCGTGCTCAAGAAGATTTTATCTTTCAAACCTGATACTAGGGGCAAATAGACTCCTAATTATGAAGGCCCATATGTTGTTAAAAGAGCCCTTTCAGGCGGTACTTTGATTCTTACAACTATGGATGGTGAAGAGTTCACGCGTCCTGTGAATGTCGATGCAGTCAAGAAATACTTCGCCTAAAAAGAAAAAGAACAACTCGTTAAGTTGAAAACCCGAAAGGGCGACTTAGGCAAAAATGAGCGTCTCCGTAGATTGAAAACCCGAAAGGGCGATCCAGGAAAAAATTAGAGACATAAAACAGAAAATTTATCCTGGTATATTGAATGCTCCACCTTGGGGAAATCTAGGAAAAAATTAGGGATTATGGCAAGTAAATGCACCCGGCCGGTTTTGAGCAAGTCATTTGGTTCTAATTCATCATTCTCGACCGAAGACAGGTACGGTGGATTTTGAAGTTGGTAGGGAGAGCAGTGATCATTGTATTCAATGTAGCCCTTTTCCATGTAAATTACCATTTTCAAACTTTGTAAAGATCCATGGAGTCTCGTCATTTACGGACTACCATTCTATTAAATAAAGTTGAGATTTTCATCATATTATTTCTATTCTTATTTACTTCTGTTAAATAAAATTGAATTTTTATGATGATAATTTTGAAATAAATCAATGAATAATTATTTTTCTTGAAATAATAAAAACAATCACTTTAAGAATGATTGATTTCAGCAAGAAACGTCAACAACAATTTAAGAACATGTAAGTCTTGAAGTGTGGAGCATTGTTGGTCTTTCCCCCCAAGTAGTTGGTCTGGTAATTCTTTTCCTCCCCAACAGTTCTTCATTTGTCCCCGACTTGGTTGATGAGTTTCTCCCCGAATAATCTCCTCTCCCCAGTAGAGTTGGTGGGTTTTATCCCTAGTTGAGCTAATGATCGCCCCCCTTTGCAAATCCATATTCCCCAGCTGAGGTGCTCATGTCTTGTATCCCCCTGTTAGTGCTTTATGGTTGGACCCTGAAGATCCGGAACCTTTCTTTGGTTTCCATTTTGCATTTGATCGTTTATCTTAGCCTTGAAATTTGTTTTTTCGCAATTTCCAAGAAGAATTTGATGATTATTGAGGAATGTGACAGTCTTGGTCACAACATCCCCAACAATTTGCTTAAATCCTCATGCAAAATTTTATCTCTTGTATTCCCCGACGGAGTTCATCTTTTCACAAAAGTTCCCTCTTTCCCATCAGTGTTCGATTCTGAGTAGTATTTGATTTAGTCCCCTGCAAGGTTGTCTCCCATTTAAGATGGTGTTGACTTAAAATCCCCCGTAGTATCACTTTGTATGGATCCTCAACAGATCATTCTCCATACTCGGCATATTTGGTTGATCATCCTTCAGCAACGCTCTCCTCCCGCAAGTTTTTCTGTAATTGATCGAAAGTATGTTCCCCATGACTTTCCCAGCCAGAGTAGATTCATTCGAAGCTAGATGATTTATTTTCATCCCTAGAAGATTCTCCTGTTGGTGTTTCCATCGTGTTGAGATTAGCCGAGTGTTGCAGCGATGATTCAAATCTTTATTATTTGTATCATTTGTGCTCTTTTTGTCAGCATAATCATAATCATATATATACATATTCATGCATATAACACAACATCATATATTTCATTGTGCATCTTATCGCATTGACTTTTTCATCTGATCCCCTGCTTTGGTAATATTATGTTTCCATGCAAATTTGGTGTGTCTGTCCTCCTTCAATTGCAGAGTGTCAGCCCCTTCAGTAGAAAGATTTTATCCTTTCTCATTCCCCACTGGGTTATTTCCTCGTGGATGATGATTATTTCAGTTTCCTCCCCAGTTTATCATCTGGATGGAACCTCTCCCCCTGAGTTATATCCTCATTGGGCTAATTCTTTGATTGACCATTTCTTTCTAGTTCTTACCTAGATAGATCTTTTGGTCTCCAAGAGTTTATTACCCAGTAACTGGTAATATTCTTCTTGATATTGAGTACATTACTTTTGCCCAATGCCCGGTAAAATGTAATCTATTTACTTTGTTTTCCCCAACAGATTCGCTTTCATGTTTCCCCAGTGAGTCTATCCTTGATATGTTCATCCTAACCGGTGACAGATATTCTTCCTCTTTGGAATTCTACCCAGTAAAAGGGTAGCTGTAATCCCTATTTTATTCCCCGGAGAGACTATCCTTGATATGTTCATTTTAACTAGTGACGAATTTTCTCTTCTCTTTGGTATTCTACCCAGTAACTGGTAGTTGTAATTCCTATTTTCCCCTGCTGAGTTTATCCTTGATATGTTCATCCTAACCGATGACAGATATTCTCTCTTTGGTATTCTACCTAGTAACTAGTAGATATATTCCTATTTCTCCCTGGCAGTTTATCCTTGATATGTTTATCCTAATCGGTAACGAATATTCTTCCTCTTTCCTTAGGTGGTTTATCCTTGATATGTTCATCCTAACCGACGACGGATATCCCTCCTTTGAGTTTATCCTTGATATGTTCACTTTAACCAGTGACAGATACTCTCTCTATTGGTCTTCTTCCCAGTAATCGGTAGTTGTAAATCCTATTTGATTTATTTCCCCAGTGGGTTATTCTTACCCAGTTGACCGATAACGAATACACCTCTTTTTCTCAGTGAGTCATCCTTGATATTTTTACCCTAACCGGTAACTGATGTCCATCTGTCAGAGTGTATTATCTTTCTACCCAGTAACCGGTAATAGATAATATATCTCTTGTGCTCCTATGTTGAAGTCCATTCTTCCCCAATTGAGTTTGAGTGTGTATTCCCTCAGCGGAATCACCATTTCCTGTTTAGTTTGAGTATTTCAGCTTTATTCTGATCTACCAATTTCCCCTGCAAATTTCCTTGTTTCCCCAACCGAGTCTTTCCATTGATTTATTTTCATGGAAATCCCTCATGTCTCCAGCAGTTTTCAAGTCGTATCCTGGCCTACACATAACTTTTTATCCCCTAGAGTCTATGTCTTCCTAGTGAGTTTTTCTTATAGTATGCATTGTGCTCCTGTGGACTTTCAGTCTCTCCGAATTATTTTCCTTTGTGGCAATATATTCCCCACAAAGATAACTTTTAACATTCATATCATATGCATCATGAGGTCTCTTAGGAACCAAAGTTTATTTCTAGATGTTGTTATTTAAGTCCATTCTACTGAGTCAATATGAAGATTTTAACCTTCACATCCTCATTTAGGATGTCCTTAAATAGGGGAAGCTGCAAGACACCAATAAGACCCCTCATGCTATCTCATCATATGCATTGGCTTTGGGATCACACCTTGGTATTCTCCTTACCCCTCATTCATTGGGAGAGATCACCAAGCACGTTTGATTGTATCATACTTTTTTTCTTTGTTTACTAACCAAAATACCAAAAAAATGTCTATGAATAGCTTTGTCTCTTTTGTAGGTAGTGTGTGCATTCACCAATGCCTTATTAAGCTCATATCTAGGGTTTAAGACCCTCAATGTAAGGAGATCAATCAAGAGATGGTTCACATTGGTTCTAGACATCATATATGGATCTTCATGTTCTTCATTTACCATTTGGATCAAGAAATCATCAAGATTTTGAAGCTTGTTTGCCTTGGAAGCCTTAATGCATCTAGGTATCTTGTGTGACTTCCTCAACAAGTTTTATTCATCATTTGATAAATATATCAATGGATACTTCATATTACATCATCTTATGCATATATGATCTCCTACAATTTTTGTCATATGAAAATGATTCTAAGAGAAAAGTTAATCCTTATGACATTCCAAACAACTTTCATGTTGAGGTCAAGAGGTACTATTTCTTGTAAAGTCATGTTTTATGGTGAACGATTGTAGGTCATTTTGTTTGTGCCCTAGTTATGAGGTCAACTTCCAAGGACCATAACTTGCTCAATTTTTATTATATGGAGGTCCTCTACAACTTTTATTATTTGAGAAACTTCAAATTCAACTTGCAAAGTCATGTGCCAAGAGGAAACATTATAGGTCATTTTGGACCATTACCATTGAACAAGCAATTTTCCTCAACTTCAAAAATGCATACCTCCTTTTGGCCAAATCCAAATGAGATCTAATTTGTTACCAAATTCAAGAGGATTTAAAGAACAACAACTTTGATGAAGGAACTTTTTCCATTTGAAGCTCATAGCAAATGTTATGCAAGGTGGAAGAAGTGGATATTTGACTTGGTACTTAGAAAAAAATCAATTATGTTTGATTTCTCAAACTTCCACCTTAAAATTTATCATGATCCAAGCTTCAAATGGAAACGTTTTCAACATGAAAGTTGTTCCCCTTGATCTCACATTTCCAAAATGTCCATAATCACTTCATTTGAACAAGGTTTGAATGACTTGCGCATGGCTACTCTTCATGGTTCCATTTGGATGAATATCATGATCACTTCTCAATTACAAATGCATAGCTTCATGAGAAGCTTTCAGTATCATTCATGATCATTTTTGGATCTTTTGACATCATCTCATGGGCCTATCACACTCTCATGCAAGCATGCACACTTTAATTACTATTTGGCATTTGAGTGGAAGTGTGTGAAAATCAATTGCCAAGCCTATAAATACATGCCTTATTGCTCAGAATGAGAGACCTTGCCCAAGCTTTGCTCGTGCAACCTTCCCACCTCCATTAAAGGACAATCTTGAAGGTTTTCATTTGAAAATCGAGTTTCAATTTCACTTCTGTTTTGAAGTTGAAACTCCAAGAGTTCAAACCATTTGAGCTCTCATTTCACCTCTTGCAATCAAGTGGAAGCAAACCCAAGCCAATTGAGATCCAGATCGAGCTTCATCACTGCAAACAGAAGGTGAAATTTGTCAAACTTTCTATCTTCGATTCTCTCTCAATTCTCTATCATTTCAATTAATTTTTGGTTGGATGAAGTCCTACCAATGTAGGCAACAAGATTGAGTTGCTTTGAGGGTAAATCGTAGCTACTCAGTTTATACTCCTCAATTTTCAATTCCACGTATCTTTCAATATAGTGAGAATTAGAGAATTTTGAGAGCAGATTTGGATTCCTGACGTTTTTCTCTTCAAATTAGTGTATTCACTTTTTATTTTAGTGAATGTTGATGGTGGACAAGTCCGGTGAGGTCCACCGGAGAAGATGACCGGAGCCCTAGCTCCGGTGGTGCATTGGCACTCTCCTAACCTTCTGATTCATTTGAAATGTTTTAATCTTGACTACTCCTTGTGATTACCATCCCTATGACGCGTTGACGAGGTGTATGGTGTGAAGTGCACGCTTGGCCATCAGATCTGCCACCTCAATTAATGAGGGAGATCTGATGGCCCTTGTTTTTTGTATTTTCTTATTTTTTTTCATTTTATACCTTATTTTGTTTAATTCATAGTAAATCCATTCTGAATTAAAATTAATTTTTGGAATAATTTTGGTATTTTTCATGAATTAAATGTTTTTGTGCATATTTTTAATTGTTTAAAAATACTTCTGACTTTTTCAAAATTGTGAATTTTTTTGTCTAAGGTCCTTTGACCTTGTTTGACCTAGGATAAACCCCTTGGCCATTCATTTGGTGTTTTGAAGGGATTTTAGGTTTTGACCAAATAAAAATGTATTTTAATTCATTTTAATGTGATTTTTGATTGATTAAATGTTTAAAAATTATGTTGAGCTATTTTGATGGTCTTGTGAAATTTGACTTTCTGTTTGGGCCTTGGTCGTGATTGATTTCACTTTTGTTGGATCAAAACCATTGGATTTAGGGGATTGATGAAATGTACATTTCATCTCCCAAAATGAATGGATGGTTTTTTATTTGATGAAATTCCTCTCATGATCAACTTGTGTTTCTATCTCCCCCTCCCTCTTCATACTCATCCCTATTCTTTCCCATTCCTCCATTTGACCAATGAAATCTCTAATGTCTAAAGGCTAATTGATTCATCAATGACCTTGTGTCAGGTGAATTAATACAAGTATGACTGAGATAAGTCCCTCTCATTTTTTTAGTGTGTGGTATGTTTTAGGAGTTTGGTTCCTTGTACCAAATCTCTAACATGTAATAACAACTATATTCTTATTGTCCGGCCTCAGATAGTTGTGACTTCTACATAAGTCCAATTACGATTGCTTAACATAGAGCTAAATTTGACCCTCAAGGCATAACATTCTAGTAAGTGAGATTGTAAGTCTCTCATTCTTCATGGAATTGTATGGAGACTTGACATTTTTCCTTTCATGAGAGCTAGTGGCATACTTGTTGAATTATCCATGTTGGAGCCCTTCTCATGGGATATGTCTTGGTTTAAGGATTCATACTTGTGAATGAATGGTTGAGTATTCTCCAAAGACTGACTTAATCAATTAAAAATCACCCCTAACACCACTAACTTTTGACTAACATTTGACTAACTCTTATTCATTATGCTTTTACTTTCAAGTCATTTACTTTATGCAATTTAACTTTCAGTTATTTATCATTCATTGTCATTTATATTTCATGTAACTTGTTTATGTTTCAGTCTTTTTCTTTTTGCTCATTTGAGCCATATCTTGTGATTGTATATATCTGTTTGTGTGTTTTGATTTTGTTTGTGGTCTTAGGACCCTAAAACACCTAATAAAAACAAAAACCCTAAAAAACATCCGGTGGACTGTTGGATTTGATCTGAGCTTTGGACTTAGAATTAGGCAACATTCCTTGTGCTAAAGGAATGGGCCAATGCCAACATTTGAGACTAAGCAATCTTTGAAATATGCTTTCATCTGCTGTAAGACTTGAGAATTTCTTGGAACCATCTACCACTCCGCCTTTGTGCTTAATTGTTATTTTGATCTTGTGTATGATGTTTTGTTCTAAGTTGATCAAGGAATATTTCATCTGGTACATTGGAAGGCAATGAAGACAATGAAGGCTACTAGATATTGGAATGCTTTCTTGGATGTTGCCATCTTTATTTGATGCCTTGATCTTTATGATGTCTGGATATTTCTCATTGCTTATTGATCATTGCTTGATTAAAGGACAAAGGAAAATGGGTTTCTATATGACATTCTTGTCTGTTGGATTGCATCCCATTGGTCAGATCTTTTCAACTCTTAACTTTTAATTTATGTTTAGGATAGTCTCTTCATCTCCCCCCACTTCTTAAATTTCAAAATCTCTCCCTCTTTTCAAAAACTTTTCTTTGCTTGAGATTTCAAACTTAGACATTGTTTAATGATTATAAACTTTGGCCTTATGCCATTGAATTTTCAAACTCTTTCTTAAATAAAATTTGTAAATAAACTTAACCATATTGACTTAAATTTCAAAAGACAAAAAAAACCAATAACTCCATTCAAACTTTTGGCCCTTTGTTCCTTTTCTTATTAAACTTTTGTTAAAAGCAATTCACCAACTTATTTGAAATATTTACCACGAACTACGAGGTTTTGATCCCTCATTTTTATGTTGGTACGTAGGCACGAGACCGAAGGTATTGTCAAACACACAAATATAATCAATAAATTCTTTTCTCACCCCCGCACTCTATTTTATCTCAAACATCTTTTATACCAAAATATATGCACACATAAAAAGGGCTCCCTAGGAGTACCTAGGACACTTTGGGTGCTAACACCTTCCCTCTGTCTAACCAACCCCCTTACCTGTAATCTCAGGCATTTTATTAGTTTTGATTTGAAATTTTTTTATCTTTGGGTTTTGTTCGTACTTTTCCCTTTTCCTTTGGAAACAATAAAAGCGCGACGACGACTCTGGTTTTATTGACGTCAAGTTTATCCATAGTTTGATGGTCATGAATTTACCGCTACAGGAAATATTCCAGTTCTCATCACAAATGGCTTCTTCATAAGTGTGTGGTTCAAAGATTGAGGATAAATTAAAGATGTATTGTGTACGTGCAGAAGAAAAATTATGATAAAACATAAAGGAAGATAAAGGGTACTTACATTGAGAAGATGCTTGAATGTCATATAAATTGGAAGGATGAATTATACTTCCAATAAGGTTACAATGTCAGTCTTGTAAGAATGAGGGAAGCTTAGTTGGAGGTGAGAAAAACACAAGAAATGGGGGTTTGAATTGGGTTTTTAAAAAACAAAAGTTTTTTCCAAAACAAAAATACCACTAACAAGTTAATAACAAATAGATAAAAACACAATGATTTTTATCCCGGTTTGCTTGAACTCAAAGTTAATCCAGGCCACCCGTCAAGGTGATTTTTCCTTATACATAAGGACTTAATCCAGTATAATCAATAGATTACAATAAACACAAATAATAACCTTCTTTGTCTTCTCAAGGATCCAACTAAACCTTAGTCTCCTTAAGGACTCATAAAGAACAACTTTTTTTGTCTTCTCAAGGATAACCTCCTTAAGTTCTCAGATAAAATAGTTTGAATAACAATTTGTGTATTATAAGATGCTTCTACACAAGCAGATTTTTACACAAATGAATAACAAACACATTAAGAAAAGTGAATATAAAGAATGATAGCTTTTCACAAAGAAAAAATAGCTTGTCAAAATACTTGTGCAAAATCAGCCTTTTCTTCAAGTCTCCAATGCATGCTTATATAGAGAAGCATGTGACCGTTGGTGGGTAAAATAGGGAAAGCTCCTTGAGCGTCTGTCCATTGTTGGATGGGAAAAGAATGATATGAAGTATTGTCCTTTTGCCCACAAAAGCAGTGATAGGTGTTATGAATATTGCAATCCTTGCCCACGAAATCAAGTAGTGGAAAGGTTGTTCGATTTGTACCATGTACTATTTGATCATGTTCCCATTTGATCTTATCTTTAGATTCATTGGCTTCTGATAAAAGATGATTGAAGCATGAAGTGAAGAAGTAGAGAGCTAGATTCAGAAACTTCAGAACCTTGGGTCAGAACCTTGATAGCGTCACTAGTCAGGCTTGAGGTGTTCAGTATCTTCAGAATCTTCAAAGTCTTCAGAATCCTCAGTCAGAACCTTGATAACTTCAATTGTTAGTCTTGAGATCTTCAGAATCTTTAGCTACATAACATAACTTCAGAAGCTTGTCATTCTTCAGAAGTTTTGGTGATCAGAGTCACGTCCAGAAGAAAGAACTGAGAGAATATTGCAGCAGCAACATAGAGTCTCCTTAGAAGCTTCAGATGGATGAAATATCTTAGAAGTAGAAAGAACATTGAAGAAACAATATTGACGTCTTTCAGAACTTATAATTGCAGGCGCAAAAGCGGATTTGGAACACAAAGTTCAAAAATTGATGATTTTGCACATCATATGATCAGAATCAGAACTGGTTCTTAAATCTACACAATAACAAACCATTAGGGTACCAAAATTATTCTCACACAAATACAAAATTGATATCAACAAAACTCAAGGTATAAATGCATAACCAAATCTTGTTCTAACATTAGTGACTCTAGTGGATCTCCTAAAGTGAAGGTCAGAATTAGGTATGTTATGTGATGCAGACATGTTAGGAAAATGATATGTGAGATTAGATGAAGTGTGTGAGCGATTTGACTAGTCATTTGATGAAATGGAAGTGGAATGAGTATGTGGAGATGAAGAAATATCAAGTATGGTATATATGGTGTAGTTGAAATATCAAGGTGATGTTTAGCCATAACTGATGTGTTAGGAATATCATAATGTGAGTCATGTATGTAAGGAAAATCAATTAGGTCATCTAGAACAAATAGATTATAAGGTTGGGATCTAGTGATGGATGGCTTGTAAGGAAAAATTGTTTCAAAGAAAACAACATCTCTAGATTGAAAAATTTCTTTGGGATGCAAATCAAATAGTATGTGTCCCTTAACACCAACTTGGACACCTAGATACACACATTTTCTTGATCTAGAGTGTATATTCTCTTTTATTTGCTTGAAAGGTTGAATAACAACATAAGGAGCCAAAACTTTAAGTAGGTTAATATCAGGTAAAAATTGGTGAAGACTTTGTAAAGGTGACTTGTTGTGCAAGAAAATGGTCGGTAGTCTATTGATAATGTGAATAGCATGGTTGACTGCAAAAGAGTAGAAAATTTTAGGTAAATGGGCTTGTAATAGAAGAGCTCTAGTAATGCCAAGTATATGTTGGTACTTACATTGAACTATTCCATTTTATTGAGTGTACCTACACAAGATGTTTGACAGGAAATGTCAGTTTCACTATAAAAGTCTCTAAGAAGAAACTCACTACCATTATCTGATCTTATGCATTTGATTTTGGTCTTTAATTTGGTGTAGCCATGGAAACAAAAGATCCAATGAGAGTTGATGTTTTAGATTTAGATTTCATGAGGAAAATGCATGTAAATATACTATTGTCATCAACTATTGTGAGAAAATATTTGTGGACATTCATTTGAAGGAATTGACATTGGACCTCATATGTCCATATGAACTAATTTAAGTATGTTTACTGATTTATGAATGCTATTAGGAAAAGGTAATATCTTTTTTTAACATAAAAACAAGCATCACAAGGAACTTTTGAATGAACAATCTTGACATAAGGAAAAAAATTCTTTATTTCAAGCAACTTGTCATACGAAAGATGACCAAGTCTCAAAGGCAAAACGTTACAACCATTTTCATGTATATAATCAAGCTTATAAATAGAATTGATACAATTTTCCTAGTTAAAAGAAAAATTATTTGTGGAAGGGTTAATGACAGATGATGGTGTATTTGGGAATGTAATTAGAGGATGAGTGATAATGTACAATCACCTCTCAATTTAGTTGCACCAATCATCTTCTTACAGTAGAAATTATGTATAAAGCAATTTGAATTGTAAAAAATTAGTTGGCATTTAAGAATTTGAGTCATCCTAGGGACATATATAAGGTTTAAAGAAAACTTAGGCATATATAAAACATTGGTTAAGATGAAATTGGTATCAAAGAGAATGGTCCATACAAAATTGGTAGTAACCAATGAACCATTTGGGTGTTTTACAGTTATAACAAAATTGGTCCCTACTTAATGTCTAGGATGAAGTATCCAGGTCTAACATTGATAGGAAAAGTGAAAATAATACTTGTATTTGATATGGATTGAATGGTGATGTGGTTAACACTATGATAATTCAATTGTGATGATTGTTTAAGTAATTCCAATAAAGCTTTGTGTTTATATGGAGTAAAGTCTAAGAGATTCAAACTTTGTTCATTAAGATGTTCTTCATGAGTTTCAAATTGAGAGCCATCTTCTTGAGTGCGATCATGAGCTACATTGTTGATGTTTCCCTATTGTTGCTAACATGGAGGATAATCATGCTTCTTAAAACATGTGTATGATTAGTCATACCATAATGTGTACATATTATGATGCCTCTTCCTCGACCACCTCTAATATTATTTACACTAAATGAATAATTTCCTCTACCTTGATTGTGTGTTAACCGCAAGTGTAAGGTTGTGTAAGTAGTAAAAAGATCAATCCCACAAAGATATGTTTGATTACCCAATTTTATCCTAACCTTTTTATCTAAAGCAATCACAAAAGAGTTTTGTTTGGTACAAATTGAAATAGAAATTAAGAAATAATTAAAAGTAGGATTAGGGGTTATGATCATCCATCTAGACTCACCCTTATGATCATACACGTTTGAATTATGAGAATCTCTAAGTTATTTTTTATATAAACTTAGATAATTTTGTGTGACATCCACTTTTGTGGCGTGCACAATCTAAACATGTTTCGGGTGAAGCTAAGTGGTTCGATAAAGAGCGTTACACCTTGTCACGCGATGATGTATCTTGATTTCTTCTAAGTTTAGATCAAGTTGCCTTGTAAGTGGCGCCTTGAACTCAATCATTTAGTAATCCTCTTTCGGAAGTCAAATCATTATCTTTCGATGCATGATCAACTTCTATATTGCCTTTGCTTTCGTAACCAACATAGACATGGTCAAGAGTTGGAATTCTAAAGTAAATTAAACTTTCAATTTTAGTAATTTCAAATGGATGATTCGATGGGGGTTTTTCATGAGATGGACTTTGATGACCCCATGTCCTTAAGGATCTACTCAATCATGGTTATATGAACAACAATTAAAAATAACAAGAGTTTTCAAGCAATTGAAATAAAATAAGTAATGAAACAAAACTAAATGGAAATCAACTTAAAATAAATAAAAGAAAGAATTACAATACCAAAGTGCTAAACAATTATAAGAGTAAATAAGAACAAAAGCTTAAATGAAAGCTAACAACAAGAGAAAAGTAGAAAATAATGGATCCCTTAAGTGTCACCCTTAGGTCTCCCACTTTGCTTAATGCCTAAGTCTCTATTTATACTAATCTAAGACATAAGTCTCTCATAATTGGAACTAATTTCGAGCTTAATTACCATTAATCACTAATCATCAATGCTTGAGGGGTTATGGATGCTAAAAGGTCATAACAATTGTCCAAAAATCAAGAATTCGTAAGTGTCTAGTATGCTGACGCAGGCCGTGTCAGGGAACACGTGATGGCCGTGTCAACCTCAGGTTGCTTGTACGGATGTGGCTCAAAGGGGCCAACACGGCTCGTGTCATGAGACACGACCAAGCCATGTTGGTCTTAGTAAATTTGTATGGGATGAGCCCATTTTGTGCGATCTTTAGCCTTTTGTTTTGCTCTGATTCAATCCATTGACCTCTTATTACCTAAAAACATTAAAACAAGACAAAAACGTATAAAATGGAACTAAAACAATGCAAACACTCATGAAAATGAAAATAAAATAAATAAAAAACACGATTCTTTTACCGCTTATCAAATACCCCCAAACTTGAATCGTTGTGTCATACCCTAATTTTACCCCTAAAATTCCACCTATCATATCATTTGCATTTCAACCAAGATCACAAGCATGGTATCCTTCTAATATTCACCTATTTAGGTTTTCCTTTGTAGGAGATCATCAAGCACCCTTTGTATTTTCTTTTTACCACTTTTCTTGCTTGCATTATAACTTTGCTAACCTTATTCAAAATACAAAAGTATGTGTTGTTTCCTTTTATTATTGTACAAGGTAGGGATTTGCAATAAAAGGATCAAGTTTGGTTTCTAAATTAGGGTTTTGATTCCCAAAGTCAAATTTTTGTCAACAAGTGGTCCACAAGAGATTCTACTTCAAGGCATGATACCATTTGATCATTTAAGGTTTGATTCCTAATTTCAAAGGTGATTCAAGTATGGCTCATGTGTTTATTTCCATGCCATCTCCATCCATTTTTAAGCAATTATCGATATTCTTCAAAGGACAATCAAGTTTACTTCATTTGGTATTCAAGTGTTCATGATTGGGCCTTTGGATGCAACAAAATGGCAAGAAATCACAAGTTAGTACATGTTTGGTTGACCTAAAGTCAAGTATGGAATGTAACTTGGTCCAAACTGAAGGAGAATTGCCATCCAAGGCGCAGCGGAATTAAAAATTTCTCCATTTAGTGATCCTTACGAATGGGCATGATCAGTGATAGAATCGTTACCTCTTGTGGCGATTCAAACCTTTGGTGCAGACCTCTTGCAACGATCAAAACCTTGTATACAAATCCACGGAGCGATCACGAACGTTGAACGATGACAACGTCTCTACTCAGTCCACACGAACGGGTTCCTTCAATCTCAGTGCTAGCTGGTACGAATGAAGGCTTTGAGTGAGAGAGAGAGGGAAACGAAATTCCAAGTCTTCACTTGAGTTTGAGTCTGAGTGGAGTGACAATGCTTCTACCCAAGGGGTTCTATTTATAGAACCACTTGTGTGGGCTTCAAGCTAAAAGCCCACTTAAGTGTATTTTGGCCCATATCTTATAATATGCCAAAATCACTTAAGTACTTGGTACCTTACCATATTTCGTATTCCACTTAAGTGCACCGTACCTTACGGTGTCCCTTAGTTACTCTATTTCTCATCAATCCGTCCTTTGTGTGTGACCCTGTAGGTTTCCGCGACGTTGGCAATTATATTAAATCACGCATTTAACATAATAAACAGTGAGCGGTATCTAGCAACACATCACTGCTACCCAAGACACGAAAATGTCATGTGATCTGACAAAATCTCCTGTGATAATAATTATGTGTATAATTACCCCTTTGCCCTTATGTTTATATTGAACACAAGGTATAGACTGTGTCATCCTTGTCCAGTTCAATATTGGGCCCATAGACATTTATTCTGTTACGCAGGATGGGCAAATTCCATCTAGGTCACTCATGTCCCTCAGCATGCTTCGTGGAGTACCCATCAATTGTCTTTATGGTTATCCAGTTACGGACAACGTTGGATCAGCAATAAAGCACTCGACTCTACATCTAGGATCCATAGTGGTTTCAGGTCGAAGAGTGGTATACACTATTATCACCATGAGAATAACTTATGACACTTTGCATAACTTTCTATATAGTATTCTCATAGCGGGTCAATCCGGTATAAATATTACTCTTAATATTCATACCTATGTTTAAGACTTGATAACTCTTTATCCATGATCCATGAGATGTGATCATCAGTCTACAAACATAATAGTCTTAATGCTTTAATGTTATTCCACTTCACAATAAAGCTCGACTACGGATACTTTAAGAATAGTGTCCTTATGTTTAATGTGCTCTCATGATTAAGTCACACTTAATACATTAAACGGACTATCTATTCCAGGGACTTTATTAATCAACCATAATAAAGAAAATGCCTTTTTATAATTAATAAATAATTCGATACAAGTACCAAAAGTATTGGCCTCTAGGGCTTACACCAACAATCTCCCACTAGCACTAGAGCCAATCAAGCATACCCCTAATGCCCATTGATCTAGTATGGCCATCATGCTTCTGCTGCGCAAGAGGGTTTGTCAGTGGGTCAGCAATATTGTCAAGTGTAGGTACTTTACATATTTTCACATCTCCTCTATCTATTATCTCTCGAATGAGATGATAACGCCTAAGTATGTGTTTGGATCGTTGGTGAGATCTAGGCTCCTTAGCTTGTGCGATAGCACCATTGTTATCACAATAGAGACCAATGGGATCCACGATGCTAGGGACTATGCCAAGTTCACTAATGAACTTTTTGATCCAAACATCTTCCTTTGCTGCACTTGAGGCAGCAATATACTCGGCCTCGGTTGTAGAATCAGCAACTGTATCTTGCTTCGAACTTTTCCAGCTCACAGCGCCACCGTTCAAGCAAAACACATAACCAGATTGCGATCTAAAGTCATCCTTATCTGTTTGGAAGCTAGCATCGGTGTAACCAATTACAGCCAACTCTTCCTGACCTCCATATATCAAGAATGATTCCTTAGTCCTTCTCAAGTACTTAAGGATATTCTTAACAGCTACCCAATGGGCATCACCAGGATCAGATTGGTACCTACTCGTTGCACTTAAAGCATACAAGACATCTGGTCGAGTACATAACATGGCATACATGATAGATCCTATTGCAGATGCATATGGAATCTTATTCATGCGTTCCCTTTCTTCCTTAGTTGAAGGGGATTGTGTTTTTCATAGACACAGGCCATGTTGCATAGGTATGAATCCTTTCTTGGAATCATGCATATTAAAGCGTCTCAGCACTTTGTCTATGTATGTACTCTGACTTAGGCCAAGCAGTTTTCGTGATCTATCTCTATAGATTCTTATTCCTAATATATAGGTTGCTTCACCTAGGTCCTTCATAGAAAAGCTTTTCCCCAACCAAGACTTTACTTGTTGCAGGGTAGGGACATCGTTTCCAATGAGTAATATGTCATCTACATATAATACCAGGAAAACGATCATGCTCCCACTAACCTTCTTGTAGACACAAGGCTCATCTTCGTTCTTGATGAATCCATATTGTTTTACCGTTTCATCAAAACGAAGATTCCAGCTTCTGGAAGCTTGCTTCAATTCATATATTGATCTTTGTAACTTACATATCTTTTGGGATTCTTCTGGTATGTCAAATCCTTCAGGTTGTGTCATGTACACATCGTCAAGAAGATTCCCATTAAGGAAAGCAATTTTGACATCCATCTGGCATATTTCATAATTATGATATGCAGCGATAGCAAGTAAAATCCGAACAGATTTAAGCATTGCAACTGGTGAAAAGGTTTCATCATAGTCAACCCCATGAATTTGTTTATATCCTTTTACAACCAGTCTTGCCTTATAGGTATGTACTTTACCATCCATGTCAGTCTTCTTTTTGAAGACCCACTTGCATCATATAGGATTAACTCCTACAGGAGGCTCTACCAAGGTCCAAACTTGGTTTTTGTACATGGAATCCATTTCAGATTTCATGGCTTCTAGCCACTTCTCAGACTCGGGACCAGTTATGGCCTCTTGGTAGGTCACAAGCTCATCTTGATCCATGAGTAATACATCACCTTGATCTGTTATGAGATATCCATATCTCTCAGGTAGGTGACGTATCCTGCTTGACCTACGCTGGTCTTGTTCTACTTGAGCAGGTTGCTTTCCCACAACCACTTGTGTTTCCTGCTCTAACTCCTCCATAGGTGTATCAATGCTTTGTGATTCTTGAATTTCTTCAAGCTCTACTTTCCTCCCACTGGTTCCTTTGGAAATAAAATCCTTTTCTAGGAAAACTCCAGTTCGAGCGACAAACACTTTGCCCTCAGAAGAATTGTAGAAGTAATACCCTCTTGTTTCTTTAGGATACCCCACAAATAAGCATTTGTCAGATTTGGGCTCAAGCTTAGTTGAAATTTGTTGTTTCACATAAACTTCGCAACCCCAAATCTTCATGTAAGACATATGTGGTTTCTAACCACTCCATATCTCATATGGTGTCTTCTCAACCTTTTTGGATGGAACATGATTAAGTGTGTAAGCTACTGTCAATAGTGCATGTCCCCAAAAGGAGTTTGGAAGATCGGCGTGACTCATCATGGATCGGACCATGTCTAACAAGGTTCGATTTCTTATCTCTGATACACCGTTCCATTGGGGTGTTCCAGAAGGAGTAAGTTGGGATAGGATCCCACACTCTTTCAGATGGTCATCAAACTCTAGGCTTAAATACTCACCACCTCAATCTGATCGAAGAGTTTTAATATTCTTACCTAGTTGGTTTTGTACTTCATTCTTGAATTCCTTGAACTTTTCAAAGGACTCTGATTTGTGTTTCATTAAATACGCATAACCGTATCTACTAAAATCATCAGTAAATGTGATGAAGTACTGAAAACCTCCTCTGGATGGTATGTTCAGTGGTCCACATACATCAGTATGTATGAGGGCCAAAAGATCATTAGCTCTTTCCCCTTTTCCTGTGAATGGAGACTTTGTCACCTTTCTAATTAAACAAGATTTGCATGTCTCATATAATTCATAATCAAAAGAGTTCAAGAGTCCATCTTTATGGAGTTTGGAAATGTGTTTCTCATTTATGTGGCCTAATCGACAATGCCAAAGGTAAGTTGGATTTAACTCATTAGGTTTCATCCTTTTAGTATTAATGTTATAAATAGACATTTCAAGATCAAGGACATATAGTCCATTGTTCATTTGTGCAGTAGCATAGAATATATCATTCAAATAAATGGAGCAACAATTGTTCTTTATTATGAATGAAAAACCGAACTTGTCCAAACAAGAAACGGAAATAATATTCCTGCTAATTGCTGGTACATAATAACAGTTCTCTAACTGAATTATTAAACCACTAGGTAAAGTCAATTCATAAGTTCCTACGGCTAAGGCAACAACCTTTGCCCCATTGCCAACTCGTAGGTCGACTTCACCTTTTGCCAAATCTCTACTCCTTTTTAGTCCATGCACATTTGTACAAATGTGAGAACCGCATCCAGTATCTAATACCCATGATGCAGAAGTAGATAAATTAATTTCAATAACAAAAATACCTGAAGTTGGAGTCTCTACTCCATTCTTCCTATCTTCCAGGTACTTTGGGCAGTTCCTCTTCCAGTGTGCGGTCTTACCGCAATGGAAGCAGGTGCCTTCTTTTTCTATGCTTCCACTAGGCTTTAAAGCAACAATAGTGGGTTTGGGCTTGACAACTTCCTTGCCTTTCCCTCTATCATTTTTTAGGATAATCCTCATGTTTCGGTACCAATCCAGAAAATTTGTCCCAGACAATTTTTCATTGTCAAGGTTTGATCGCAAGATGTCGTTAGAGGTGTTTGTTGTCATGGTAATCTACATAAGGATTAATGAAAAATATAAGTATCATTGACATATTTAATTAGGCCTTTAATTAAATATGCTCCCACTATTTTACTCAAAACAAATGACCCTTATCATTTGATTCGGAAAATCCCGTTGGAAGATTTTCTAGTGGGTCGAGATCCATATTTCACTTCGTTCTAAGTCCGCGTAGGCGGATTACACAAAACTAGGTTATTTAGGTAGGAACTCCTTCCAATTGTATCTCATACAACTCTCGAAAATTTCAGTTGGGTGAATAGCTCCTTATTCTAATCCATCATATGGATCATTCCCAACTCTTGCTTCTAGACATATATAATATTATTATAATTAAGTTTGACCCATCGTTTTAGCAGTTGGATATTACAATTATCCCATCGCACCTTACCAATATAGAAAATGCACCTCGCGTAGGCGAAACCTACATTGTCCGATACTAGTCTTGATGAGTGCTAAAACTTGGAAAGCAAACACATATAATATTATTATAATTTGTTTAGTTAAGTTTGACCCATTGTTTTAACAGTTGGATATTACAATTATCCCATCGCACCTTACTAATATAGAACATGCACCTCGCGTAGGCGAAACCTACATTATCCGATACTAGTCTTGATGAGTGTTAAAACTTGGAAAGCATAAACTTAATATTTAATTTGAGGGAATTGCAATTTTTCTGATCTCACCGGCTTATTTATCATATAAATCGCCTCTCACATGCATCAACATACATTCACATGCATCAACATACATACATACATAATGAAACAGTTATGGCCCCTAGCGCAATTGTTCTCCCAAGCCAATGAGAGAACCTAAGCTAACCTACAACGATCTAAGCTTCTCCAAGCAAGATCTTCAAGGTTGTCCTCCTTTGGCACTGACTTCTTTGCTTTCTTCATATGATTACATTACATAAAGAAACTCGTTTTACATACGAGGGAGTGAGATGAGAAAAGAAGTTACATTTGGGAGATTAAGAGAGAGGCACGACACGCAGGTCGTATTTTAAAACCCAAAGCAAAACAAAGGAAAACTAAGGCCATAACCGATCATCACAAGACAATAATAAACACTTTATTATTATTATTAATTCCTTTAATTAATTAAAACCAAATTAAATCTTGACGACCGATCACATTACCTAGAGCCGAAATTTTAATGAACAATTCATTTAAAATCGACGTCGTTTTTCGCATCAACACTTGATACTTTTAAAGCACTGAATTAGCCGAACAGGTGAATTTTGCCTTGCGTTAACCGGTTAACCGTATGCGTTAACCGGTTAACACTGTTTGAAATCTGTTCAAAAATTGTTTTCTGCCTTGCGTTAACCGGTTAACCAAATGCGTTAACCGGTTAACACTGTTTGAAAGTCTCTTGGAAAACTGTTTTCCGTCTTGCGTTAACCGGTTAACCAAATGCGTTAACCGGTTAACACTGTTTGAAAAAGTTAAAAAAATTTATTTCGTATTGCGTTAACCGGTTAACCATACGCGTTAACCGGTTAACACTGTTCCAAAAAGTGTTTAGAAAGCACAACTCTTGTGCAGTCATAACCCCAATCGCATAACTCTCTGACAACACAACCCTTGTGCCGTCACTAACCCTGATGCACCAATTTCAGACCGTCAAACACATCTCGATTGTTAATTCAGTATGATTGATCAACACGTCATTGCTTCACCATACTAATGTCGGATCAAGAAGCAAACGACCATTGATCGCTCAAAGGAAAACAACCATTGAGTGTTTGAATGAACGAAACGAGAACACCATATCATATATAATGTATTTTGCATCAGGATTACATATATCATATATATAACTTGATCGATCTCAATTTAATTTTTGATTCATTATGTCTTTAATCGTATTAATATAGAAAAAAATAGTTATCAGATTCATGGTTTCGTAAGTGGCTCTGATACCACTGAAGGAGAATTGCCATCCAAGGCGCAGCGAAATTAAAAATTTCTCCATTTAGTGATCCTTACGAATGGGCATGATCAGTGATGGAATCGTTACCTCTTGTGGCGATTCAAACCTTTGGTGCAGACCTCTTGCAACGATCAAAACCTTGTATACAAATCCACGGAGCGATCACGAACGTTGAACGATGACAACGTCTCTACTCAGTCCACACGAACGGGTTCCTTCAATCTCAGTGCTAGCTGGTACGAATGAAGGCTTTGAGTGAGAGAGAGAGGGAAACGAAATTCCAAGTCTTCACTTGAGTTTGAGTCTGAGTGGAGTGACAATGCTTCTACCCAAGGGGTTCTATTTATAGAACCACTTGTGTGGGCTTCAAGCTAAAAGCCCACTTAAGTGTATTTTGGCCCATATCTTATAATATGCCAAAATCACTTAAGTACTTGGTACCTTACCATATTTCGTATTCCACTTAAGTGCACCGTACCTTACGGTGTCCCTTAGTTACTCTATTTCTCATCAATCCGTCCTTTGTGTGTGACCCTGTAGGTTTTCGCGACGTTGGCAATTATATTAAATCACGCATTTAACATAATAAACAGTGAGCGGTATCTAGCAACACATCACTACTACCCAAGACACGAAAATTTCATGTGATCTGACAAAACCTCCTGTGATAATAATTATGTGTATAATTACCCCTTTGCCCTTATGTTTATATTGAACACAAGGTATAGACCGTGTCATCCTTGTCCAGTTCAATATTGGGCCCATAGACATTTATTCTGTTACGCAGGATGGGCAAATTCCATCTAGGTCACTCATGTCCCTCAGCATGCTTCGTGGAGTACCCATCAACTGTCTTTATGGTTATCCAGTTACGGACAACGTTGGATCAACAATAAAGCACTCGACTCTACATCTAGGATCCATAGTGGTTTCAGGTCGAAGAGTGGTATACACTATTATCACCATGAGAATAACTTATGACACTTTGCATAACTTTCTATATAGTATTCTCATAGCGGGTCAATCCGGTATAAATATTACTCTTAATATTCATACTTATGTTTAAGACTTGATAACTCTTTATCCCTGATCCATGAGATGTGATCATCAGTCTACAAACATAATAGTCTTAATGCTTTAATGTTATCCCACTTCACAATAAAGCTCGACTACGGATACTTTAAGAATAGTGTCCTTATATTTAATGTGCTCTCATGATTAAGTCACACTTAATACATTAAACGGACTATCTATTCCAGGGACTTTATTAATCAACCATAATAAAGAAAATGCCTTTTTATAATTAATATATAATTCGATACAAGTACCAAAAGTATTGGCCTCTAGGGCTTACACCAACACAAACACCATAACTCTCTCATTTCTTAACATTTTTGGAATCTACTTTGAGCTAAACGTCACATTTGAACTCCTCTACAACTTTGCTTCAAGGGTCAAACATCAATTTTTCCTCTAAGTCCATCAGTTTTTTAATTTTCCAAGATGCCCATGTGTGCACAAAAGTAGGCCCAAGACCTGGTCGACCTAATGCCTGGCCTAGAATTTCAGTTCACGACCCCAACTTTCCATCCATTCCATTTTATACTCAAGCATCCTTTTAATTTGATTCTTTTTGCATTTGATTCTTCACCATGAGGGGATCATTTGGCACAAAGAATATCTCAAAACGCATGAGTGGATTTCATTTGGCCTAAGCTCCAAAACGGTACCATGAATTTCATGTCATTTTGAATTTGGGACCACCTGTACATGTGCAACTCATTTTAGGATCTAGAACGCATCTGAACAAACACAAAACGACTGGTTTCAAGTTCTAATTCACGAATTTCACATTCACTCTCACACGCTTGGCAAATCATCAAAGTTCTGACCTAATTCACACGAATTTGTTTCCATTTCACACATACCATGATCTTACTTCATATCCTATAAATAAAGGAAGCATTTTCCTTCATTTCCAAGCTTTGATAGCCAAGAAAACTCTGAAACCATTTGAACATGACACCTCAAAAAACCAGCCAACCATTTCTTTAATTCAAGCTCTTTTAGCTTCGAATCTTCACCCATAATCACTCATCGGCACCTTCTGAAGCTGACTGAAGCATTGTCGTAGCTTGAAACTCCTTGGAACCAGGCTCCCAAATCCATCATTGTTGACCTCTGAAGCTTCAACAGGAAAGGTAGATACGAGTTAAGTTTTTGAGCAAACAAGTTACCAATGTGTTCGTCAAGATTCTCTGATCAAAAACCCTCAAATACCTTGAATTTATTCTTTGTATTCATCATTTAATCTTACTTTGAAAAACTAGGGTTCTTCGTGTTATTGAGCAAATTCTCTTTGCTCAGAGCCAATCAATGCCTCTGATTCAAAGACATGAACGATGAAGTGTTAGACAATTGAATCTATCATGGGTTCTTGCTAAAAATACGAGTTTATGAAGTGTGAAAAATCAACTCAAGGTTGAAGACGATGTTCAGTTCGCGTGCTTTGGCTCCAAACATTTGAAAACCTCCAATCCCAGCCTAACACGCGTGCTAGCCGTTGGCGCGCCCATTTTCAAACATTTTCTTTTCTTTTCTTTTTTTCATTTATATTTCCTCTTATTTTTTGATTTAATTTTTATTGGTTTTTAATCCATTTTCACCAATTATTTTATAGAAAATCTATAAAAATATTTTGCATCTCATCTATTTTTTTCATAATTTTTAAATCATTTTAGCATTTATTAATATTTTTGTTTCATTTTTTTTTATTTTCAATTTATTTTTAAACCATTTTCAAGTATTTTTGCATCCAACTTTTGAAGTCTTTTTATTTGTAATATTTCTGACTTCTCATAATTTTCTCAACCATTTCTTTTATGTTTTGGTGCTTGATTTGAATTTTCTCTTTAATTTCCCTTTTTAACAATTTTTAATCCTTTTTTATTGATCTTTGTGCAACTTGATGTTGAGCTTGAGTTGTTGACTTGGTTGATCAATGATTCTACATTCTAAGTCATCCATATATGGTACCTTAGGTTGATTCAATCTTCTCTAATTCAATATGTTTATAGGTGATCATTTGATCATATTTTTGACACTTTGAGTTAGTGATAGGTCATCCCTAGATTCTGCCATATGCTTGGGTGCCTTGGCTTGTTTGATAGTGGATCCTAAGTCAAACACTTGAGCTTGCTTTCATTTTGCCTTTTGTTATCTCCTTTCTTCTTGGAGTTTTTGAACAATTGTGCTTCATGTCTTGAGAGTTTGATTTTGTATCAACACTCTAACATGGTTACCACATACATTGCCTACCTTATGATCACTAACTTGTCACATCTAACCTCCTAACTTTACATTTATGATAGTTACATTCATGTCATTTACATTCTTTCATTTTACTTTTTTTTTGCTTTCTTATTTTAAAAGAACAAAAACATGAAAAAATGGCTAAAACCCTAAAAAAAATGTAATATGATCTTATGGACTTTGTGTTATTATCCCTTGATTGAGGAGTGTTTTGGACTTTTGACCTTAGTACTTAGTGCTTTCCCATTGCTTGGAGTATTTCTGACAATTTGATTCATCTGAGACCTTGTGATCCCTTTGGACCATTTTGATCTTCAATTCAAGACTTGGATGTTTCTTTGTGACTTTGTGGCTTTGTTGTTCATCTGGATCTTTTGATATTCATCTACTTATATGCTTTTTCATATTTTGGCTCAATCGAATGGGAAATGAATGCTTGTTTTTACCAATGTCAAATGCTTGTTCCATCTTATGATTAGTACACTTGCACACACAAAGGTTTTTTTTCTTGGACTACCTTATAATGAGACCTTTTATTTCATGTCATTGACTTTATGCTTTAGGGTAGTCTCTTCATCTCCCTCCCACTTCTTCAATTTTCAAAACTTCTTCCTATTTCAAAAACCTCTTGTTTTCAAACTTCACACATTTTCTTAACAAACCTTGACTTTGTCAAGTGATTTAGAAAATATTTTTCTCAATAAATGCTAAAACAATTAAGCATACTTAAACTCTATTTTTCAAACTTCTAAAAAGAAAAACCTCATCAAATATCTTTTTGTGCCTTTGTGCACTTTCTTTTAAGAGCCCTTTTTTTTGGAAAAGATTGGATATTAGTCTATTCTTGTAGTGATGCAAACCACTTTGCTTCTTCAATATGTTGAGAAATGATTTACATTTTCCACTTGAATGTTGAGATATGCTTGTGAGAAAGTCCAAGTAAAATTTCTCCATATCAAGATGATGCAAATGTTCATTTCCCCATACTTGTGGATAGTACGTTTATTTTTTTCCATTTGAATATGACACAATATCCTTTCAAATTTTAATTATTCAACAAACAACCCAGCTTTTTCATAAACATAAATTTGCAAGGGGTTCCTATGGAGTACCATAGATATGAGGGATGCTAATATCTTCCCCTTGCATAACCAACCCATGTATCCAGATTTCCCTTTTGTTTTACCTTTTGTGGGTTTTGTTCGACCTTTTTCCCATTCCCTTTAGAAATAATAAAGTTTGACGGCGACTCTTGCTTTTTCTGAGTTAAGTTAATCAATAGCTTAATCTCAATTTTTTCCCGCCGCGACATATTGTTTGTCCTCAAGTAACAACCTTGCTTGGAAATAATTAGGATCAAGCGGTTTTCACTCTTCAAAAGCTCACAAGATGAAATCATTGATACTCATACGTGGGTTGTCCTTCCAACTAGCTAAGATGTAAGCTCCCCCGTACATACCAACACAAAAAGTATTACAAGAACACAAAATCGTAAATACAATCATAAGTTTCTCTTTCAGTCACCTCTCTAACTATGCTTTGGACTTAAATATCTTTTTCGATTTTCCCTTCCTTTTTATTAGACAGTCAAATTAAGGCATTTCTAGAATAATAATAATCATCACATTTATGAGATTTATCGAGAGAAGATTTTTTTTTTGCAGAGGAAAGTTTTTGCGCACTTTTATGTGTTTATTATTGATCATTACGGTTCAAAGTTGGGGTTCGACCCCTGTTGGGCTAAATAGCCAGGTGAGGGTTACCCAACATAGAGGGTGCAATCGCATTTTACTTCCATTTTCATCTTTTATTTCTTATTTATATTTTTTCTTTCTTACTCGATCATCAATAACAAGTGAATAAAAGGTATATCAGGCTGTCTATATCAACAAATTAGAAGGTACTTCTCAGAATCTAAGCACTACGATACAAAACAAGCTCTAAACTCGTGACCTACTCCATAAACTAATAGTGTTCAGGTAATACACATTACGGGACCCTAGACTTATCCAATCCTCATTCAATCATATATACTTTCTCAAATATTTTTCAAAATCACAAGTTTTTTCAGAATTTTTTTACGGCTCAATTTCAGGAGTTTCAACAATTATATATGCAATTTATTAAAACAAAAGTATCCTAACAACACAAAACACACAACAAATAGAAAAAATAAAGAAAATACAAAAAATAAGGGAAATACCCTCCCTTCCCCAAAACTTAAACCGGACATTGGCCTCAATGTCCCAATAAAAATGAGGAGAGGTAAAGAGAAAACTCACAAACACCTCGTTAGTGAGGTGGGAAGCACAAGAAAATATAAATGAAAAATAAAAAGAACCTGTAAAAAAAACATAAAAAGCATAAACAAATAAAAGCGTGAGTTGCCTCCCACGAAGCACTTTTCTAATGTCATTTTAGCCCGACGACTCATGATTACAAGCACTCAATGTGGTTCCCTAAAAAAGGAATCTTCGGCCTTACTCTTAATAGTCCTAAATATCCATGCCCACTTATCAAGTCATTTATCGTATCCATTACTCTTCCTTTTCTTCTTCCTATGTTGTGGTTCATACTTCTGAACATGTGGGGGTGGTTATGGTTCTACCCTAAGTATCAACTTTTAGGGTTTGACTTTAATCCTTCCATCCCTCACCTCAGAGATCAACATTCCCCTCTTAACATCAATAATTTCCCCAGTTTCATGGTTCTCTAATTTTCTCTTTTTAGACAGGACCTCAGTCTGTTCCAATATTTCTACAGATCTTTTGGATTGGGAACCTACCTTAGCCTCCACAAGTCTTTATGGGAAAGGAATCAGTGGTTTGTAGGGAGGATGAGCAACATAAGGTGCTTCCTTCTCTACCTATTCAACAACCTCTTTTTTGGATGGTGTTGGTGGATTTTCCTCAATCTCTACCTTTTTCTCATAGAACTCTCCTCAACCTCTTTATCATTCTACCTAGAATTTTCAACTTGTTTTTCACTTTTGGCTGTTATAGTATTCACATGTCCCTCAGGGAAGGGTCCTAGAGGGATGTGTGCAAGCTGGAAAATTTAGGTCTCCAATGCCTTACTGTAAGTCGCGGGGGACTCAACCATAATGTTTAGCTTCCTAAGGACTTCACTAGTCTGGAGATTTTTGTTTTTAAACTCTTCATTATGGAGAGTTTGCATCGCCATGAAACTCTCTATCATAGATTCTAGGTTAGAGAGAGCTTGCGTCGCAATAAAATTCTCCATTAACAATTCAAGGTTGGATTCCCCAAAGGTAGTGATTGTACCATATTGGGGACCATGCGGTCCCACGGTGTGTTGGGAGTAGTTAGTGTAAAGAAAGTTCAGGTGATTGCCCCATTCCGGATTATAGGTTTTGGAGTATGGGTTTACTAATTCATTTTTCACGTAATTATCCATCCATTGAATATATCCTCTAGTGAGAATCATTCTTAAAAGTGGGCGTTTAGTGCAGAAATCAAAAATAGTAAAAAAAAATGCTTTAGTCTAGACGGTGTTAGAATAAAATTTCAATATCAAACTATCTCCCAGACAACGGCGCCAAAAACTTGATCGTGTGTGAACCGTAATTCCACGGTTGTGTCAAATAGTAAAGATATCGATCCCACGGAGAGATGTTTGATTACCAAATTTTATCCTTAATTTGTTTATCTAAAGCGATCATAAAAGAGTTTTGTTTGGGGAAAATTGAAATAGAAAATAAAAAATAATTAAAAGCAGGACTAGGGGTTATGATCATCCATCCATAATCACCCATTATGATCATCCATGTTTGAATGACGAGAATCTCTAAGTTATTTTTGTTGAAATTTAGATGATTTTGTGTGACACCCACTTTCGTGGCGTGCTCAATCTAAACGTATTTCGGGAAAGGCTAAATGATTCAGTCAAGAGTGTTATGATTTGTCACGCGATGCCGCATCTTACTTATTTCCTAATTGAGATCAAGTCGCCTTGTCAGTGACGCCTCGAACTCAAGCGTTTAGTAATCCTCTTTCGGAATTCAAATCATTATCTTTCGATACATGATTGACTTCTATACTTTCTCCCCTTTTGCTTAATTCATAAGCCTTTATTTATACTAAATCAAGGCATAAGTCACTCATAATTGGCACAAATTTCGAGCTTAACTACCACTAATCACTAATAATCAATGCTTGGGAGGTTATGGATGCCAAAAGGTCACAAAAAGTGTCCAAAACTCAAGAATTTGTAACTCCCTAGCATGCTAACAAAGATCGTGTCAGAGAATATGGGTTGGCTGTGTCAGCCTCTGGTTGCTTATATGGAGATGGCTCAAAAGGACCAACACGAACCATGTCATGGGACATGGCCATGCATTGTTGGTCTCAGGAATGTTTTATGGGAAAAACCCATTTTGTGTGATCTTTAGCCTTTTTTGCTCCAAATCAATCGATTAACCTCTTATTACCTGAAAACATTAAAACAAGACAAAAACACATAAAATGGAACTAAAATGATGCAAACACTCATTAAAATGCAAATAAAATAAATAAGATATACAATGCTCTTATCGTTTATCATACCTTGAGAATGACCAGAAGGAAAAGCTAAGAGCTTAGACTCATCAATAGGAGTGAGAGTTTATCTTTATTGTGGGACAAGTAAGGAATACACTTTGTAAATATTTGGGAGAGGGTTCTAAACACATCACCATGATAAAACATATATTTCAACTCCTTCTATATACTGGACATAATCTCCATCCATAAGATGCTCTGAGAGATCTTAGATTCTACTGAATTGTTCAGCCATGATATGATCATAATGTTGTACCTATCACAAGCTATTGAATCACGATTTTCATCAGATGGTCTTGGCAATGCTCCACTGATAAAATGAAGCTTGTAACTGGACCTTACAGGCATTTTCATGGAACGGGGCCAAGAATGATAGTTCCTAACATTCAATAGAGGTGTAACTAAAACAAGAGTTGAATTTTCATTGAGATGCATGAAGTAAAGATTTAAGGTATCATTTTTATAACCTTTATTAGAATTTGAAGAAACACCATTGATATAGTTTAATGGAGCATGATCATTATTAGTGCTCAAAGAACTTTCAACAAACATTGTTGAAGAGAAATAATAAAACTGAATTAAGATCAATGAAAAGAAAGAAAATAGATGGAGATTTATGAGGAAACACGAAAGAATGCAGCAGTAATGGTAAATCTATAATTAGGTTCTGATGTCATGTGAAAGCTTAAGCTAATAACACAATGGAAGAAAAATAAAGAAAGCTTGCAATGCAATATCAAGTTGTATTTATCAAATATAACTATTATATTGTCTTTACAGTCATTATATATGGTGTAATGGGTTAGTTATGTCTAACAACTAACTTCCAACCACCACATAACCAACTTATGAAAAGTTATTTATGATTAAGTGACTAAGAGTTACACTATGTTTCTTTTAAAGTGCCTTTATTTAAGGGCAAGTGGATTGACAATAACAATGGTGTAGAAACCGATGAATTAGAATTCACACGGATTGATCTTCGAAAGACAACTTATAAGAACGGATCATTCATCATAGCAATCCAAGCAAAACAAATTTTTTATCTCACTGATCCTTCTAACACTAGATGGTCAATTGTACTTCAAGGAAAATATCTTCCTAATGAAAATCAAGATTTTAACTACAAGAACCCTTGTTTTGTAACACATGTACGTCAATCATCTGAAGAAAATAATTCAGGTGATGTGCATGTTATTCGTCGTGATCGTAAAAAGGGAATATGAGAAAACTAATAAGTAAATGTTTTATATCACTTAATAATTTATAATTATACTTTTACTCTTTCAAATTATAGGTGTTTAACGACTGGTGACAAATCTTAGCATATAACTTTTGGACAACCTACAAGACATTCCATTTTGGTAATTGTTTTTGTTGGTTAATCATTTGATTTAGTTTTGTTGTAAAATTATAAGGTTTGTCCAATTTTGATTTTGCATTTGGTGTAAACTATTGTTCTTCTATGATATGGTTCTGTAATACAGATATAATATTTCTTTTTCAAAAATCTGCAAACTATGGTTCTGTATTCTGTGATATGGTTCTGTAATTTAGGTAAAAAAAAAATCTATAAATAATTTTTTTTTTCATCCATCGGTTTTTAAATAAAACCGACGTAATAACATAGGGCTATTACCTCGATTTATAAATAATACCCAAATTTTATGTTGGGTGTGTCATCAAGATTTGTAAATAATAAAAATACAAATGTTGGTGTTCGAATCCATGATCAGATAACTTTACCCCTCGATTTTTCATTAACGAAGATGTTAAATAATATCTTTTCATGTCTCATTTCATTACATCGTCTAGGTAGCCAAGATTACATCTTTTTCGCATGCAACATTAAAAACATTATTTATAGTAGTGTAGGTGGAGAGTGGATATGCACATATATTTGTGATTGTATTAAAAATATACTAAATGTCATATTAATATTAAAATCTACTAAATGTCGTACTAAAGCAACTTAACTGTTAGTTATCGTCGCTAGACTATTTGACCGGAAGAAAAAACACAGAGAAGAGAAGGAGTACTACTAGTATTCATACATGTAGTATGCTTATTTTCATCCTTAGATATGAGTTTCATTAAAAAGGTAAATCTAAAGTTTGGATTGAGAAAGAATTTTGGGATCATTAATTAATCTCCGTCAACGTCAAGTTTCCACCTTATTTCCTTGTCGTGTGTCGTGGGAGTCGGTGCAACATTTCCCATCTAGCATGGGAGATTAGGACGGATCATTCATCATCGATCAATGGTGCCCATAAACTGATACTATTATTTCGTAATCTTAGGCTGTTATGTTCACTACTCTTATTCTGATGCATGTACTTTTCAAGTACCATGCACAAACATGTTAGTTAGCTATTACATGTAGTACCGGATATGCTATCCAATTGCATTAATATTAAGGTGATTGTGAGGTTAGAATTGGAGTGCATTACGTGAGTTTATATTATTATATGCACTTACATAAGTAGAGTACAAATAAAATATTGATAGGCTTGGCCTAGAGAAAGCATACCTTGTGGTAGCATTAAATATGGTTGTACCTTCCAGAAATTGTTAACTCAAGTACAGACTGGATCCATCATACAAGAGGACCCATCCCAAGGATTTGAGCATCTGTTTTGATGCACGAGTGTAATTGCATGTTCATGCATATGGATAAACCTAAATAAACAAATAAACTACAGCAAGATAAATAATATATAAGGTTGACTTTATATTTATGGTTCTAGTGCTGAGTTGAAGTATGGGGTGATAATACTAACATACTTTCCATTTAAACAAATTTACAGTGATCTATTCGGTTCAATCAAACAGAAGTACTCCAACATAGCATATGTGAGGGATTGTTTGCAATTATAATTTTGTAATTGTACGTAGACAGCATATGTGGATATTGTTTCATGACGAATAGACGGTCTAGATTTTAGGTTTTATATTTTAGAATTAAGTTAATTAAAATATAAGTTAAATTTTGGATCATTTGATTTTGATCCGACGTGTTACTAACTACACATCTGCATATTGTTCTTGTGTGAACTTGCGAGATGGATTACCGGGTGATGTAATTTTCGTGTATTTGGGTGTGATTGACTAGGATGGTGCTTCTTTTTGTACGCACCTTATTTGTGCGATGGGGTTGCACCAACAAAGATGGTCTAATGCCAGAGTTAGGCAAAATATATGATAGAAAAGAGTCGAATTGATTGAGCGGTCATATTTAGAAATAAATCAATTATTTTAAAGAGTGACCAGATGTATTTACGCTCCAAAAAGTTGTTATTTCTGCTATATTGATATCCGAGATCATTCACAAATAAGTGACTTTGTTAGAGTAACTAACTTTGAGATATGGGGTAATTCGAGATATGGGGTAAGACATGTAACACTCCATTTTTTATTTTAATATTGTATTTGAGATTTAGAGAGCTTTAAATAATTTAATTAGTATTATTATGGTTATTGGATTTTCATAGAAATTATTTTTATTTTTATTTATTTAAAGTAGTGTAGAGAGTGGGAAATTGTTATTTGAGGAGAAAAATGGATTTTTAATTAAATTAGAGTGGTGAATGGAATTATTAAGAGTTAAGAGGATTATTAGAGTCAATAAAATAAAATTAGGGTTTTTATTTAAATAGAGAAGAGAAATAGAATGAGGAAGTTGTTTGGTGAAAATAAGTTGTCAGCAGAGTAAGAGAAAAGCCCTAGTAGAGCAAGAATGGGAGAAGAGACTCCATAGCCATAGATTCAATTTTTTTTTTGCAAATTCAAGGTAGTGAGAATTGTTCGAGATATGAGTGTTTAGGCATGAATGATATAGGGGAATCCTTAACCCTTTTTCTTTTTCCTTTCATTTTCCCTGCATTGATGGAGTTGTTGAATTTGGAGATGGTTTGTGCAAAACCTCTCTAGATCGTTGTGGTATGTTGATATTTTCGTGCTCTGTTGAATATTGATTTTCATATGAATCGGTATACATAATTTTGAGTTTGGATGTTCATGTGTATATGCTTTGAATTGATGAACATAATGATGATTTTGTGTCTAATTAATGATATATATGATTAATTTGCGCGTTATTGATGTGTTAAATACTATATGACTAATGTATGATGATTTTCTGTGGGTATGATATTCTCTGGAATCAAAATCGGAGATCTGAAGGTTCAGCCATGTCGAAAACTCTAATTTTTGCCTTCAACACAGCGGTGAAGGGCGTCACCTTTGTGACGGGCCAACCGTTATTGCGTTGGGAAAGACGTCCCTTGGGGACGCGCTGACGGGCATCAGCGAGGCGACGTGCATACCATCATTGTTTGATGAGTATTTATGAGAAGTTATATATTTTTAATTATTGTGTTAAGTTTATGATGAATGCCTCACGAAGAGGAAAAATGTTGAGTTTATGCTGAGATGTTTCAGTTCAATGGAACCATTGATGTGGCCTTGCATTGTTGATGATTTATGATGAGTTTTAGGTTTGAGAGGAATCAGTGACGAGTATTGAAGTTAGAGGTTGAGACGGGTATTGCATATATTTGTGTATCATTCATGCATTACGTATATTGGAGATATGTAGGATTTATGTCCAGTGACAAGTTAGTGAAGGAGAAGAGCGATACAAAACGCAGCGGAATTTAAAAAAATTCTCCTTTAGTGATCCTTACGAATGGGCATGATCAGTGATAGAATCGTTACCTCTTGTGGCGAATGAGACCTTTGATGTAGATCTATGGAGTGATCATGAACGTTGAATGGTGACAACGCCTCTACTCAGTCCACACGAACGGATTCCTTCAATCTCAGTGCTAGCTGTCACGAATGAAGGCTTTAAGTGAGAGTGAGAGAGAGAGAGAGAGAAACGAAATTACAACTGCACAACTGCTTCTGCACAAGGGTTTTATTTATAGAACCACTTGTGTGGGCTGCAAGCTAAAAAGCCCACTTAAGTGTATGTGGCCCATATCTAATGATATGCCAAAATCACTTAAGCGTGTGGTACCTTACCATATTTTGTATTCTACTTAAGTACACTGTACCTTACGATGTTCTATAATTCACTTAAGTGCACCGTACCTTACGGTGTTCCTTAGTTACTCTATCTCTCATCAATCCGTCCT
The DNA here is from genome assembly GCF_024323335.1 of Lathyrus oleraceus. Taxonomy (NCBI): domain Eukaryota; kingdom Viridiplantae; phylum Streptophyta; class Magnoliopsida; order Fabales; family Fabaceae; genus Lathyrus; species Lathyrus oleraceus. Next base: position 614,210,691 of record NC_066583.1, read on the forward strand.
TTTGTGTGTGACCCTGTAGGTTTTCGCGACATTAGCAATTATATTAAATCACGTATTTAACATAATAAACAGTGAGTGGTATCTAGCAACACATCACTGCTACCCAAGACACGAAAATGTCATGTGATCTGACAAATCCTTTTGTGATAATACTTATGTGTATAATCACCCTTTGGCCCTTATGTCTATATTGAACACAAGGCATAGACCATGTCATCCTTGTCCAGTTCAATATTGGGCCCGTAGACATTTATCCTGTTATGCAGGATGGGTAAATTCCATCTAGGTCACTCATGTCCCTCAGCATGCTTCATGGAGTACCCATCAACTGTCTTTATGGTCATCTAGTTACGGACAATGTTTGATCAGCAATAAGGCACTCGACTCTACATCTAGGGTACATAGTGGTTTCAGGTCGAAGGGTGGTATACACCACTATCACCATGAGAATAACTTGTGACACTTTGCATAACATTCTATATGGTATTCTCATAGCGGGTCAATCCCGTATAAATATTACTCCTAATATTCATACCTATGTTTAAGACTTGATAACTCTTTATCCATGATCCATGAGATGTGATCATCAGTCTATATACATGACAGTCTTAATGCTTTAATGTTATCCCACTTCACAACAAAGCTCGATTGCGGATACTTTAAGAATAGTGTCCTTATGTTTAATGAGATCTCATGATTAAGTCACACTTGATACATTAAATAGACTATCTATTCTAGGGACTTTATTTAACAAACATAATAAAGAAAAGCCTTTTATTATTAATCAATAATTTGATACAAGTACCAAAAGTATTGGCCTCTAGGGCTTGCACCAATAATCTCCCACTAGCACTAGAGCCAATCAGGCATACCCCTAATGCCCATAGATCTAGTATGGCCATCATGCTTCAGTTGTGCAAGAGGCTTTGTTAGTGGGTCAGCAATATTGTCAAGTGTAGGTACTCTGCATATTTTCACATCTCCTATATCTATTATCTCTCGAATGAGGTGATAACGCCTATGTATGTGTTTAGATCGTTTGTGAGACCTAGGCTCCTTAGCTTGTGCGATAGCACCATTGTTATCACAAGAGAGATCAATGGGATCCAAAATGCTAGGAACTATGCCAATTTCACTCACAAACTTTTTGATCCAAACAACTTCGTTTGTTGCACTTGAGGCAGCAATATACTCGACCTCGTTTGTAGAATCAGCAACTGCACTTGAGGCAACAATATACTAAAGTCATCCTTATCTGTCTGGAAGCTAGCATCGGTGTATCCAATTACAACAAGCTCTTCCTGACCTCCATATATCAAGAATGAGTCCTTAGTCCTTCTCAAATACTTAAGGATATTCTTGACAGCTACCCAATGAGCATCACCGGGATCAGGTTGGTACCTACTCGTTGCACTTAAAGCATATGAGACATTCGGTCGAGTAGATAACATGACATACATGATAGATTCTATTACAGATGCATATGGAATCTTGTTCATGCGATCCCTTTCTTCCTTAGTTGAAGGGGATTGTGTTTTTGATAGACACAAGCCATGTTGCATAGGTATGAATCCTTTCTTGGAATCACGCATATTAAAGTGTCTCAGCACTTTGCCTATGTATGTACTCTGACTTAGGCCAAGCAATTTTTGTGATTTATCTCTATAGATCCTAAATCCTAATATATAGGCTGCTTCACCCAGGTCCTTCATAGAAAAGCATTTCCCCAACCAAGAATTTACTTCTTGTAGGGTAGGGACATCGTTTTCAATGAGTAATATGTCATCTACATATAATACCAGGAAGACGATCATGCTCCCACTAACCTTCTTGTAGACACAAGGCTCATCTTCATTCTTGATGAATCCATATTGTTTTAATGTTTCATCAAAACAAAGATTCCAGCTTCTGGAAGCTTGCTTCAATCCATAGATTGATCTTTGTAACTTACATATCTTTTGGGCTTCTTCTGGTTTGTCAAAGCCTTCAGACTGTGTCATGTACACATCCTTAAGAAGATTCCCATTAAGGAAATCCGTTTTGACATCCATCTGCCATATTTCATAATCATGATATGCAGCGATAACAAGTAAAATCCGAACAGATTTAAGCATTGCAACTGGTGAAAAGGTTTCATCATAGTTAACCCCATGAATTTGTTTATATCCTTTTGCAACCAGTCTTGCCTTATAGGTATGTACCTTATCATCCATGTCAGTATTCTTTTTGAAAACCCACTTGCATTCTATAGGGTTAACTCCTACAGGAGGCTCTACCAAGGTACAAACCTGGTTTGTGTACATGGAATCCATTTCAGATTTCATGGCTTTTAGCCACTTCTCAGACTCGAGACCAGTTATGGCCTCTTGGTAGGTCACAGGCTCATCTTGGTCCATGAGTAATACATCACCTTGGTCAGTTATGAGATATCCATATCTCTCAGGTATGTGACGTATCCTACTTGACCTACGCTGGTCTTGTTCTACTTGAGCAGGTTGCTCTTCCACAACTACTTGTGTTTCATGCTTTAATTCCTCCATAGGTGTATCAATGTTTTGTGATTCTTGAATTTCTTCAAGCTCTACTTTCCTCCCGCTGATTCCTTTGGAAATAAAATCCTTTTCTATGAAAACTCCAGTTCGAGCGACAAACACTTTTCCTTCAGAAGGATTGTAGAAGTAATACCCTCTTGTTTCTTTAGGATACCCCACAAATAAGCATTTGTCAGATTTGGGCTCAAGCTTAGTTGAAATTTGTCGTTTCACATAAACCTCGCAACCCCAAATCTTCATGTAAGACATATGTGGTTTCTTACCACTATATCTCATATGGTGTCTTCTCAACCTTTTTGGATGGAACATGGTTAAGTGTGTAAGCTGCTGTCAATAGTGCATGTCCCCAAAAGGAGTTTGGAAGATCGGCGTGACTCATTATGGATCGGACCATGTCTAACAAGGTTCGATTTCTTCTCTCTGATACACCGTTCCATTGGGGTGTTCCAGAAGGAGTAAGTTGGGATAGGATCCCACATTCTTTCAGATGGTCATCAAACTCTAGGCTTAAATACTCACCACCTCGATCTGATCGAAGAGTTTTAATATTCTTACCTAGTTGGTTTTGTACTTCATTCTTGAATTCCTTGAACTTTTCAAAGGACTCTGATTTGTGTTTCATTAAATACACATAACCATATCTACTAAAATCATCAGTAAATGTGATAAAGTACTGAAAACCTCCTCTGGATGGTATGTTCAGTGGTCCACATACATTAGTATGTATGAGGGCCAAAAGATCATTAGCTCTTTCACCTTTTCCTGTGAATGCGGACTTTGTCATCTTTCTAATTAAACAAGATTTGCGTGTCTCATATGATTTGATAATCAAAAGAGTTCAAGAGTCCATCTTTATGGAGTTTGGAAATGTGTTTCTCATTTATGTGGCCTAATCCACAATGCCAAAGGTAAGTTGGATTTAACTCATTAAGTTTCATCCTTTTAGTATTAACGTTATAAATAGACATTTCAAGATCAAGGACATATAGTCCATTGTTCATTTGTGCAGTAGCATAGAATATATCATTCAAATAAATGGAGCAACAATTGTTCTTTATTATAAATGAAAAACCAAACTTGTCCAAACAAGAAACGGAAATAATATTCCTGTAATTGCAGGTACATAATAACAATTCTCTAACTGAATTATTAAACCACTGGGTAAAGTCAATACATAAGTTCCTACGGCTAAAGCATCAACTTTTGCTCCATTGCCAACTCGTAGGTCAACTTCACCTTTTGCCAAATCTCTACTCCTTTTTAACCCATGCACATTGGTACAAATGTGAGAACTGCATCCAGTATCTAATACCCATGATGCAAAAGTCGATAAATTAATTTCAATAACAAAAATACCTAAAGTTGAAGTCTCTACTCCATTCTTCTTATCTTCCAGGTACTTTGGGCAGTTTCTCTTCCAGTGTTCGGTCTTACCGCAATGGAAGCAGGTGTCTTCCTTTGTTATGCCTCCACTAGGCTTCAAAGTAGAAGTAGTGGGTTTGGGTTTGGCAACTTCCTTGCCTTTCCCTTTATCACCCTGCTTGGTGGGTCTTTTGTTCTGACTCTTTCTATTTCCGATCATCATAATGGACTTCCCTTTTGACTTCAGATTCTGCTCAGCAGTTACTAACATGGCTAGCAGTTCAGGAAGAGATTTGTCCATATCATTCATATTGAAATTAAGGACAAATTGACTGAATCTATCTGGCAACGATTGCAAGATAAAATCAGTCGCAAGTTCCTTTCCGAGATGAAAACCCAACCTCTCAAGGTTCTCCACACACCCAATCATCTTGAGCACATGGGGAACTATAAGGGCTCCCTCAGCTAACTTGTCTTGAAAAAGGGCTTTTGAAACTTCAAACCTTTCATGCCTTGCTTGCTCTTGATAGAGCATCTTCAGGTGTTCGATCATATCGAACACTGCCATATTCTTATGTTGCTTTTGCAACTTTGAGTTCATGGTAGCTAGCATTAGACAAGAAGTTTCATTGGCATCATCGACATGCTTCTTATAAGCATCTCTTTCTGCCTTAGGTGCAGAACTAGGAGGTTCCTCTTCAGGAATAGGTTTCTCCAAGACATACAGCTTTCTATCATGTTTGAGGACAATCCTCATATTTCTGTGTCAATCCAAAAAATTTGTCCCAGATAATTTTTCCTTATCAAGGATTGATCGTAAAATGTTGTTAGAGGTGTTTGTTGTCATGGTAATCTACATGAAAATAACAAAAATATAAGTATCAATAACATATTTAATTAGGCCTTTAATTAAATATGCTCCCGCTATTTTACTCAAAACAAATGATCATCACCATTTGATTCGGAAAATCCCGTTGGAAGATTTTCTAGTGGGTCGAGGTCCACATTTCACTTTGTTTTAAGTCCGCGTAGGCGGATTACACAAAACTAGGTTATTTAGGTAGGAACTCCTTCCAATTGTATCTAATACAACTCTCGAATATTTTAGGTGGGTGAATAACTCCTTATTCCAATCCATCACATGGATCATTTCCAACTCTTGCTTTTAAACATATATAATCTTATTATAATTTGTTTAGTTAAGTTTGACCCATTGTTTTAGCAATTGGATATTACAATTATCCCATCGCACCTTACTAATATAGAATATGCACCTTGCGTAGGCGAAACCTACATTATTTGATACTAGTCTTGATGAGTGCTAAAACTTGTAAAGCATAAACTTAATATTTAATTTGAGGGAATTGGAAATTATTCTGATCTCACCGGCTTATTTATCATATAAATCGTCTCTCACATGCATCAACATGCATTCACAATGAAACAGTTATGGCCCATAGCACAATTATTCTCCCAAGCCAATGAGAGAACCTAAGCTAACCTAATAACGATCTAAGCTTCTCCAAGCAAGATCTTCAAGGTTGTCCTCCTTTGATATTGCATTCTTCTCTTTTTTCATAACATTACATTACATAAAAGAAACTCGTTTTACATACGAGGGAGTGAGATAAGAAAAGAAGTTACATTAAGAGATTAAAAGAGAGGCACGACATGCAGGTCGTATTTTAAAATAAAGGAAAACTAAGGCCGTAACCGATCACCACAAGACAATAATAATAAAAACATTATTATTATTAATTTAAATTCTGTTAATTAAATAAACCAAATTAAATTTCGGCGACTGATCACATTACGCAGAGTTAGCCGGGGGTTCCGCTGCCTGGTCAACGGACGGTGGTCAAGGGGGCAGCGCCCCCTGCGGGGTTGTCAGGGGCAGCACCCCGACGCAAAATTTTAATGAACAATTCTTTTGAAATCAACATCAATTTTTGCATCAGCACTTGATACTTTAAAGTGCAACTCTTGCGCAGTCACAACCCTAATCACATAACTCTTTGACATCACAACCCTTGTACCGTCATGAACCCTAATGCACCAATTTCAGACCGTCAAACACACCTCAATTGTTAATTCAGTATGATTGATCAACACGTCATTGCTTCACCATACTAATGTCGGATCAAGAAGCAAATGACCATTGATCGCTCAAAGGAAAACAACCATTAAGTGTTTGAATGAACGAAACAGAAACAATATATCATATATACCATATTTTGCATCAGAATTACTTATATCATATATATAACTTGATCGATCTCAATTGTGTAACCTATGGACGATCGATGTATCGCTGCTCCACCATACTAACGTCGGATTCCGAAGCATAGTCAACATCAATCATCCAAATCGTACACACATGATGCCAAATATAATTACTCGTTTATTCTTTGTTCATTCTGTCTCTTTAATCGTATTAATACAGAAAATAAACAGCTATCAGATGCATGGTTTCGTAAGTGGCTCTGATACCACTAAAGGAGAAGAGTGATCCAAAACGCAGCGGAATTTAAAAAATTTCTCCTTTAGTGATCCTTACGAATGGGCATGATCAGTGATAGAATCGTTACCTCTTGTGGAGATTGAAACCTTTGATGCAGATCTACGGAGCGATCATGAACGTTGAATGGTGACAATGCCTCTACTCAGTCCACATGAACGGATTCCTTCAATCTTAGTGCTAGTTGCTACAAATGAAGGCTTTGAGTGTGTGTGTGTGTGTGTGTGTGTGTGTGTGTGTGTGTGTGTGTGTGTGTGTGTGTGTGTGTGTGTGTGTGTGTGTGTGTGTGTGTGTGTGTGTGTGTGTGTGAGAGAGAGAGAGAGAGAGAGAGAGAGAGAGAGAGAAACGAAATTACAACTGCATAAATGCTTCTACACAAGGGTTCTATTTATATAACCACTTGTGTGGGCTTCAAACTAAAAAGCCCACTTAAGTGTATGTGGCCCATATCTTATGATATGCCAAAATCACTTAAGCGTGTGGTACCTTACCATATTTCGTATTCTACTTAAGTACACCGTACCTTACGATGTTCTACAATTCACTTAAGTGCATCGTACCTTACGGTGTTCCTTAGTTACTATATCTCTCATCAATCTGTCCTTTTGTGTGTGACCCTATAGGTTTTCACGACATTAGCAATTATATTAAATCACGTATTTAACATCAAAAACAGTGAGCGGTATCTAGCAACAAATCACTGCTACCCAAGACACGAAAATGTCATGTGATCTGACAAATCCTTTTGTGATAATACTTATGTGTATAATTACCCTTTTGCCCTTATGTCTATATTGAACACAAGGCATAGACATGTCATCCTTGTCCAGTTCAATATTGGGTCCGTAGACATTTATCTTGTTATGTATGATGGGAAAATTCCATCTAGGACACTCATTTCCCTCAGTATGCTTTGTGGAGTACCCATCAACTATCTTTATGATCATCCAGTTACGGACAATGTTTGATCAACAATAAGGCACTCGACTCTACATCTAGGGTACATAGTGGTTTCAGGTCAAAGAGTGGTATACACCACTATCACCATGAGAATAACTTATGACACTTTGCATAACATTCTATATGGTATTATCATAGCGGGTCAATCTAGTATAAACATTACTCCTAATATTCATACCTATGTTTAAGACTTGATAACTCCTTATCCATGATCCATGAGATGTGATCATCAGTCTATATTATATAACAACCTTAATGCTTTAATGTTATCCCACTTCACAACAAAGCTCGACTGCATATACTATAAGAATAATGTCCTTATGTTTAATGGGATTTCATGATTAAGTCACACTTGATACATTAAACAGACTATCTATTCTAGGGACTTTATTAAATAAACATAATAAATAAAAAGCCTTTTATTATTAATAAATAACTTGATACAAGTACCAAAAGTATTGGCCTCTAGGGCTTACACCAACAGTTAGGATTTCAGTCCAGTGATGAGTAGGACTTTGATCCAGTGATGAGTTAGAACTTTAGTCCAGTGATGAGTTGGATGATTCAGTAACACACCTATGAATATCCGAATTTTGGCACCACATGCATTGGAGTATAGGAGATGAATATATTACATATATAATTGCATTTGTGAATGGTTATTCTTGTGGATGGATTGTATGATTGATTATTTATGCTAATTGTATTATCCTTATTGTTTTATGCATCATTAACATATGTGAATCTATTTTCACCCGCTGTTTATTTCTGTTTTTTTCTTAACATATGTCGTGCAGATACTCTGGTAGATACTGAGAAACTTTAGTTGTTGCTTGTATTGGAGGATGGCATAGTTGGTCTTCTTCGTTGTTTATCTTTCTGCGTTGTTTAGTTTTCTACCTGTCGCTCTAATAGTGTAACACTGGGTTCATTTAGCCTAGGTTTTATGAACTTGTCTATACTCTGGTATGCGACATGTGTGTGAACACTTTGACTGGTGATGCAGAAAGAAATGGTTGGTGGTAGAAATAATCAAGTGATTGGAGATGCCTTAGAGGTGATGACTCAGTTGACGATGCAAGCAGATCAAGCATTGCAACCTCATTAGAATCATAATCAAAATGGAGGAGAGAGTGTGTTTCGGGGGCTGGGAAAGTTCCAGAAGAATAACCTGCCTACATTCAAGGGAAAATATTTGACTAACCAACTCTTGGAGTGGTTGACTTTGTTGTTCTCTTGAGGTGGCTTGGAGAGTTGTTTTAGACTGACCAATTATTGGGGTGATCTTCCCTTGATCGACAAAATCTCTGGGCAACTTGCCTCTGATCCATAGGGTTATGATGTGGTATTAATTTTGGTTAGCCTTGATAGATGGTCAATTTCCTCTCTGATTTCTCCTTGTTGGAACTTCCTTTATGTCAAGTACTTACTTGTAATTAAAAAAATTCATTCAAAATGCTAATTTTAATGTAATGTTTATGCATGTTTTGGAAAAATAATTATTGAAATGATGTGGTAGTGTGTAACGAGTGCACCATTGTCCTCACTACGCCAAAAAGGTTTTTTAACAGCGCATCTTAGACAGCGCTTTTAAAAGAAAGCGCTGTCTAAGGTTAAAATAAAAATAAAACACGGAAAATGTTCTAAAAAAATAATGAAAGCGCTGTCTAAGGGGGGGTCTTAGACAGCGCTTTTAGAAAGCGCTGTCTAAGACCCCCCCTTAGACAGCGCTTTTAGAAAGCGCTTTTAAATATAGACCTTAGTCAGCGCTTTTGAGAAAGCGCTGTTTAAAGTCTTTCAATTAAAAAAAAAATTAAAACCAAAAGCGCTGTCTAAGGTGGGGGTTTAGAAAGCGCTTTTGGAAAGCGCTGTCTAAGGCATATCTTAGAAAGCGCTTTCCACAAAAGCGCTGTCTAAGGTCTAATTAAAATTAAATTTCAGACTTCTATTTTCGTTCTCAGTTCTTTTTGTTTTCCCTCCTGCGATTAAACCCCTCCAGCGAACCCTAACAGCGAACGAGAATACATTGTAATCATTCGGTTTCAATACCAGAAAGTGTTTGAAGAATCGGTTTCAGAACGTCATTTCTACTGCGGTATGTTCTTCATTTCTGCATTTTTTCATTTCTGATTCAGTTCGTCATTTCTACTGCGTTTTGTTCGTCATTTCTTAACATTTTCATTCATTTGGTTTCAGGCATTGCAAGTGTTTGAAGAATATTTCATTTCTGAAAGTGTTTGAAGAATCCTTCATTTCGGTATGTTCTTCATTTAGGGAAATATCAGTATTTGTAAATAACTTCATCAGTATTTTTCATGCTCTGTTATTTTGTTTGGTTCAATGCTTGCTCTTTTTGTTTGTAAAATACACTGTTGATGCTCAATTGCCAACCCTAACTGAATGAGAAATAAAATTCTTGTTCTTGTCTTTATGTAAGTGCAAGCATCTTTCTTTATCATCTAATATGCAAATATGAATACCTAACAATATCACATTAATTATGAGTACTATTTTTGTTGCATTATTCTACATGTACATCAAGTATTTTGTCCAAATATTTGAATATAAAGTTTAGGCGAGTAATGGGGTCCATTTATAGACTTTTAGATTGAACACATAAGATTTTGGACATGAAACATGGTTTTCCCACATAAAAAGGTAGGTAGGTAGTATTAAATTTCATACATTGTTTTGTTACAGTGTCTGTGTCTACTTGACTTTAAACTCTAAATATCATTTTGGATTTAGATGTTCAATATTGTTCAAACTTCATGTTTCCTTAGTGATTATACTTGAAGATTGAATAGGTAGTTTTTTTTCTTTTTAACTGTGAAAGTGTTGTTCATCTCACTTTCATTCTAAAGGAACAAGATTTCTCCCATAAAATGATTGAACGAACTCTAATATAGTTATAGGTATAGTTATAGGTATATTGTAATAGAAAAAGTTTGATTCTTGTAATATAAAAAATGAAAGTGATGAGGTAATTAAAGTTGGTATATTGGCGTATCGGATACGTTATTGAAGTTTATATTAACATTGGTTATGTATAGGTTTTGAAGTTTAAAATGAATTGAACTTTATAATTGTTAGGATATTCAAAGATACTACCTTAGTTATGTATTTTCGTCTGGATTAATTGTTTACTTTAATAAGTAGGAAAACCATGGATAAAACATGGATCTGTGCCGATCGAATGACCAAAGAGTACGAGAGTGGGGTTTTGGAATTCGTTAAGTATGCTGTTCAACACGCTGAAAACCCCAGACGAATGCATTGTCCTTGCTTGCGTTGTTGTTATATTGGTAAGGTTGACGCACATGGATTGAAATCGCATTTGCTGAGGCATGGAATTGATCAAAGTTATCAGTGTTGGATATTTCATGGTGAGAAAATTAACGAGAATGTTGAATCGAGTGGAAAAAGTAATACGACCTATGCTTCATACGACAAAGACACGGAAACATACGATTGTGATCGAGTTGAAGAGATTGTAGAAGCACTGGAAGAAGATCTTCATGATTGTCCTGAAATGTTTGAGAGGATGGTAAGCGATGCAGAGAAACCGTTGTACAAAGGTTGCACTAAATTCTCAAGACTTTCTGCGGTATTAAAGTTGTACAACTTAAAGGCGGGCAATGGATGGTCGGATAAAAGTTTCACAGAGTTGTTGGCCCTTATGAGAGAAATGCTACCGGATGATAATGTTCTTCCTAATCGAACCTATGAGGCAAAAAAAATGTTGTGCTCTATTGGCATGAGCTATGATAAGATACATGCTTGTCCTAACGATTGCATTTTGTTTCGTAACGAATATGCAATGTTAACTGAGTGCCCTAAATGCGGTTTGTCTCGATATAAGAAAAGATTATCTCCCGCAAAAGTCTTATGGTATTTTCCGATAATTCCGAGATTTAGGCGCATGTTTCGTAGTGAAACCGATGCAAGACATCTTACTTGGCATGCAGATGAAAGAATTATTGATGGAAAGTATCGGCATCCGGCTGATTCACCACAGTGGTCGAAGATTGATAATGATTATCCTGAGTTTGGATCAGAAGCAAGAAACCTTCGATTGGCATTATCTACTGATGGAATGAACCCACATGGTCTTCAAAGTATCTCACATACCACATGGCCTGTGATTCTTATGATTTATAACCTACCTCCGTGGCTATGTATGAAGCGTAAGTACATGATGTTATCTATGTTAATCTCTGGGCCTAAACAACCAGGGAATGACATAGACGTATACTTGACACCTCTGATCGAAGATTTAAAGATTTTGTGGGACACCGAACATCGTAGAGCTCCACCCGCATTGTCAGGTGAACAAGTTTTTGAAAAGGTGAAAGATGTGCGTACTGAGTTTGGCAAGCCTTTTGCACATAAGATTGTGAAAGGTGGGTGGAAGAAAAGGTCGATATTTTTTTGTTTTCAATTGCTTTGATTATAAGTTATATCTGATAATGCATGATTTCGTTATATTTTTGTTTTCAATTGCTTTGATTATAAGTTATATCTGATAATGCATGATTTCTTTATTTTTTTGTTTTCAATTGCTTTGATTATAAGTTATATTTGATATTTGATGGTTTCCTTGGTTTATTACAGGTTAGACATGGCTGATGACCAACATGAGGAAGTTAGTAAAAAAGTATCCGCGGAAGAAGAAATTCGAAGAGGCATCACAGTAATGAGAAGGGTGGTCCAAGGAAGATCTCGAGGCATCATACTAGATGTCTATTGGAGCAACCAGGGACAGCTTATAGAACCTAATGGGCATACCTTAACTAGTTTTATCGGTGCACTAGTAAGGAATGAAATTCCCATTACATGTGATGATTGGAGAAACAAAGAGCTGAATGAGTCCAAAGAAAAAATTTGGAGTGAGATAAAGGTACAATCATTTGGCCCTTAATTATACGGTATCAATTATGTTTTTTCAATTACCGATACTAACTATCAATCTGTATGTTTTTCTTAGCGATGTTTTAACATCGAAGAAGAAAGAAGAGGTTTTTGTATGAAATTGGCCGGAAAGCTTCTAAGAGGGTTTCGGACATTTTTATCATCCAAGTTCCTTAAGGATGCGGATGGTAATTTTGTGGATGCGGAGCTTCCTAAAAAATATGAAAGTTTGATATCGGCTGAAGAATGGGAAGCTTTCAAATCCAAAAGACAAGACCCGGTTTTTCAAAGAATAAGTGCTACAAATCGGGAAAGAGCATCAAGTCTCGTATATCCGTACCGAAAAGGACGTGTCGGATATGGACGCTTAGAACAATCCATGGTAAGTATTTATAAATTGCGATAACAAATTTGTTCATCATATATTAGTTTTATCTGATCAAATTGTATGACTTAATGTGTAGCTGCAGAAGGAGGAAAGTTCAGAAACATCTCTTCCTGCACATGTTTTGTGGAAGGAAGCCCGTGTGGGCAAATCTGGAGTTCCTCAAGAAGAAGTTTTACACGTATACCAGAAATGTGTAAGTATAACATTTTTTCATTAATTGAATAACATTTTTATACACAAATATTTGACAAGTATACGGTATTCATCTGATTTTTCAGGAGGAGCTATCTCAGTCTTTATCTCCCGATGATACTAAGGGCATATTTAGTCGGGCATTAGATGTCCCTGAGTATTCTGGTCGGGTGAGGGGTAAGGGATTTGGAGTCACTCCGACCTCCCTGAGTATTAAAAAAGGAAAGGCTCCTAGTAATCGGGAGCTTCATGCAAGATTGGAAGCCATGCAAGCTGAGCTTGATGCATTGAGGAGAGAAAGAGAGGCTAGCGCCTCAACAGTATACAGAGATGCTTCGGACAAAGACAGTATCTACTGTACCTTTCAGCCGAACATTCCAGAGGTAATTACATATAATTGTCTTAAATTGAACTATTTGCTTAAATTATGTATTTGACATATATACACATTAACGATTTCTTGTTATTATTGGTTTTAGGGCATTTCCCATTGTCAGCTGTATTTGTCGTCACCATACTATCGGATGGTTGGCAAGGGAAAAGTGCATAACGTTAGCGGAGTATTACTCCACACTAGAGAGCTCCCTGCTGGATGTTTGAAGGTATCAGTTGATATTGCAGTTGAGCCGAATGCAGCATTACCATATCCTAGCGATGATTCGGATGCAACAACGGTGCACGAAGCAGTAGGTTCGTTTGTTGCATGGCCGACAAACCTCATATGCGTAGGATATGAGGTATGCTTAAAACTTATGTTAACTTTAATGTGTATATTCAAAGTTTAAAATTTATGCTTAAAATTTTACTTACATATTTTCCTTGGTTATGTTAAATAGACTCCCACAAAATCCAAATCAAAAGATAATGCGATTCCACGGCATACCGAGTCCACGGTTTCAAGAAAAGAGGTAATATACAATTATATGACATATATTCATGGAAGTTGTTACATTCTTAATTTGATCTAACTATTTATATGACATGTAGCTTCAAGAAAATGAGGTTAGCAATGCCTCCGCACAACAAAAAAAGGAGGTTAGCAACGCCTCCGCACGGGTAAAAAGTTCTGGTGCTAAGAAGACCGTAGCTAGGAAAAAACCTACCACCAAGTATAGGTCGTGCCTCAGGACATTTCTAGAGATGACCGATATACCGACCGGAGGTGTTCGGACTGTACATATGGAGGTAGGGATTTTCGGCTTTGATTACGACCAAATGATTGGTAATGAAGACTTCATGCAAGTTTTTAGTCATGAAGAAATCGGCGTCACCGTTGTCAATACATATATTAGGTAAATCCGGTCTACTTTGTTTTATTAATTAAACAACTTATGTTAATGATGTTTACTTTATGTTAATCCGGTTTACTTTATGTTTCAAAAGAGGTGTTAATGATGTTTTTATATTAGGTTTTTGTATGACAAATTGATGCGCCCCAATGGTTTGGACGTGTCATTCGGATTCTTAGCACCCGCGACCGTCAACTTAGGTTTAATCTTAAGTAGACCGGATACCGTGACGGAGTACGTTCTTCGGATCCTCATGGACAATAAAGATGCGGAGAAGTTGTTTTTTATACCGTTTAATACCGGGTTAGCATTTCATTCTAAATTCATCTATTATAATTATTTTCCAAGTTACCATCTAACATTTGCCTAATCATTACAGTGGACATTGGTTGTTGCTCGCAATCAATCCTATCCGAGAAATTGTGTATTATCTTGACTCGTTAGGAAATGATTGGACAACATACCCGGATATGAAGGTCCTAATTGACACGTAAGTGAGAATGTTCAAAATTTTTCTTAGTTTATGTGAATTGTTCTAATTGCTTCATTTTTATTTTATTAGCGTCCTACAAGCTTTTCGGCCCCAACGAGATATCCAAACCTCAAGGAGGGGCGCCAACTCCATTACATGGATTAAAGTGGCGGTATATTTTTAATTACCACATTTTTTATTATATTAGTGATGACACTTGATAAAACTTAGGATTTATAATCCATATTTTTTTTTTCATATGTAGTGTCCTCAACAACGTAATCAAATAGATTGCGGGTATTTCATGTTGAGGTTTATGCGAGATACTCTTGCTTTGGGCCGATTAAAGATTCCCACTGATGTATGTATTTCTAACTTATGAGTTATTTTTATATTTACACATATCTCATATAATTAAATAGTTGGAATTAATTCAAAATATGTTATATTATTATGTAGTACTTTGATGAATTCAAGTGTGCATTTTATACAAAGGATCAAGTGGACGAAATCAAAGAGGAGTGGTGTCAATTCATGATAAAGCTCAATGTTTGTTCATAAATTTGTGTAATTAATGTGTACATTTGTAGTATATGTTATGACTTGTAAATGTGTACATAAATTTGTATGTATTTTGATACATTTAAGGCAAAATTGGTTTGAATTGGTATATATATATATATTTGTTAGCCAAAAATTGGTAGAAAAAAGGCCAAAATGGCATATATAAAATGTGATAATTGTCTGTCAAAATCTGGTTGAAAACAGGTAGAAATTCTGGTTTATAAACCTGGAAAAAATGTGGTTTAAAACAAAAGCTTCAAAAATTTTCGTATACCTTAGACAGCGCTTTTGTAAAAAGCGCTGTCTAAGGGGGGGATTAGAAAGCGCTTTAGGCAAAAGCGCTGTCTAAGGGGGGGGCTTAGACAGCGCTTTTTGAAAAGCGCTGTCTAAGGTATACCTAAAAAAATTAAAATAGGAGGGTCTTAGAAAGCGCTTTTGGCCAAAGCGCTGTCTAAGGGGGTGGGGCTTAGACAGCGCTTTTCAAAAGCGCTGTCTAAGGTATACCTAAAAAATTTAAAATAAGAGGGTCTTATAAAGCGCTTTTGGCCAAAGCGCTGTCTAAGGGGGGGGGGGCTTAGACAGCGCTTTTAAGATTTAAAAAAGCGCTGTCTAAACCTTTAGCAGCGGAGGTTTAGACAGCGCTTTAAAGCGCTGTCTAAGGCTAAAAAAAGCGCTGTCTAAGGTCTTGTTTGTTGTAGTGCCTAACTCAGTGCTGATTTAGCTATTCAAAGTGTGAAAGATACTTTGACAATATGATATCAATACAGATGATTATCAAATATCTAGTAGTCGGTTTAACACAATCTTGTTGTAGTATGCTTTCAAAATAAACCCTGCTTCAATTAGGTCTTTTGAAGGTTTTAACGTGGTCTGGTTCACAATTTTTGAACAAAAGGATATAAGGCTCAAATTTTAATTTTAACCCACCCCTTCTTGTTGATGATCTTCAATCCTATGTTCAGTTAATTCGACACACACATTTAACTTCCAAGAGAGTTTGAAGGTGTAGGGGGAAGATGAAGATTAAGATTTGATGAGATTTGCTTGAAATGGTAGTCACCTTATTTTTGTTTTTGTGAAGAGTGTTGGTGACCCTTCGACTCTTGATAGGGTGGTCACCTAATCTTGTTTTTATTTATTTTTGTTGAGGATTTAAACGACCTCTTTTTATTGATTTTATTTATCCCTAAAATTTACCTGGACCGCTTCTTTGAAGCTTTTGGTCCACTGGGATGGCCTGATTTTTTCCTAAGTCGTCTTTTCTGGTGTTTGACTTAGCGTGTTTTTTTGTTTTTTTTTAAACTTTCAGGGAACTTGTCATTTTTGTTTGAAAATGTTTGTGAATGCCATGTTATTGGTTATTGAGGAACAACCATCACAACTTTTGGATTTTTCATGATTTCCTCGACACTTCAGGACGTGTGTGAAGAAGAGTATGTGGTTAATCCTCAAATAGGATGTTTTCTCTTGCAATTTGAATACATAGTCAGATTAACTGCACAAAACTACTATGCCCCTGGTTAAGCGTAAGGGATTTTAGTTTCAAAAGAAACACCAATTTCTAGGCTCAAAGTGGTTGACTAAGGACTAACTCTTTATCTCTCCAGTGTTTTTGGGATTGAAATAATGCCTTATATCATCAACAGAGTTTTCTTCGAAAGCATACCGTCTGTAATTTGGGTATTTCGTTTTTCGTCAGTCTCCCTCTAATCTTTTCTAAAACAACAGTTTGATAAAGAAAATACGGTGGAGAAATATTTGTTTGTGTTTTTTTTTTGCAATAAATGAGAAAAGATAAGTGAATATGAAAGGATGAATTCAAAACATGCATGCTCATTTCATTAATATTGTCATTAAAACAGCAAATTCAAAGGCAAGTAGTACTTTACAAACAAGAAAGAAATACAAGAATGAAAAATAATGAAATGACCTAATGATCTCCAACATTGAGTAACTTTTTTCATGCTTGATTCACTATTGGGATGGCCTTTTTTAGAGTTAGAGGTCGTCATGCTCATTGAGACTGGTACGATATCCACTTCAATACCTATTCTCAGCAACTTCTTCTAGAGTATTGAATGATGGACCAACATGGCAAGGTAAATGATTGTTGTTGATATTAGGGCCTTAAGGCATAAATAAAATCGGTTTGGAATCAATTAGATCTTGTACCCTATTCTTGAGTAACTTACAGTATTCTTGAGTAACTTACAGTCCTCGACTGAATGTCCTAGTGTATCGGTGTGGAAGTCACACAGAGCGTAGGTGTCGAAGCCTGGTGGGTATGGAGGAAGAACAAGATTCAGTTCCTTCGGCAATACTAGTTCACCTTTGGTCAAGTATGGAAATATTTGATTGTATGGAAATGGTAAACGATCAAACTACCTATTTGGCCTTTGGGTGTACCGGTTCTGCTGCTGCGTAGCGTACTGCCATTAGTATGGTTGTTTCCGTGAAATTCATTGTTGATACTAAGGAAGACCTTGATTTGTAGGAGGATATTGACCATGTGGAGGGATTAGGATCTGATATTGAGCCCCAGAAGGTTAATGACACTAAATAGTTGATGCGTACGGGTACTGTTAGTAAGGCACCAGAGGTGGAGCTTGTGGAGCTTGGTGTGTTTCCCATACTGCTTTAATTTCATCCTCCTTTTCCTCTTGGGAAATTTCAGGGGACTCACTATCGCTAATCTGGCTACTCGAGGCGCCTTGGATTTTTCCGCTTTTGAGATGGCTCTCTGTAAGACCCCAATTTTGACCCTAATATCCCTCATGTTATTCTCATTATATGCATTGGCATTGGGATCACATCTTGGCATCCGCTTTACCCCTCTTTCATTGGGTTTACATTGGGAGAGATCACCAAGCACATATGATTGTATCATACTTTGTATCTTATCATTTTTACTAACCAAAATACAAAAAATATGTCTTTGTATAAACTAACTCTTTTGTAGGTAGGGCATGTGTTCACCTTTGATCTATCAAGCTCACATCTAGGGTTTAAGACCCTCAGTGCAAGAAGCTCAATCAATATTAGTTTACTATGGCTCTAAAAATCATATATGAATCCCCATGATCTTTACATGTTATTTTGATCAAGAATTCATCAAGAGTTTGGAATTGGTTTGCCTTGGAAACCCTAGTCCATCTGGGTATCTTGTGTAACTTCTTCAACAAGCTTCTTCAACATTTGATCAAATACTTCAAGGGATACTGCAAATTTCATCATCTTATGCATATATGATCCTTCATGAGCCCCAAAAGTCAAGAGAATTGCAAGCTAGCAAGTTGGTTCATGGTGGTTGACCAGAGGAATTCAACTAATCAAAACTGAGGTTCCCTAGACCCTATCTCCTAAAATTTTTATTATATGAAAATTATTCCAAGAAAAAAGTTACTCTAAATGACATTACAAACAACTTTCATGTTGAGGTCTAGATCTAGTTTTTCTTGGAAAGTCATTTTGTATGGTGAAAGATTATAGGTCATTTTGTCTAAACCCTAATTTGGAGGTCAACTTACCAAGGCCATAACTTGCTCAATTTTTATGATATGAAAGATTTCCAAGTTGCAAAATCGTATACAATATGTCTACTTCAACTTTTATGTTTGGAGGAAGAGCTAATTCAACTTTCATGTGCATGTGATATGAGGATACATTATAGGTCATTTTGGACCAATGCCATTGAACAAGTGATTTTCCTCAACTTCAAAAATGCATAACTCCTTCATATTAAATCCAAATGAGGTCAAGTTTGTGCCCATTTTGAAGGACTTTGAGAGAGATACAACTTTGACGAAGGAACCTTTCTCATTTGAAGCTCACAAAAAAGTTATCCAAGGTGGAATAAGTGAACATATGGCTTGACACTTAGAAAAACTTTTGATATGTTTGATTTTCCCAACTTCCACCTCAAAATTCATCATGATCCAAGCTTCAAATGAAAAAGTGTCCAACATGAAAGTTGTTCCTCTTAATCAACCTTTCCAAAAAGTCTAATTTCATCCATTTTTGACAAGATTTGAATGGGTTGCGCATGGCTTGAACATTACATCATCATTTGGCAAGATTGAACGTCAAACTCCCACACACCAATGCATGACATTCCAACATGATTCAGACTTGTTTGTATTCAATTATGGACCAAATGACATGATTTCATGGGCCTGTACACGCCCATGCACCCATGCATCACTCATTGCTATTTTTGGATTCCATGTTCAAGTATGAAATATCAATTGAATTGGCTATAAATAGAGGCCCTATGCATCAGAATTAAGGACCCTACCCGCCAGTTTTGAATCCACACCTTCAAACCCTTCCATTTCAAAGGACAACCTTGAGAATTTCCATTGGAAATTGAGTTTGAATCTCACTGTTTTGAGATTCAAAACTCCGAGGATCCAAAGCCTTTTGATCATTCTAATATGCTCCTTCAAGCATTCAGAGCAAGATCAAGCACAAGCAAGAGCAAGAACAATCGAATCCAGACCAACATTGAAGGTATTTTACAGAAATTTTAACCTCTTTGATTCTCAATCAATTCTCCATAATTCTCTTGGATCTTTGGCTGTCTGAAGTCCTACCAATATAGGCAACAAGATTGAGTTGCTTTGAGGTCAAATCGAAGCAACTCAGGTCATGCACCTCAAATTTCAACTCCTTGTATCTCTCAATATACTTGGAGTTAGGATGAATTGAGGCCAGATTCGAGCTCAGTGCCATTTTTACTTTAAAATCATGTCCTCCTTTTTAATTTTGGTGATGGTTGTGACAGAACCATTCCGGTGAGGCTCACCGGAGAAGGAGATCGGAGCTTTGGCTCCGGCGGTGAGTTGGTAGTCCTCAGAACCATAGGATCCATTTGATTTAATCTAATCTTACACATTGGTTTGAATGACCGTTTCTGTGGCGCGCTGACTCAAGACCATGGTAGCTTGCACGCTGGTAGCCATTTGATCTGCCACCTCAATTAATGAGGGAGATCAAGTGGTCCACGTTTTTTCTGATTGTTTGATTTTCATTTTATTTGTTCTATTTTCATTAATTCATATTAATTTTAATATTGATCCAAAAAATATGAGAATTTCACCAAAAAAAATTAAATAAATTCCTCTTTCATTTTGTGAATTAAAATGATTTTTTGGATCATTATTAATATTTTTCATGATTTAATTGATTTTGTGAATATTTTTAATTGTTTAAAAATAGTTTTAAGTTTCCAAATATTATGAATTTTTTTAACCAAGTTCCTTTGACCTTATTTGCCCTATGATAAATCTCATGGCCATTTCTTTGGTTTTTGATGAGATTTTAGGAATTTGACAAACCATAATTTAATTTATTGCCTATTTTAGTTGATTTTAATTATTTAATTGCAAAATAAATTATGTTGAGCATTTGATATTGACTTATTGAGTTTGACTTGTGTTGTTGGGTCTTGGTCAAGGTTGATTTGACTTTGTTGAGTTAAAATCATTAGATTTAGGGGATTGATGAAATGTACATTTCATTTCCCAAAATAAATGAATGATTTTAATTAGGTAAAAGTCCTCCTTTGACCAATTTGTGTTGATTCCATTTCCCATCCCTCTTCATCTTAATCCCCTTCTTTATTCATTCATGTCATGGACCTATGATATCTCTATATCCTAAGGTTAGTTGATTGCAAAATCAACATGAGTATGAATGAGATTAGGTCTACTCTTTTGCATATTATTTTCAAGTGTGGTATGTTTTAGGAGCATGGTTCATAATACCATGTCTCTAACATGCATTAACACTAAAATTTCCATTGCCCAGCCTCAAATAGTTGTGACTTCTACATAAGTCCAATTACGATTGCTTAACATAGCGCTAAATTTGTGACACAAAAGGTATAGCATTCTAGTAAGTGAGATTGTAAGTCTCCCTGGTATTGTGTGGAAACTTGGCCTTTTTTCATTCCTTTGGAAGATGTCTTGGTTCAAGGATCCATGCTTGTGATAAGTGGGTTGAATGTTCTCCCAAAGAATAACTTAAACAAAACCAAAGCAAAATCAATACTAACTTCTAATCGACTAACCATTAACCTTTAACTTCAAGCCATTTAATTTTATGCAATTTTATTTGAAGTCTTTATTCATTTGCCATTATTTATACCATTCAATTTGTTTACTTTAATACCATTTTCACTTTACTCATTTGAGCCATATCTTGTCAATATATTGTGTTTGTATATACTTGTTTGTATTTGTGGTCTTTTGACCTTAATGTACATAATAAGAACAAAATCCCTAAAAAAATAGTGTGGACTGTTCGATTTGATCTAAGACATTGGACTTAGAATTAGGCAACACTCCCTATGCAAATGACTTGGCCAACGCCAACTTTCAAAGAAAACCAAGTGCTTGTGAAGTGAACTTTAATCTGATACAATATTGAAGATCCATTGGAGTTCATCTGCAACATGATCATATTGAAGCTGTTATTTTGAATCTATGTCTAATGCCTATCTTTGAAGTCATCTGATACATGGGGAATT
Organism: Lathyrus oleraceus; assembly: GCF_024323335.1. Taxonomy (NCBI): domain Eukaryota; kingdom Viridiplantae; phylum Streptophyta; class Magnoliopsida; order Fabales; family Fabaceae; genus Lathyrus; species Lathyrus oleraceus. The sequence goes on from NC_066583.1 coordinate 614,232,428, forward strand.
ATGAAGAAGATCATGGAGTTGCTAAGCTTGGATGTGGCTATCTTTATTTGATGTCTTGCTCTTCACCTTGCTATTTTTGTATTCATATTGCTTGATTCTAAAGTCCAAGGGAAATTTGGGTTCTGTATGACATTCTTGTCTATTGGATTGCAGCCCATTGGTCAGATCTTTTCAACTCTTAACTTTTAAATTTATGCTTAGGATTAGTCTCTTCATCTCCTCCCCACTTCTTTAATTTCAAATCTCTCCCTCCTTTTAAAATCTTCTTTGTTTGTAATTTCTAAAACCTAGACTATTTTGCATATTAGAAACTTTGGTCTTATGCCATTTCATTTTCAAACTCACTTTCTTAATCAAACTTGTAAATGAACTTAATTATACTTGACTTGAAATTTCAAAAGCCAAAAAGAACTAACACTCATTCAAACCTTTTTAGGCCTCTTGTGCCTTTGTTAAATTCAAAATTTTGTTAAAAGCAACTCATTCACTTTGAAATTTATACCACGAACTACGAGGTTTTGATCCCTCATTTTTATGTTGGTACGTAGGCACAAGTCTGAAGGTCTTGTCAAACAAAAAAAATATAATTAATGAATTCTTTTTGTCATCCTTACACTTTATTTATTGCAAACATCATTTTATACAAAAACACATATGTACACAAGAAAGGGCTCCCTAAGAGTACCTAAGACACTTTGGGTGCTAACACCTTCCCTCTGTGTAACCAACCCCCTTACTTGTAATCTCTGGCATTTTATTAGTTTTGATTTGAAAACTTCTTATTTTGGGGTTTTGTTCGTACTTTTCCCTTGGAAACAATAAAAGTGAGGTGGCGACTCTGGTTTAATTGACGTCTAGCTTATCCATAGCTTGATGGTCATGAATTTACCGCTGCAGAAATTAAGTGGTGACTCTGCTGGGGAGTAGTCTCCAGTGGGTTTAGCCTACTTTTTTGTGTGTATATAATTGTATATTTGATGTATGTATATTTTTTTGTGTGATATAATCTGCTTGTTGTGCTTGGTGATCTCTGAGTGGTGAGATAAGTTCTAATCCGAACTTGAGTGCAATTAAGATAGGAGGATGGTATAGTCATGTTCGACTTGTGTGGAGTAGTCCTTAACAAGTTGGCTTGAGACCCATCTACTCAGTGGAGACCCTTTTGGAGTTAGGAATGTCACACAAGTCATTTGTGCTTAGGCATTACTATCTCTGATTTGGGGTCCGAGAAGCTGAGGACCGTAGAACATTTAACCCATCTTGGCCTATTTAGGACGTAGTGCGGAGACTGTTCAAGTGTAGACTTGATAACAGTTATTACGCAATACTACACTCAGACGAGTTTCTCTTGAGAATATTATGGGTTGATGAGTTAGGCATCCTAACATGTAATATCCGATAGATGGAATTAAGACTCTGGGAACTTTTTAGAGCATGATCTACAGGTTTTATCCTTAGTTCACTCCTTTGGGATGGTTCTTACCCAGACTTCATGCTCGTGACTCACAACAAACCCTTGATTCATGTTCGATCCAATCAAGTCTTGTCAATATCAATGGAACTTGGGTGTTGATAAGGTGAAAACCATAATCCACCAAAATGGGTGATTGATCTTGACAATGACTTGGTTCATCCCTTGACCTTTGTTTGTTTGCCTTGTGTGTGATCCCTTATTTGTGATTGTTTCATTCATGCATTCATGCACATTATAACATTCATCACATGAAAATTTCAAGGAACTGAGGTCTTATTTGCAAATATTTCCAGACCATGGATTATGGACGAAGGAACACTAAGAAGTACAATTTCAGATGTCCCGATTATAAAGAGTTAAGGAATCTATAATCTTTTGTATTAGATCCCTTGGACTTCAAGCAACATCATGGGAAGCTTCTGTCTATTCTGTCTGCTGATGTTGTTGAAGGACTCTTAAGTGTGTTGGTTCACTTTTATGATCCTCTCTATCGTTTCTTCACTTTTCCCGATTATCAGCTTGTGCCTACGTTAGAGGAGTATGCCCATCTCTTAGGAATACCTATTTCTAGCAAAGTGCCCTTTAGTGGATTGGAAGAGATTCCCGGATCTCATATTATAGCTGAAGCCCTTCACTTGAAGAAGTCTGAGATTGAGGCTCATTGGGTGAAGAAAGGAGGATTATTTGGATTGACTTCTAAGTTCCTCATCAAGAAAGCTACTGCCTTTGCTCAAGCCAGTAGTGTGGATGCTTTTGAAGCTATCTTTGTGTTGCTCATCTATGGTTTAGCTTTCTTCCCTAACATTGGCGGTTTTGTTGATGTTAACGCCATTAGAATTTTCTTGATTGGGAATCATGTGCCTACTTTGTTGGGTGATATGTATTTCTCTTCGCATCTAAGGAATTCTAAGGGAGGTGGGACAATCGTCTGTTGCGTTCCTCTTTTGTACAAGTGGTTTATTTCGCACTTTCTTCAGGCGCATGCTTTTGTGGAGAACAAACAATATCTACGGTGGTCTCAGAGACTTATGTCTCTCACTAATTATGATATAGTTTCGTATGATTCTTCGTTGAGTAGCTTGGAGATTATTGATTGTTGTGGTGAATTCTCTAATGTGCCTCTCATTGGTACACAAGGAGGAATTAACTACAACCCTGCTTTGGATCGTCGTCAACTTAGGTTCCCCTTGAAAGACAAACCTAATAACACCCAGTTAGAAGGTCTTTTCTATCAAGAGGGTACATATCCCCAACGTTTGAAGCAGAAGATTGTGAATGCTTGGCATAATATGCATAGGAAAGGAAGATCCGAGCTTGGTCCGTGCAATTGTGTAGCTTTGGAAGCTTACACTCTTTGGGTGAAGAAGAGAGCTTTGGAATTGAATATGCCTTATGCTTGTGAGAGACCTATGTCTATGGTTGTGGCTGAGCCATTAACTCTCCCTAACCAAGATATGGAGGAGTTGGAAGACACACTCGCCAAGATGAAACAAGAGAAGGATATGTGGGAAGAGCAATTTCATGCTTTGAGCAGAAAGCATGAGAAGTTGCAGCTTGAGCCTAAGGACAAAGATGCACTTATCGAGATTCTTGAAGAGCGAGTAACAAAGAGACAGAGAGAACCAGAGGTTTCATCTTCCTCTAGTATGCCTCGGCCTTTCGTTGCTTGGAAGAAGATTGTTGATCAGCTTGTCCTTGAGAAGACTCAGATGAAGACATCCTTTGAGTCCAAGATTCGACGCATCCGAAGGAAGTACGCGCCTGCAGCCATATCTTCTGATGTTGTTGTTAGGGATCCTTAGAATGATTAGTCTCCTTTTCTCTTGTATTTTGTATTTTTGGTTTCTGAAATTGTACTCAGTGTAATCCTTCCAATTTATATATAAATAAAAAGAGATTTTGTGGTTAATCAAATTATGCAGTTGTTATTATTATATATTTGCAAATAAAATAGTAAGTTCCTTGAAAATAAAAACAATCAAGCATTGTATTTCATGCATCATTTGCATAATAGGTTTCTCTTTCACCATATGTCTTATTGGTTCTTCTTTCATGCTTCAACCAAGCCGACTCATTGATACAATACCCGCGCTAATCACACAAGAATCATGGAACATCTAGAGCAATAGAACAGAGATTTGAAGGACGAGATCGCCCGCATGACTTCCATGATGGATTCAGTGTTAGCCGCTCAAAGCCAATCTTCTCCAATGCCTGCAACTCCTCCTCCTCAGAGGACTGTCATTTCAGAGGTTGCTACCTCTACCATTCCTGCCATTGCTGCTCACTTTGCGCCTTCCATGCTTACCGGATTCCCGTGGGGGATTCCGCCAAACTTTGTGCCTTAGGGTTTTACGCCTACCTTTTCTTCCATGTCGGCATCTAGCCCGGTCATGTCTATGCCATCACCGGTTGTTCACACTTTTCCCCGCGTTGAAGACACCATCTATCATTCTGAGCCGTCTGAGGGTCTGGATGTTTATGAGAAGATGGATGAAATGAAAGACCAATTCCTTGAGCTGCAAAAGGAGTTGAAGACCTTGAGGGGAAAGGATTTGTTCGGTAAGAGTGTTGTGGAACTTTGCTTGGTTTCGACTGTGAAAATCCCGATGAAATTCAAAGTCCCTCACTTTGAAAAGTATAAGGGGAATACTTGTCCACTCAGTCATCTCGTCATGTATGCCAGAAAGATGTCTACGCAAACTGATAATGATCAATTATTAATTCACTATTTTCAAGACAGTCTGACTGGTGTCGCTCTGAGGTGGTACATGAGTTTGGATGGTGCGAGTGTTCGCACGTTCAATGATTTGGGTGAAGCATTCATGAAGCAATACAAGTATAATATGGATATGGCGCCGGATAGGGATCAGTTGAGGTCATTGTCTCAGAAGGATAAGGAGACATTCAAAGAATATGTTCAGCGGTGGAGAGAGCTTGGCGCTCATATTACCCCTCCTTTGGAAGAAAAGGAGATGACCAAGATTTTCCTCAAAACCCTAAGCTCATTTTACTATGAGCGGATGATTGTCAGTGCCCCTAGTGATTTTACCGAGATGGTAAACATGGGGATGAAACTAGAAGAAGGTGTCCGAGAGGGACGGTTATCTAGAGAGGAAGTTTCATCCAGCAAGAAATATGGAAGTGGGTTTGCCAAGAAGAAAGAGAACGAGACCAATGCAGTATCTGTTGGGAGGCAGAGGAGGCCTTATGTAGCAAGAAGTCAACCACCCCGTCAATATCATCATTAGGTATCATCTGTGATTCCGGTATTTTCTAACAATCAATCAACACCAATTCAACAACAACGTCAACAACCGCCACTGCAACGAACAAACACCTACAACAACAACAACAACAATATCAACAATCATCAATAACCACAAAATTTTGAGAGGAAGAAGGTCTCTTTAGACCCGATTCCTATGACTTATGATGAACTGTATCCATCATTGGTTCTCAAGAACCTTTTGCAACCAAGAAATCCGCCTCAGATTCCTGAACCACTTCCATGGTGGTATAAACCGAAACTTCGCTGTGCCTTTCACCAAGGAGCTCCCGGTCACGATATTAATAATTGTTACCCCCTGAAGTATGAAGTCCAAAAGCTGGTAAAGAGTGGGATGGTGTCCTTCGAGGACTGTGCACCTAATGTCAAAGCTAATCCACTACCTGCTCATGGTAACCCTTCTGCCAATATGGTGGATGGATGTCCTGGGGAGTTTAAGGTATTTGATGTTCGCTTAATTAGAAGGTCCTTGGTGACGATGCACAAGGATATCTGTTTGGTAAGCGATTGTGAGCATGACCATGATGGTTGTGCAATTTGCAGTGTCAATCCTCGAGTTGTATGGTTGTGAAGAGAGACATCCAGAGGTTAATGGATGAAGGTATGATTCAGATTCTCCAGTCTCGTCATGTGGATGACGATGTGAATGTTATTGTTCCGGTTTTAAAGACACCAGAGAGAGTGGTAATTCAATTTGACAGCAGCAGTAGTAACAATGTCAGCAACAGATCAGTATCGTCGTTGGTTTTACGGTTAGCGGGCCCCATCCCGTATGCATTCGATAAGGTTGTCCTATATAAGTATAATGCTACAATGTTAAAGAATGGTCAAGAGGTTCCTTTGCCTACGACTAGTTCTGTTGTGAGTATAGCTGATGTTACGAAGGTGACCCGTAGTGGTCGTGTCTTTGGGTCGGTGTTCCCAAAGAATGTAGAAGATTGTTCAGTTGGTAAGAAGGTGGAAGTGCCTGCAGTAGATCCAGTTAGTGCTTCGAGATGTCAGTCTGGTGAAACCAGCAGTTTGAAGACTAACAATGATGATTAGGTGCTTCGTTTGATTAAGAAAAGTGAATTCAATATGGTGGAGCAGTTGCTCTAAACCCTCTCCAAGATTTCAGTGTTGTCTCTGCTTATGAACTCTGAAGCACATAGAGAAGCACTACATAAGGTATTAGAACAAGCTTATGTGGAACATGATGTTACGGTGGATCAGTTTGATCATATTGTGGCTAACATCACTTCCTGCAACAATTTGAGCTTCTGTGATGAGGAACTTCCTGAGGAGGGAAGAAATCACAATTTAGTGTTGCACATTTCAATGAATTGCAAGGAGAATGCTTTGTCAAATGTATTGGTCGACGCCGGTTCTTATTTGAATGTACTCCCGAAATCAACCTTGTCAAGATTATCGTATCAAGGAGCTCTGATGAGATATAGTGGTGTGATCGTCAAAGATTTTGACGATTCTCGCAAGACGGTGATTGGTGAAGTGAACCTTCCTGTGAAGATAGGTCCGAGTAATTTCCAAATTACTTTCCAAGTAATGGATATCCACCCGCCCTATAGCTGCTTGTTAGGAAAGCCATGGATACATGAGGTAGGAGCCGTTACTTCAACTCTGCACCAAAAATTGAAGTTCGTCAAAAATGGAAAGCTGGTTATTGTTGGTGAGGAGAAGGCTCTGTTGGTAAGCCACATGTCGTCTTTCTCTTATGTAGAAGTTGAGGATGAGATTGGAACTCCATTCCAAGCCTTATTTATTGCAAAGGAAAAGAGAGTTGGGGCACCTATGTCTTCATTCAAGGATGCGCAGAAGGTTGTTGAAGATGGTAATTCTGATCAGTGGGGCCGGATGGTAGAGGTCGCTAACAACAAGAGCAAAGATGGTTTGGGTTTCCAACGAGGTTCATCTGTGATTAGAGCTGAAGATGTGCAACCCAGTTTCCGTAGCGGAGGGTTCATTCATGGTAATGAACAACACTTAGCTGCTGTGATCGAGGGTGATGAAGATGAAGATTGCACCAATTTTGTGACGCGTGGAAAAGCTTGCAACAATTGGACTGGTGTTGATTTTCCTATTATTGTGCGTCGATCTAAGTAATTGCTTTTATTTGTTTTTGAAAATCCTTCTCCTATGCCTAAGGGAGAAGTGAATATTGTTTGGGCATTTTCAAATTTGATCATCAATAAAATATAATTCTATTCATCCACATCTATGATGTTTCATTTTACCTTTTACTTTATTCTAAAAAATTGTAATCACAAAAAACCTAAATAAATATAATTTGTCCATCTGCATAATATTTGGTCGCAATTCACTTCTCTAAAATCAAAATATCAAATTGTTATGCAGGTTGGTTTCTAAACCCATTGAATACAATGATCCTACTCCTTCTCCAAACTGTGAATTCCCTGTGTTTGAGACCGAGGAAGGAAGTGATGAAGAAGTATTTGATGAATTGTCTCGTCTACTTGAGCACGAGGAAAAAGCTATTCAGTCGTTCGAAAAGCAGATTAAGTTAGTCAACTTGGGTTCCGAGGATGATGTGAAGAAAGTCAAGGTTGGGTCTCGACTGTGTCCAGAAGTTAATAAAGGGTTGATTGATCTTCTCTGAGAATATTCAGATGTGCTTGCTTGGTCCTATCAAGACATACCTGGTTTGGATTCTGATATTGTGGAGCATAGATTGCTGTTTAAGCCAGAATGCTCCCCCGTCAAGCAGAAGTTGAGGAGAACTCATCGTGACATGGCAGTGAAGATCAAAAAAGAAGTGCAAAAGCATATTGACATCGGTTTCCTTGTTACTGCTGAGTATCCGTAATGGGTGGCCAATATTGTGCATGTTCCTAAGAAGGATGGAAAAGTCTGTATGTGCATTGATTATATAGATTTAAATAAACCCAGTCTAAAAGATGATTTCCCTCTGCCACACGTTGATATGTTGATAGACAATACAGCTAAATTCAAAGTCTTTTCATTTATGGATGGATTTTCCAGATATAATCAGATCAAGATGGCACCCGAGAATATGGAGAAGACCACATTCATTACACCCTGGGGAACATTATGTTATAGAGTGATGCCTTTCAGTCTAAAGAAGGATGGTGCAACTTACCAGAGAGCAATGACTACTCTTTTTCATGATATGATGCATAAAGAGATCGAAGTCTATATTGATGATATGATTTATAAATACATTGATGAAGAGGGACTTGTTGAGCATTTGTTGAAGCTGTCCCAGCGTTTGAGGAAGTATAACCTCCATTTGAATCCCAATAAGTGTATTTTTGGTGTTCGTTCTGGTAAGTTGTTGGGCTTTATTGTCAGCGAGAAAGGTATTGAAGTTGATCCTGCCAAGGTCAAAGCAATACAAGAAATGACTTCGCCCAAGACTGAGAAGCAAGTCAGAGGTTTTCTCGGCCGTTTGAATTATATCTCGAGATTCATTTCACACATGACTGCCACATGTGCGCCTATATTCAAGCTTCTTCGGAAAGATCGGTCTTGTGATTGGATCGAAGACTGCCAAAAAGCTTTTGACAGTATTAAAGACTATTTGCTTGAACCCCCGATTCTGTCTCCACCTTTTGAAGGAAGATCATTGATCATGTATTTGAATGTGCTTGAAGAGAGTATGGGTTGTATTCTAGGTCAGCAAGACGAAACTGGAAAGAAGGAATATGCAATTTACTACCTCAGTAAGAAATTCACCGATTGTGAGACTCGGTATTCTATGCTTGAGAAGACTTGTTGCGCATTGGCTTGGGCTGCTAAGCGTCTGCATCAATATATGTTGAATCATACTACTTGGTAGATATCCAAAATGGATCCAATCAAGTATATTTTTGAGAAGCCTGCTTTAACTGGGAGGATTGCCCGTTGGCAGATGTTGTTATCAGAGTATGATATTGAATATCAATATTAGAAAGCAATCAAAGGTAGTGTCTTGGCTGACCACTTGGCTCACCAACCAATTGAAGATTACCAGTCAGTGCAATATGATTTTCCTGATGAAGAGATTTTGTACTTGAAAATGAAAGATTGTGATGAACCATTGCTTGAAGAAGGGCCAAAACCTGGTTCCTCTTGGGGCATGGTATTTGATGGAGTTGTTAATCAGTATGGTAATGGCATTGGGGCAGTAATTATTACTCCTCAAGGCACGCATTTTCCGTTTACAGCTAGATTAACTTTCAAGTGTACAAATAATATGGCTGACTATGAAGCTTGCATTATGGGGCTCGAAAAGGCCATTGATCTCATAATCAAATATTTGGACGTCTATGGAGATTCAGCTTTGGTGGTGAATCAGTTTAAAGGTGAATGGGAGGCGAATCAACCCGGTTTGATACCATATAGAGATTATGCGAGGAGGATTTCAACTTTCTTTACGAAGGTTGAGTTTCATCATATCCCTCGAGATGAAAACCGGATGGCAGATGCTCTTGCAATGTTGGCTTCAATGATTGTAGTGAAGTATTGGAATGAAGTTCCAAATATGACTGTGATGCGTCTTGATTGGTCAGCTCATGTGTTTGATGTTAAAGAGGTCAAGCATAAGAAGCTGTGGTATTTTGATATCAAGTGTTTTCTCCAAAGTCAGATTTACCCGCCTGGGGAATCTTTGAAAGATAAGAAGACTTTGAGAAGATTAGCCGGCAATTTCTACCTGAATGGTGATGTGCTTTAAAAGAGAAACTTCGATATGGTTTTTCTCAGATGTGTGGATAGATACGAAGCATACTTATTGATGACTGAAGTCCATGAAGGTTCCTTTGGCACTCATTCCAATGGATATGTAATGGCAAAAAAGATGTTGCGAGTAGGTTACTATTGGCTGACAATGGAATCTGACTGTTGCAAGTTTATGAAGAAATGCCACAAGTTTCAAATATATGAAAATAAGATTCATGTTCCTCCGACATTGTTGAACGTCATTTCCTCCCCATGGCCCTTCTCCATGTGGGGAATCGATATGATTGGCGTGATTCATCCCAAAGCGTCGAATGGACATCGTTTTATTTTGGTGGCTATTGACTACTTCATAAAGTAGGTTGAAGCGGCATCGTATGCGAATGTAACCAAGCAAGTTGTTGTAAGGTTTATCAAGAATCAGATCATATGTCGTTATGGTGTGCCAAGTAAGATCATTACTGATAATAGATCGAACTTGAATAACAATATGGTGGAAGCTCTTTGAAAAGACTTCAAGATTGCACATCATAATTCTTCTCCCTACAAACCTAAGATGAATGGGGATATTGAAGCTGCAAACAAGAACATCAAGAAGATCATCCAGAAGATGGTTGTGACGTACAAGGATTGGCATGAGATGCTCCCATTTGCTTTGCACGGGTACCGTACATCCGTCCGCACTTCAACAGGGGCAACCCCTTTCTCACTTGTTTATGGCATGGAAGTTGTGCTCCCAATAGAGGTGGAGATCCCATCATTGTATGTATTAATGGAAGCCAAGTTGACTGAGGCTGAATGGTGTCGTACCAGATTTGATCAGCTGAATTTGATTAAAGAGAAGAGGTTGACTACCATGTGTCATGGTCAGTTGTACCAGTAGAGAATGAAGAAAGATTTTGATAAGAAGGTCAGACCTCGTGTGTTCAGAGAAGGTGACCTTGTGCTCAAGAAGATTTTATCTTTCAAGCCAGATTCTAGGGGAAAATGGAATCCTAATTATGAAGGCCCAGATGTTGTCAAGAGAACCTTTTCAGGCAGTGCTTTGATTCTTACAACTATGGATGGTGAAGAGTTCACTTGTCCTGTGAACGTAGATGCAGTCAAGAAATACTTCACCTAAAAAAAGAAAAAAACAACTCATTAAGTTGAAACCCCGAAAGGGCGGCTTAGGCAAAAATGAGTGTCTCGGTGGATTGAACCCGAAAGGGCGATCTAGGCAAAAGTTAGAGACATAAAACAGAAAGAGTTATCACAATAAATTAAGTACCCTACCTTGGGGAAATTTATGCAAAAATTAGGGATTTATGGCAAGTAACTGCATCCTACTGATCTTCGGTTTTGAAGACTTATCTTGAGCACATTGTCAGATTTTGGGCTCACTATCTCCAGCAGTCACCAAAAGCACAGTGGAAATCAAGAGTTGGTAGAAGGATTAATGATCATTGTATTCAATGTAACCCTTTTCCATGTAAATTACCATTTTTCAACTTTTGTAAAGATCTATGGAGTCTTGTCATTTACAGACTACCGTTCTATTAAATAAAGTTGAGCTTTTATCCAATTGTTTCTACTCTTGTTTAATTCAGCCAAATAGATTTAAATTTTATTATGATCATTTTTGAAATTAAAAATTTTAAGACAAAAATCATGTTTTCTTAAATATATAAAAGCAGTTATTTTAAGCAATCGATTTCATTCAAGAGGAATATCAACATCGGTTTGAAAGCAGTAAGCCCTAAATGTGGAGCATCATTGGTTCTCCCCCAAGCAGTTGGCGTGATCCCTGTTTCATCCCCAATAGCTTTTTAGTATCTGATGTTTGTTGGTTTCCCCAGCCAAGTTCGTCGTCATCCCCAGTTATGCTTGTTGTCCTCCCTCGGGTTGTAGGCATTTTATTGCAGCAGGTTGGATGGTTTCGGCAGAATTTTGTTCCCCCACAAGTCGCCACCAGATTCGTCTCCAGTCAGAGTTTCTAAGCAGTTATTTGTGTTGATCCCTTGCAGGGTTGTCTCCCATGTGATATGGTGTTCACCTAAAATTCCCCGCAGAGTTGACAGCAGTTTCCTCAGCGGATCCTCTCCTTTCTTCCCCAACCAGGGTCAAGCCTTCGAGGTGTTCGATCTCTTCTCCAGCAATTGTTTCCCTCTTTAGTGGATTGGCCGAGAATTGTATTGATGATTCAAATGAACGACAGTTGTATCCTTTGCGATTGTTTTGTCAGCATGATCACTACATATACATATACATATACATATACATATACATATACATATACACTCATATAATTTCATTATTGCAACATTACACCTTGTGATTCATTGTTATTTTGACTCTCTGCCAGGGTGGTACTTTATCCCCATGCAGATTCGGTGTGTCTGTCCTCCTTCAATTGTAGAGTGTCATCCCCTTAAGCAGAAAGACTTTAACCTTTCTCCTTTTCCCCACTGAGCTATTTCCTCATGGATGACTATTATTTCAGTTTCCTCCCCAGTCGATTATCTGGATGGAACCACTCCCCTTGAGTTATATCCTCATTGGGTTGAGTCTTGATTGACCATTTCTTTCTGCATAGATGTCTTTGGGTTCTATAAGAGTCTTTTACCCAGTAATTGCTAATATTCTTCTTAGTTTGCAGTTTGTTACTTTTGTCCAATACCCGGCAAGAGTAACCCCTTTTCTCCCTGGCGGATTCGTTTTACGTTTCCCAGGAAGTATATCCTTGATATGTTCATCCTAACCGAAGACGGATATTCTCTCCCTTTTGGTATTCTACCCAGTAAAAGGTAGTTGTAATCCCAATTTTATTCCCCAGAGAGTTAATCCTTGATATGTTCATCCTAACCGATGATGGGTTTCCTTCTCTTTGCGGTCTTCTGCCCAATAATCGGTAGTTGTAAATCCTTCTTTTCTCCCCTTTGCAGAGTTTGTCCTTGATATGTTCATCCTAACCGATGACGGATATTCTCTTTCCGGTATTCTATCCAGTAATCGGTAGTTGTAAATCCTTCTTTTCTCCCCTCCCTTCAGAGTCTATCCTTGATATGTCCATCCTAACCGGTGACGAATATTCTCTTTTTTGTATTCTATCCAACATTCAGTAGATATAATTCCTACTTTCTTCAGGCAGTTTATCCTTGATATGTTCATTCTAACCGATGATAGATATCCTCGTTAAACATCCCTAGGCAAGTCTATCCTTGATATGTTCATCTTAATCGATGACAGATTTTCTTTCCTTTGAGTATATCCTTGATATGTTCACTTTAATCGGTGACGGATATTCTCTCCCTTTGGTCTTCTGCATAGTAATTGGTATTTGTAAATCCTATTTTTCCTTTCCCCAACAGTTTTATTCTTACCCAGTAACCGGTAATGAATAAGCCTCATGGCTGCTCTCGACGAGTCATCCTTGATATGTTTACCCTAACCGGTAACAGATGTCCTCCCTGTCAGATTTTTGTTATTCCCTTACCCAGTAACCGGTAATGGATAATATATTTTTGCTCCTCCTGTACTGAAGATCTTTTCTTCCCCAGTCGAGTTTGAGTGCGTATTTCCTTAGTGAAATCGCCATTTTCCTGCCTGGCTCGAGTATTTCAGCTTTTGCTATGATCTACCTATTTCCTCTACAGATGTCCTTCTGTTCCCCGACTGAGTCTTTCCATTGATTTATTTTCATGGAATCCCTCTAGTCCCCCTAGTTGTTTTAAGTCGTAGTCTGGCCTACACATAACCATTTTTTCCTCTCAGAGTCTCTATCTCCCTAGTGAGTTTTCCTTATGGAATGCATTATACTCCTGTGGACTTTCAGTCTCTCCAGATTCTTTTCCTTTGTGGCAACATTTCCCCACAGAGATTTATTTTAACATTCATATCATATGTATCATGAGGTCTCTTAGGGACCAAAATTTATTTCTATATGTTGTTATTTAAGCTCATTCTACTGAGTCGATGCGAAGATTTTAACCTTAATCTCCTCAGTTAGAACGTCCTTAAATAGGGGTAGTTGTAAGTCCCCAGTTTTGACCCTAAGATCCCTCATGTTATTCTCATCATATGCATTGGCATTGGGATCACATCTTGGCATCCTCATTACCCCTATTTCATTGGGTTTACATCGGGAGAGATCACCAAGCACATGTGATTGTATCATACTTTGTATCTTATTATTTTTACTAACCAAAATACCAAAAATACGTCTTTGTATAAACTAACTCTTTTGAAGGTAGGGAATGTGATCACCTTTGATCTATTAAGCTCACATCTAGGGTTTAAGACCCTCAGTGCAAGAAGCTCAATCAAGATTGCTTTACAATGGCTCTAAACATCATATATGAATCCCCATGGTCTTTACATGTTATTTTGATTAAGAATTCATCAAGAGTTTGGAATTAGTTTGCCTTGGAAACCCTAGTTCATCTGGGTATCTTGTGTAACTTCTTCAACAAGATTCTTCAAAATTTGATCAAATACTTCAAGGGATACTTAAAATTTCATAATATTATGCATATATGATCCTCCATGAGCCCCAAAATTCAATATAATTTCAAGCTAGCAAGTTGGCTCATGGTGGTTGACCAGAGGAATTCAACTTATCAAAACTAGGGTTCCCTAGACCCTATCTCCTACATTTTTTATTATATGAAAATGATTCCAAGAGAAACGTTACTCTAAATGACATTCCAAACAACTTTCATGTTGAGGTCTAGAGCTAGTTTTGCTTGGAAAGTCATTTTTTATGGTGAAAGATTATAGGTCATTTTGTCTAAACCCTAATTTGGAGGTCAACTTCCCAAGGCCATAACTTGCTCAATTTTTATGAGATGAAATATTTCCAAGTTGAACAATCAAATTCAATATGTCTACTTCAACTTTTATGTTTGTAGGAATAGATAATTCAACTTTTATGTGCATGTGATATGAGGATACATTATAGGTCATTTTGGACCAATGCCATTGAACAAGTGATTTTCCTCAACTTCAAAAATGCACACCTCCTTCATATTAAATCCAAATAAGGTCAAATTTATGACCATTTTGAAGGGGTTTGAGAGACCTACAATTTTTATGAAGGAACCTTTCTCACTTGAAGCTCCCAAAAAACGTTATCCAAGGTGAAATAAGTGAACATATGGCTTAACACTTAGAAAAACTTTTGATATGTTTGATTTTCCTAACTTACACCTCAAAATTCATCATGATCCAAGCTTCAAATGAAAAAGTGTCCAACATGAAATTTGTTCCTCTTGATCTAACCTTTCCAAAAAGTCCAAATTCATCCATTTTGGATAAGATTTGAATGGGCTGCGCATGGCTTGAACATTACATCATCATTTGGCAAGATTGAACTTCAAACCCCACACACCAATGCATGACATTCCAACATGATCTCAGACTTGTTTGTATTCAATTATGGACCAAATGACATGATTTCATGGGCCTGTGCACGCCCATGCACCCATGCATCACTCATTTCTATTTTTGGATTCCATGTTCAAGTGTGCAAATATCAATTGAATTAGCTATAAATAGAGGCCTTATGCATCAAAATTAAGGACCCTACGCGCCAGCTTTGAATCCACACCTTCAAACCCTTCCATTTCAGAAGACAACCTTGAGAATTTCCATTGGAAATTGAGTTTGAATCTCACTGTTTTGAGATTCAAAACTCCAAGGATCCAAAGCCTTTTGATCATTCTAATATGCTCCTTCAAGCATTCAGAGCAAGATCAAGCACAAGCAAGAGCAAGAACAATCGAATCCTGACATACATTGAAGGTATTTTCCAAAAAATTTAACCTCTTTGATTCTCATTCAACTCTCCATAATTCTCTTGGATATTTGGTTGTCTGAAGTCCTACCAACATAGGCAACAAGATCGAGTTGCTTTGAGGTAAAATTGAAGCAACTCAGATCGTGCACCTCAAATTTCAACTCCTTGTATCTCTCAATATACTTGGAGTTAGGATGAATTGAGGCCATATTCGAGCTCAGTGCCATTTTTAATTTAAAATCATGTCCTCCTTTTTTAAATTTGGTGATGGTTGTGACTGAACCAGTCCGGTGAAGTTCACCGAAGAAGGAGACCGGAGCTTTGGCTCCGGTGGTGAGTTGACAGGCCTCAGAACTATAGGATCCATTTGATTTAATCTAATCCCACGCGTTGGTTTGAATGACCGTTTGTGTAGCGTGCTGACTCAAGACCATGGTAGCTTGCACGCTGGTAGCCACTTGATTTGCCACCTCAATTAATGAGGGAGATCAAGTGGTCCACGTTTTTTCTGATTATTTGATTTTCATTTTATTTGTTCTATTTTCATTAATTCATATTAATTTTAATATTGATCCAAAAAATATGAGAGTTTCACCAAAAAATGTTAAATAAATTCCTCTTTGATTTTCTGCATTAAAATTATTTTTTAGATCATTATTAATATTTTTCATGATTTAATTGATTTTATGAATATTTTTAATTGTTTAAAAATAGTTTTAAGTTTCCAAAAATTATGAATTTTTTTCGCCAAGGTCCTTTGACCTTATTGACTTGTGATAAATCCCATGGCCATTTCTTTGGTGTTTTGATGAGATTTTTGGAATTTGAAAAACCATAGTTTAATTTAATGCCTATTTTAGTTGATTTTAATTATTTAATTGCAAAATAAATTGTGTTGGGCATTTGATAATGACTTATTGAGTTTGACTTATGTTATTGGGCCTTGGTCAAGGTTGATTTGACTTTGTTGAGTTAAAATCATTGGATTTAGGGGATTGATGAAATGTACATGTCATCTCCCAAAATAAATGAATGATTTTAATTTGGTCAAAGTCCTTCTTTGGCCAATTTGTGTTGATTCCATTTCCCCTCCCTCTTCATCTTAATCCCCTTCTCTATTCATTCATGTCATGGACCTACGATATCTCTATATCCTAAGGCTAGTTGATTGCAAAATCAACATGAGTATGGATGAGATTAGGTCTACTCTTTTGCATATTATTTTCAAGTGTGGTATGTTTTAGGAGCACGGTTCATAATACCATGTCTCTAACATGAATTAACACTAAAATTTCCATTGCCCAACCTCAAATAGTTGTTGTAACACCCCAATAAAATAAAATAATTATTTAAATTGAATTAATAGTATAATATTAATTTAATTGAATAATTGGGTTATTTTATTATTGGAATATTATTATTGGATTATAATTGTTATTATTTTGGAATAATAATTATTATTGGAAAATATATAAGTGGAATAAGGAAATAGGGTTCATTTGGAAAATAAGTTTTTACGTGAAACTCAGAGAAGTTGCAGAGAAGAGGAAAAGGGCAAGGAGGCAGAGCAAGGGCTGAAGGTTGAAGAAGGAAGAGTTTGAGCTTATAGAATCGCCGGATTAACTCAGGTAAGGGGGGTTTATCGTCGATTAATGGGTATTATGGGATAATATGTAGTGGGTAGTGATAAGCCGTTAAGTTAACCCTAATTGGAACTGTATATGCTGAAATTGATGTTGATTAAACGGTGTTAAAAGTCTGTAAATTGAATCGGTAGTTGTGTGAGTCTTGAATGTTAGACTAGGGCAAGAATCCCATCCAAAAACTTGAATCGGCGCTACCAATTTACAAGACAAATTGTCCTGTTTAGAGATGGTTTCAGATGAGGAAACGGCCGGAAAAACCGGATCTGCGTAAGCTGACAGAACCCTGGAATAACGCAGAAAATCTGAGTCTGCGCGCGAGCGGTCGACCATAGGGTCGGCGTGCGCTGACCCGTGAGGCATGCGCCGACTGCATGCGTCGACGCAAGGGACTTTTGCGCTGACCCGTGAGGCATGCGCCGACTGCATGCGTCGACGCAAGGGACTTTTGCGCTGACCCGTGAGGCACGCGCCGACTGCATGCGTCGACGCAAAGGAGTTTTGCGCTGACTCCTTCCAGTTGAGCAGAGTGGAAAAATGGATATTTTGAGGTGGTGTACATAATTGAGAGCTGACCTATGTTGGTGTATGATGTAATAGGGATTAATTCCCGCTGTTTTGAGCAGTATAGATATTAGTGGAGTGTGCTAACAGTGTGGTTGTTGTTTGGCATAATATAATATGCTTTTGTGATAAATTGTGTTGATAATGTGGAATGGTATACATGATGTTGTGAATATATGCATTTGTGAATAGACTATTCTATGGCTTAGAGTGTGAGCATGTGTCTATTCTTGATTATCGTTGATGTTGCATTGCTAGGTGATTAGCATGCGTATTGTGGCCTTCGGGTGGTAGCTAATTCCCATGGTGAGGAATTAGTGAGTAAACCATGTTGATTGTTGTTGTTGTTGTTTGCATGCTAGGTGATTAGCGTGCATATCATGGCCCATTTGGGGTGGTAGCTAATTCCCATGGTGAGGAATTAGTGAGTGAGTCACTATGTCTCAAATGAGTGGGACTAGTGAGCTTGGTAGCCGTGCCTGGATTTGGACGGTGAGGTTGAACTATATGTTCACAACATAGTCGGTACCGCATGCATAAGAGTCTCATTGCATAATGAATGTATGGCATATGATATGAATGGATGTATTCCAGTATCATATGTGTGTTGTGTGTTGTGTTGTTAATGTTGAATATGATTGAGATTTTTACTGTTGAATATGATGGTTGGATGGATATTGCCGTTGCTGAATGCGTAGTCTGGTTAGGGTGAATTGATGTGTTATTTACTTAGCATTACATGTTGTTCTATAATGCTTATTATATTGATTGAGGAACTCACCCTTACAACTATTTTTCAGGTAACGAGCAGTGAGTTGAGTAGAAGCTAGTGCTATGGAGTCTAGTGTCGTCCTTAGTGGGTCATGCTCTGATAGATGTAACATCGGGAGGGAACCTTTTTAATTGTATTGTTGGAAATTGTTGAACTAGTTTACATGTATTGTGTTACATGTCTTATGTTGATGTTGGATTCTATTCCGCTGCGTATTATGCAACTGTTTTAATTGATAAATAAATGAGCATGACAGGATGTTTTGATAAGTATTGTGAAATGATTGTGTGACACCCTTCGGGGCATAATTACTCTGATTGATATGTTATTATTTAAATTGAATATTATGGGGTATTTAGAAGGGTGTTACATTAGTGGTATCAGAGCATAGTCGGTCGTGTTGAGTCGTAGTTATTCTGTTCCCCTGTACGGGATAGGTGTTGTGTAACCCTATCAGTACTTATTTGTTTTAGTTGTTGGATTAACTCAGAATAGAGATGGCTGGAAGAGGTAGAGATGATGCTGCGATTGCTGAGGCTCTGGGTATGCTAGCTGGAGTACTTGGTGGAAATCCGAATGTTGTGGGGATGGGAGCTGCTCGTCAGTTGAGTGAGTTCCAGAAGAACAATCCTCCGATGTTCAAAGGAGCATACGATCCAGATGGTGCTCAGAAGTGGTTGAAGGAGATAGAGAGAATCTTCCGAGTAACTGAGTGTGCTGATAACCAGAAGGTCAGGTTCGGTACACATATGCTGTCAGAAGAAGCTGATGATTGGTGGGTTGCTACCCGCACTGAGTTGGAAACTGCTGGAAATGCTGAGATTACTTGGGCTGTGTTCAGGGAAAGATTCCTGAGGAAGTACTTTCCAGAGGATGTCAGAGGGAAGAAAGAGATAGAATTCTTGGAATTGAAGCAGGGTAACAGGTCTGTTACTGAGTATGCTGCGAAGTTCACAGAGCTGTCAAAGTACTATACTCCTTATAGTGAGGCTGCTGGAGAATTTTCGAAGTGTGTGAAGTTTGAGAACGGGTTGCGTCCCGAGATCAAGCAGGCGATTGGATATCAGAGGATTAGAGTGTTTTCTGATTTGGTTGACTGTTGCAGGATTTTTGAACAGGATTCCAAAGCCAGAGCAGAGAGCTATCAGCAGAGGGTTGATAGGAAGGGTAAGAATCAGGTTGATCGTGGGAAACCGTATGCAGCTGGCAAAGGTTTTCAGAGGCAGAGTGGAATGAAGAGGCCTAGTGGAGGAGATTCTAGTGCTCCTGCTAAGTGTTACAGATGTGGCCAGGCTGGACATCGTATCCATGAGTGTACCAGTAATGAGAAGAAGTGTTTCAAATGTGGAAAAGGTGGTCATTTGGCTGCAGATTGCCGGTTGAAGACTGTGACTTGCTTCAACTGTGGAGAGGGGGGTCATATCAGTCCACAGTGTCCTAAGCCAAAGAAAGAGAATCAGTCGGGAGGCAAGGTTTTTGCTTTATCAGGTTCTGAGACTTTTGCAGATGAGCGTTTGATCCGAGGTACGTGTTATATTAATGGCTTTCCTCTTGTAGCTATTATTGACACCGGTGCTACTCATTCCTTTATATCTTTGGATTGTGCTGTGAAACTTAAGTTAGAAATGTCAAAGATGTTTGGTAGTATGGTGATTGACACTCCTGCGAAGGGTTCAGTGACTACTACTTCAGTTTGTTTAAGTTGCCCTTTGAGTATTTTTGGTAGGAACTTTGGATAGACCTTGTGTGTCTTCCTTTAGTGCAGATCGATGTTATCTTGGGTATGAACTGGTTGGTGTGTAACCGAGTTTCTATCAATTGTTTTGATAAGACTGTGATATTTCCTGAGGTTGAGGAAGGAAAGAATTTGTTTCTATCAGCGAGGCAGGTGAATGAGGAAGTAGCAGATGGGGCAGAGTTGTTTATGCTGTTAGCGACTTTAGAGGCTAAAGATAAACTGGTGATTGGTGATCTAGCTGTGGTGTGTGATTTTCCTGATGTGTTTCCGGAAGAAGTGAATGAATTACCGCCAGAGCGTGAAGTTGAGTTCTCGATTGATTTGGTACCTGGTACTAGACCGATATCGATGGCTCCGTATCGTATGTCTGCTGTCGAGTTAAGTGAATTGAAGAGTCAGTTGGAAGATCTGTTGGATAAGAAATTTATTCGTCCGAGTGTGTCACCGTGGGGTGCACCAGTGTTGTTGGTTAAGAAGAAAGAAGGTACTATGAGGTTGTGTGTGGACTACAGGCAACTGAATAAAGTGACGATCAAGAATCGGTATCCTTTGCCGAGGATTGATGATTTGATGGATCAGTTGGTTGGTGCAAGTGTGTTCAGCAAGATAGATTTGAGATCTGGGTATCATCAGATACGTGTAAAAACTGAGGATATTCAGAAGACTGCTTTCAGAACAAGGTATGGACATTATGAGTATTCTGTAATGCCTTTTGGTGTGACTAATGCGCCTGGAGTATTTATGGAGTACATGAATAGGATTTTCCATCCGTACTTAGATCAGTTTGTTGTGGTGTTTATTGATGACATTTTGGTGTATTCGAAATCTGAAGAAGAGCATGCTGAGCATTTGAGAGTGGTTTTAGGAGTGCTGCGGGAAAAGCAGTTATTTGCTAAACTGTCTAAGTGTGAATTTTGGTTAGGAGAAGTTAGTTTTCTTGGTCATGTGATTTCAAGAGGTGGTGTTGCTGTTGATCCTTCTAAGATAGAAGCGGTATCTAAGTGGGAAGCTCCTAAGTCTGTTGCTGAAATTCGAAGTTTTCTTGGTTTGGCTGGTTACTATAGGAAATTTATTGAGGGATTCTCTAAGTTGGCGTTACCGTTGACGATGTTGACTAGAAAGGGGCAAGCGTTTGTTTGGGACTCCAAATGTGAAGAAGGTTTCCAAGAGTTAAAGAGAAGGTTAACTACTGCTCCTATTCTGATATTACCGAGTTCATCGGAATCGTTTGAAGTTTACTGTGATGCTTCATTGTTGGGTTTAGGTGGTGTGTTGATGCAGAATAAGCAGGTTATAGCTTATGCTTCGAGACAGCTGAGGGTTCATGAGAGGAACTATCCGACGCACGATTTAGAGTTAGCAGCTGTGGTATTTGTTCTGAAATTATGGAGGCATTACTTGTACGGGTCGAGATTTGAGGTTTTCAGTGACCATAAAAGTTTAAAGTATTTGTTTGATCAGAAAGAGCTGAATATGAGACAGAGGAGATGGTTAGAATTTCTGAAGGATTATGACTTTGGTTTGAATTACCATCCGGGTAAAGCAAATGTAGTAGCTGATGCATTGAGTCGGAAATCATTACATATGTCTATGTTAATGGTTAAGGAATTGGATTTGATTGAGCAGTTTAGAGACTTGAGTTTGGTGTGTGAGAGTACTCACAATAGTGTTAAATTGGGAATGTTGAAATTAACAAGTGGTATTCAGGATGAGATCAGAGAGGGTCAGAAATCCGATATGCTTTTGGTTGATAAGTTGACTTTAGTGAAGCAAGGTCAAGGTGGTGAATTCAGAGTTGATGAGAATGGTGTTTTGAGATTTGGTAATCGGGTGTGTATTCCGGATGTTACCGAGCTTAAGAAGAGTATTCTGGAGGAAGGACATCGTAGTGGCTTGAGTATTCATCCTGGGGCTACGAAGATGTATCATGATTTGAAGAAGTTATTTTGGTGGCCGGGAATGAAAAGAGAAATTGCAAGTTTTGTTTATTCTTGTTTGACTTGTCAGAAGTCAAAGTTTGAGCATCAGAAACCGTCTGGGCTAATGCAACCGTTGGCTATTCCAGAGTGGAAGTGGGATAGTATCAGTATGGATTTTGTTTCTGGTTTACCGAAGACAAGTAAGAATTTTGAAGCTATTTGGGTGATTGTTGACAGATTAACAAAGTCGGCTCATTTCATTCCGATCAGAATGGATTATCCGTTAGAGAGACTAGCTGAGTTGTATATTGAGAAGATTGTAAGTTTGCATGGTATTCCGTCTAGTATTGTTTCGGACAGAGATCCTAGATTTACATCGAAGTTCTGGGAAGGTTTGCAGAAGGCTTTGGGAACTAAGCTGAGATTGAGTTCTGCATATCATCCGCAGACTGATGGTCAGACTGAGAGGACGATTCAGTCATTAGAGGATCTTTTGAGAGCTTGTGTTTTGGAAAAGGGAGGTGCTTGGGATTGTTATTTGCCTTTGATTGAGTTTACCTACAACAATAGTTTTCATTCGAGTATTGGTATGGCACCGTTTGAAGCTTTGTATGGTAGGAGATGTCAGACACCTTTATGTTGGCATGAGTCCGGTGAGAGTGCTGTGGTTGGACCGGAGATTGTTCAACAGACTACAGAAAAGATTAAGATGATTCAGGAGAAGATGAGAATTGCTCAGAGTCGTCAGAAGAGTTATCATGACAAGAGGAGGAAGTCACTTGAGTTCCAAGAGGGAGATCATGTGTTTCTTCGTGTCACTCCGATAACTGGTGTTGGTCGAGCTTTGAAGTCAAAGAAGTTGACACCTCGATTTGTTGGTCCTTATCAGATTTTGGAGCGGATAGGGGAGGTAGCCTATCGTATCGCTTTACCGCCGTCGCTTGCGAATTTGCATGATGTTTTCCATGTGTCTCAGTTGAGGAGGTACATTCATGATCCGTCGCATGTAATCCAAGTAGATGATGTACAGGTGAGAGATAACCTGACTGTTGAAACATCGCCTATGAGGATCGAGGATCGAGAGTTGAAGCAGTTGCGGGGTAAAGAGATTGCCTTAGTGAAGGTAGCTTGGGGAGGACCAGCAGGTGGCAATGTAACTTGGGAACTGGAGAGTAAGATGAAGGAGTCTTATTCGGAGTTATTCGCTTGAGGTATGTTTTCGAGGACGAAAACTCTTTTAGTGGGGGAGAGTTGTAACACCCCAATAAAATAAAATAATTATTTAAATTGAATTAATAGTATAATATTAATTTAATTGAATAATTGGGTTATTTTATTATTGGAATATTATTATTGGATTATAATTGTTATTATTTTGGAATAATAATTATTATTGGAAAATATATAAGTGGAATAAGGAAATAGGGTTCATTTGGAAAATAAGTTTTTACGTGAAACTCAGAGAAGTTGCAGAGAAGAGGAAAAGGGCAAGGAGGCAGAGCAAGGGCTGAAGGTTGAAGAAGGAAGAGTTTGAGCTTATAGAATCGCCGGATTAACTCAGGTAAGGGGGGTTTATCGTCGATTAATGGGTATTATGGGATAATATGTAGTGGGTAGTGATAAGCCGTTAAGTTAACCCTAATTGGAACTGTATATGCTGAAATTGATGTTGATTAAACGGTGTTAAAAGTCTGTAAATTGAATCGGTAGTTGTGTGAGTCTTGAATGTTAGACTAGGGCAAGAATCCCATCCAAAAACTTGAATCGGCGCTACCAATTTACAAGACAAATTGTCCTGTTTAGAGATGGTTTCAGATGAGGAAACGGCCGGAAAAACCGGATCTGCGTAAGCTGACAGAACCCTGGAATAACGCAGAAAATCTGAGTCTGCGCGCGAGCGGTCGACCATAGGGTCGGCGTGCGCTGACCCGTGAGGCATGCGCCGACTGCATGCGTCGACGCAAGGGACTTTTGCGCTGACCCGTGAGGCATGCGCCGACTGCATGCGTCGACGCAAGGGACTTTTGCGCTGACCCGTGAGGCACGCGCCGACTGCATGCGTCGACGCAAAGGAGTTTTGCGCTGACTCCTTCCAGTTGAGCAGAGTGGAAAAATGGATATTTTGAGGTGGTGTACATAATTGAGAGCTGACCTATGTTGGTGTATGATGTAATAGGGATTAATTCCCGCTGTTTTGAGCAGTATAGATATTAGTGGAGTGTGCTAACAGTGTGGTTGTTGTTTGGCATAATATAATATGCTTTTGTGATAAATTGTGTTGATAATGTGGAATGGTATACATGATGTTGTGAATATATGCATTTGTGAATAGACTATTCTATGGCTTAGAGTGTGAGCATGTGTCTATTCTTGATTATCGTTGATGTTGCATTGCTAGGTGATTAGCATGCGTATTGTGGCCTTCGGGTGGTAGCTAATTCCCATGGTGAGGAATTAGTGAGTAAACCATGTTGATTGTTGTTGTTGTTGTTTGCATGCTAGGTGATTAGCGTGCATATCATGGCCCATTTGGGGTGGTAGCTAATTCCCATGGTGAGGAATTAGTGAGTGAGTCACTATGTCTCAAATGAGTGGGACTAGTGAGCTTGGTAGCCGTGCCTGGATTTGGACGGTGAGGTTGAACTATATGTTCACAACATAGTCGGTACCGCATGCATAAGAGTCTCATTGCATAATGAATGTATGGCATATGATATGAATGGATGTATTCCAGTATCATATGTGTGTTGTGTGTTGTGTTGTTAATGTTGAATATGATTGAGATTTTTACTGTTGAATATGATGGTTGGATGGATATTGCCGTTGCTGAATGCGTAGTCTGGTTAGGGTGAATTGATGTGTTATTTACTTAGCATTACATGTTGTTCTATAATGCTTATTATATTGATTGAGGAACTCACCCTTACAACTATTTTTCAGGTAACGAGCAGTGAGTTGAGTAGAAGCTAGTGCTATGGAGTCTAGTGTCGTCCTTAGTGGGTCATGCTCTGATAGATGTAACATCGGGAGGGAACCTTTTTAATTGTATTGTTGGAAATTGTTGAACTAGTTTACATGTATTGTGTTACATGTCTTATGTTGATGTTGGATTCTATTCCGCTGCGTATTATGCAACTGTTTTAATTGATAAATAAATGAGCATGACAGGATGTTTTGATAAGTATTGTGAAATGATTGTGTGACACCCTTCGGGGCATAATTACTCTGATTGATATGTTATTATTTAAATTGAATATTATGGGGTATTTAGAAGGGTGTTACAGTTGTGACTTCTACATAAGTCTAATTACGATTGCTTAACATAGCACTAAATTTGTGACACAAAAGGCATAATATTCTAGTAAGTGAGATTGTAAGTCTCCCCTCTTTCATGGTATTGTGTGGAAACTTGGCCTTTTTCCTTCCTTTGGAAGATGTCTTGGTTCAAGGATCCATGCTTGTGATAAGTGGGTTGAGTGTTCTTCAAAGAATGACTTAAACAAAACCAAAGCAAAAGCAATACTAACTTCTAATCAACTAAGCATTAACCCTTAACTTCAAGCCATTTACTTTTATGCAATTTAATTTTAAGTCTTTATTCATTTGACATTATTCATACCATTCAATTTGTTTACTTTAATGCCATTTTCACTTTGCTCATTTGAGCCATATCTTGTGAATATATTGTGTTTGTATATACTTGTTTGTATTTGTGGTATTTTGACCTTAATGTACATAATAAGAACAAAATCCCTAAAAAAACATTTGTGTGGACTGTTGGATTTGATCTGAGACATTGGACTTAGAATTAGGCAACACTCCTTAGGCAAAGGACTTGGCCAATGCCAACTTTCAAAGAAAACCAAGTGCTTGTGAAGTGAACTTTCATCTGATACAATATTGAAGATCCATTGGAGTTCATCTGCAACATGATCATATTGAAGTTGTTATTTTGAACCTATGTCTAATGCCTATCTTTGAAGTCATCTGATACATGGGGAATTATGAAGAAGATCGTGGAGTTGCTAAGCTTGGATGTGGCTATCTTTATTTGATGTCTTGCTCTTCATCTTGCTATTTTTGTATTCATATTGCTTGATTGTAAAGTCCAAGGGAAATTTAGGTTTCTGTATGACATTCTTGTCTATTGGATTGTAGCCTATTGGTCAGATCCTTTCAAGTCTTAACTTTTAAATTTATGCTTAGGATTAGTCTCTTCATCTCCTCCCCACTTATTTAATTTCAAATCTATCCCTCCTTTTAAAATGCCCTTTGTTTGTAATTTCTAAAACCTAGACTATTTTGCAAATTAGAAACTTTGGCCTTATGCTATTGCATTTTCAAACCCACTTTCTTAATCAAACTTGTAAATGAACTTAATTATACTTGACTTAAAATTTCAAAAGCCAAAAAGAACTAACACTCATTCAAACCTTTTTAGGCCTCTTGTGCCTTTGTTAAATTCAAAATTTTGTTAAAAGCAACTCATTCACTTTGAAATTTATACCACGAATTACGAGGTTTTGATCTCTCATTTTTATGTTGGTACGTAGGCACAAGTCCGAAAGTCTTGTCAAACACAAAAATATAATTAATGAATTCTTTTCTCATCCCTCCACTCAATTTATTGCAAACATCATTTTGTACAAAAACACATATGCACACAAAAAAGGGCTCCCTAGGAGTACCTAGGACACTTTGGGTGCTAACACCTTCCCTCTGTATAACCAACCCTCTTACCTTAATCTCTGGCATTTTATTAGTTTTGATTTGAAAACTTCTTATTTTGGGGTTTTGTTCGTACTTTTCCCTTTTTCCATTGGAAACAATAAAAGCGCGGTGGCGACTTTGGTTTAATTGACATCTAGCTTATCCATAGTTTGATGGTCATGAATTTACCGCTACACTCTCGATGCATTCTCTAGCTATCACTAGGTCATAGAAGTTTGATGACAGACTGTCTACCATCCTTTCAAGGTATTGGCTCTACAGGATACTAATAAACATATCAGCTAGCTCCTTATCTGGCATTAGTGGTTGAACGCAAGCAACTAACTCTCTCCATCTTTGAGCATACTCTTTGAACGACTTATTACCCTTATGAGTAAGATTTTACAATTGAGTAGACTTCATAGCCATATTTGTATTGTATTGGTAATGCTTCGGGAATGCCTTAGCCAAGTCTTTCCAGATGTGGACGTGACTTTTATGTAGCTACATATACCATTATAATGATGCCCCGCTGAGACTATTGTAGCGGTAAATTCATGACCATTGAGCTATTGGTTAGCTCAACATCAATAAAACCAGAGTCGCCACCGCGCTTTCATTATTTCCAAAGGAAAAAGGAAAAAGCATGAACAAAACCCAAAAAAAAAGATAAGAAGTTTTCAAATCAAAACTAATAAAATGTCAGAGATTACAGGTAAGGGGGTTGGTTACACAGAGGGAAGGTATTAGCACCCAAAGTATCCTACGTACTCCTAGGGAGACCTTTTTTGTGTGTAAGTGTTTTTAGTTGGAAAAGATGTTTGCTAAAAAATAGAATTGGGGGATGAGAAAAAGAATTCATTTATTATATTTTTGTGTTTGATAAGACCTTCGGTCTTATGCCTATGTACCAACATAAAATGAGGGATCAAAACCTCTTAGTTCATGGTAAAATTTTCAAATATTAGTGGATTGGTTTAAACAAAAGCTTAAAGATCTTTTGTTATCAATGGGAGAATACTCAACCAAACATCCACCGATAATGAGTGTTTTATAACATTTAAGAGGGAGGGCTCCAACTTGGATTCAACCAACAAGTATGCCACTAACTCCTAATAAATGGAAAGACTTATAATCAATATATCATGGAATTTGAGAATTAGATCCCAACCAAAGATAACTCAAATCTAAATGCTCTTTTTTGAAAAGTTTAAAAGCAAAAGGCACAAAAATGGCCAAAAGGATTAGATGAGGTTATTAGTTCTTTTTGTCTTTTTAAATTAAAATCAATATGATTAAATTTATTTACAAGTTTGATTAAGAAAATATTTTGAAAATCAATGGCATAAGGCCATGGTTTCTACTCATTAAAACAAGTCTAAGTTGAAAACACAAACAAAGAAGGTTTTAAACATGAGGGAGAGATTTTGAAATTAAAGAAGTGGGAGGAGATAAAGGGACTATCCTAGACAAAATTTAAAAGTTTAGAGTTGAAAAGATCTGACCAATGGGATGCAATCCACAAGACAAGAATGTCAGATAGAAACCCATTTCCTTTGGACTATTGAGCAAGCAACAAGCATAATTATCCAAGCAATCAATATGAAGATTAAAGGCATCAAATAAAGATAGCCAAAACATCCAAGCAAGCATTCCAAAGCAAGAAGTCTTCAATGTCTTCAAATGTATCAGATGAACATTCCTTGACACAAACTCACAGAGACAAGCACCAAGTATAAACAATAAGATCAAAATAACAGCTTGAGCATATAGACAAAGTGTAACAGATAAACCAAAGGAGATATTCTAGGCTCGTATCAGATGAATGGCATTGGCCAAGATAATTCATTCTCAAATAATGGCATTGCCCAAGTCCTTCAAAGCATTGGGATGTTGCCTATTCTAAGTCCAAAACTCAAATCAAGTCAAGGGCAGAGGTCCAACAGCCCATATATATATTTATGGGTTTTTGTTGTTATTAGGTATTTTAAGGTCCTAAGACCACAAACAGAATAAAATCACAAGCACAATATAATACAAGTTGCATGAAATGTAAATAGCAATGAATGATAAAGTGCATAATTTAAATTGCATTAAAGTAAATTGCATTAAAATAAAGTCAATACAAAATATATTGGTCAATGTTAGTGGAAGAAGAAAATTGTTTTAAGTCATTCTTTGGAGAACACTCAACCATTCACTCACAAGCATGAAGATATGAACCAAGACATCATCTATGAGAAGGGATCCAACTTGAATAAATCAACAAGTATGCCACTAGCTCTCACAAATGGAACAAAGGTTAAATCTTCACACAATACCATGAGGAATGGGGGACTTACAATATCACCTACAAAAATGTTATGCCTTTGGGACAAATTTAGCTCTATGTTAAGCAATCGTAATTGGACTTATGTAGAAGTCACAACTATCTGAGGTCGGACAATAAAAATATTGGTGTTAATGCATGTTAGAGACATGGTACAATGAACCAAGCTCCTAAAGCATACCACACACAAAAAAGTAAAATGAGATAGACTTATCTCAATCAGGCTCATGTTGATTCATCTGACGCAAGGTATTGATGAAGCAACTAGCATTTGATATTTTAGAAGTCATTGGTCAATGATGGATTGGGGAAGAAGGGGATGAAGATGAAGAGAATAAGTAAAAAGGGAACCCAAATTGATCAAGGGAGGAATTTCATCTGATCAATACTATCCATTCATCTTGAGGGATGAAGTTTACATTTCATCAACCCCCTAAATCCAATAGTATTGATAAATGGAAGTTCAAATCAACCATGATCAAGGCCAAACAGAAGATGAAACATCACAAGGTCAAACAAATAGCTCAACATAATATTTAAACAATTAGTCAAAATAAAATCAATTTTTAAATGAATAAAAATGAATTTTAAAAGATAAAAAATCTCAAATCCCTTCAAATCGCCAAATAAATGGCCAAGGGATTTATCCTAGGTCAAACAAGGTCAAAGGATCTTAGAAAAAAAATTGGGAATTTTTGGAAAGTCATAAGTATTTAAAGTTAATTAAAAACAAGTCAAAACTATTAAATTCACAAAATATCAAATCCAATCCAAAAATGATTTTAATTCAAAATATGGAAGAGGAAATTATTTAAAGATTTTTGATGAAAGTCCCATATTTTTTGGATTAAAATTGAAATTATTATGAATTTAATAAGGAAAGGTTATTTAAAATATTAAAATGGAAAATCAAATAATCAGAAAAAATGAGGGTCATCAGATCTCTCTCATTAATTGAGGTGGTAGATCTGATGACCACGCGCATCAAGTCCATGGTGATCACTATTCAATGCATGCACAAATTAGGTATTCAGAAGGAAGGGCCCGGATTAGAAGCTATGGACCAGATCAGATGGCCTGGATCATTCCAGCGCACCACCAGAGCCCTAGCTCCGGTCATCTTCTTCGGTCAACCTCGTCGGACTGTCAGGACCAAATCATCACCAAAATGGATGGATCATATATGGCTTTGAAGAGAAAATTAAGGGGAACTCGAATTTGACCTCCATTTCTTCCAATTTTCACTATATAAAAAAGATATGTGGAACTGAAAAACGAGGTATGGAAACTGAGTTGCTTCGATTTGACCTTAAAGCAACACAATCTTGTTGCCTACATTAGTAGGACTTCAGCCAACCATAAATCAAGAAAAATTATGGAGAAATGAGAGAGAATCGAAGATTTGAAGTTTGAGAAATTTCACC
Organism: Lathyrus oleraceus; assembly: GCF_024323335.1. NCBI lineage: Eukaryota > Viridiplantae > Streptophyta > Magnoliopsida > Fabales > Fabaceae > Lathyrus > Lathyrus oleraceus. The sequence goes on from NC_066583.1 coordinate 614,262,758, forward strand.
TTCGGGTGATAAATTCTGAGCTAGATCTCGATGTAAATTGAATTGGCCTTGCTTCCTCTTGCTTGCAAGAGATGATTAAAAAACAAATGGCTTTGAATCCTTGGAGTTCTAGTTCAAAAACAAAAAGAGAACTAGAAGCTCGATTTCAAATGAAACATTTAAGGTATTCTTTCAATGGAGGTTTGGGATTTATGAACAAAGCTTGGGCAAGGGTCGACCTTCATTCTGAGGCCAATGAGCTCATTATATAGGCAATGCAAAGTGATAATCACACCTTTCCAATTTGAATCCAAAAATAGTAAGTGATGTGCATGGGTGCATGGGCGTGCATTTAGGCCCAAATCATGATTGCAACAGGTCCAAATTCGTGCATAATTGATGTTGAGATCACTTCATAAAACCATGCAAAGTTGTTTGAAAATTGAGTTTAAAAATTGTGAAATAGGGTCATGCAAAGGAACCATACGCAAGTCCCTCAGTTTTAATCCAAATGTCGTGATCTTAGACTCTTTGGAAAGGTAGCATGAAGGGGAACAAATTTCATTTTGGAACTTTTTCCATTTAAATCTTGGATCATGACGAATTTTGGTGTGGAAGTTGGAGGGATCAAACATACTGGAAAATTTTCTAAGTAAAAAGTCAAATGACCCCTTTTTTCACCTTGAATAACTTTTGCTATGAGCTTCAAATGACTTTAGTTCCTAATTAAAAGTTATAGCTCTTTAAATACTATTAAATTTGGTCACAAATTTGACACCATTTGGAGCTTTCATCATAGAGTTATGGATTTTAGAAGTTAAGGAAAATTGCTTATTCAATGGTGATGGCCCAAAATGACCTATAATGTTTCCTCTTAGGACATGCCTTTGCAAGTGGTATTTGACCTTCCTCAAAGAAGAAAAGTTGGATAAGACACATTGAAATTGATCATGAAACTTGGATAATCTTCATATCATAAAAAATGAGTAAGTTATGGTTCTTGGAAGTTGACCTTCTATCTAGGGCACAAACAAAATGACCTATAATCTTTCACCATAAAAAATGACTTTCCAAGCAAAATTAGCTCGTGATGCCAACATCAAAGTTGTTTGTAATGTCATAAAGAGTAACTTAACACTTGTAATCATTTTCATATGACAAAAATTGTAGGAGATAGGGTCTAGGGAACCCTAGATTTGACCAGTTGACTTTTCTGGTCAACCTCCTTGAACCAACTTGCAAACTTGAAGTTCCTTTGCTCTTAGAGGCTCATGGAGGATCATATATGTTTATGATGAATTAAAATGGAGTATCCTTAGATATCTTTGACCAATTGTTGAAGAAATTTGCCTAGGAAGGCATACAAGATACCCAGATGAATTAGGGCTTCCATGACAAACAAGCTTCAAACTCTTGATGATTTCTTGATCAAAATGACAAATAAAGAACATGGTGATCCATATATGATTCTTGGAACCAATGTAAACCTTTCATTGTTATTCTCTTACACTGAGGGTCTCAAACCCTAGTTGTGAGCTTGATGAGGCAAAGGTGGATGCACACACTCCCTACAAAATAAACAACACTACACTAGACATATTTTTGGTATTTTGATTAATAAACAAACAAAAACAAAGTATGAAGAAATCACAAATGCTTGGTGATCTCTCTCAACACTAACCCAATGAATGAGGGGTGAGGAGCATGCCAAGGTGTGATCCCAAAACCAATGCAAATGATGAGATGGCATGAGGGATCTTAAGGGTCAAAATTGGGGTCTTACAGCTGCCCCTATTTAAGGTCATTCTAGTCGAGGATGTGAAGGTTAAAATATTCATATGAACTCAGTAAAATGGACTTAAATAACAACATCAAGAAACAAATTTTGGTCCCTAAGAGAACTTATGATGTGTATGATATGAATACAAAAAATAATCTTTGTGGGGAATATATTGCCACAAAGGAAAAGAATCCGGAGAGACTGGAAGTCCACAGGAGTACAATGCATTCCACAAGGAAAACTCACTAGAGAGACAAAGACTTTGGGGGATAAAATCTAGGTGTAGGCCAGACTACGACTTAAAACTGCTGGAGACACGAGGGAATTTCCATGAAAATAAATCATTGGAAAGACTCGGACTGAGGGGAAAAGAATCTGCATGTATTGGGGTAACACCAATACAACAAGAAACACCCGCTAGGGAAATGCGTAAATCAGAACAAAGCTAAAATATCCAAACACCAAAAGGAAATTCGATTTCACAAAGAAATACGAATCCAAACTCAACTTGGGAAGAAGAAGCTTCAACACATGAGTAAAAGAGATATATTATATACCACCTGTTACTGTATAAGAAGATAATATACTCCGGCAGAGGGACATCCATTGTCGGTTAAGGTAAACATATTAAGGAAGACTCACTAAGAAAAAAATAAGGAATATTCATTACAGGTTACTGGATAAGAATAGCCTACTAGGGAAAAATGAAATAATAGGATTTACAACTACCAGTTTACTGGGTAGAAGACCAAAGAGAGAGTATTTGTCACCGGTTAAGAAGAACATATCAAGGATAAACTCAAAAGGAAGAATATCAGTCACCGGTTAAGGTGAACATATCAAGGATAGACTGCTGGGGAAAATAGGATTGACAACTACCAGTTTACTGGGTAGAAGACCAAAAAGAGAGTATTCGTCACAAGTTAAGATGAACATATCAAGGATAAACTCAAAGGGAGAGACACCAATTACCGGTTAGGGCAGCTTAACAAAGGTGATCGTCCTCAAGACAATAGGATTTATATCTACCATTTACAAGGTAGAATACCGAACAGGAAGAATATCTGTCACCAGTTATGATGAACATATCAAAGATAGACTTGATGGGAAAGAAGGATATACAACTACCGATTTACTAGGTAGAAGACCAAAGAGAGAGTATCTGTCACCGGTTAAAGTGAACATATCAAGGATAAACTCAACATGAAGAATATTCGTCATTGGTTAAGATGAACATATCAAGGATAGACTGCAAATGAAAAACTAGAAAAAATCAAAGAAGTAAATTACCTTTTACTGGTTACTGGGTAAATTAACACAGGTAAAGTACTCAACATCAAGAAGAATATTACTGATTACTCGGTAATAAACTCTTGTGGACCAAAAGATCTATCTAGGTAAGAACTAGAAAGAAATGTTCAAACAAGACTCAACCCAATGCAGACATAACTCAAGGGGAGCAGTTCCATCCAGATAATTAACTGGGGAGGAGACAGAAATAATAATCATCCACGAGGAAATAACTCAGTGGGGAAGGAGAAAGGATAAACTCTTTCTGCTTAAGGGGCTGACACTCTATATTAGAAAAGGACAGACACACCAAATCTGCATGGGGAAATGATATCACCAAAGCAGGGGATCAGAAAAATAGGTTAATGGCATAAAATACACAATGAAATATCTAATGCTATGTTTTATGCATGTGTATGCATGAATATGTATATGATTATGCTGACAAACGAGCACAAAGGATACAAACAGGAAGATCCAATCATCACAACTACATACTCGGCTAATCCCAACAAGATGGGAACACCAACTGGAGAGCCTACTAGGGATGAGAATAAATCATTTAGGATATAAATCCTAACTTCAAATATATTCAATTCCCTGGGGATGTTACACAACCAATTGCTCAAGGAAGACTGGGGATACCATAATCCAAATTCAATGCTCAACTCTGGTTAGGGAAAGACATGGAGAACATGCATCCGACCAAAAACTCCTGAAGACTCACCGCTCAGAGGAAACGAAGAATATATCTATATCAATAGCAATCATAGAGATCAAAACAGGTTCAACTCAAAACTCAACTCCCGAGAGAGGAGGAGACACTGCTATGGGATAAGCCAAGATTGACAAAGATATTGCTTAAAACTCAACTCTTTAGAGAGGAGAAAATACAGCTTGACAACTTCTCCAGGGGACGAAAGCACTATTGAGAAAATCAACCAACATGTTGAGGATATAAGAGATCAGCTGAGGATCCACATCTCAAGCTGATGGATATATACACTTCAAGGCAACGAGTCAACACTTCGGGGAATTTTAGGTCAAAACCATATCAAATGGGAGACAACCCTATAGGGAACGACTACTAAACTCATATACCACCGAAGCGCGACACCGGTCAGACTGTCTTGAAAATAATGGACAAGCAACTGATAATTATCTGTCTGGGTCGATATCTTGCGGGTGTACATCACAAGATGGCTCAAAGCACAAGTATTCCCTTTATACTTCTCAAATTCCGGGACCTTGAATTTGACAGAGATTTTCACGTTTGGCACTAAGCAAACTTCAGCAGCACTTTTCCTAAACAAGTCCTTACCTCTAAGGGTCTTCAATTCTTTTCTCAGCTCTTGAAATTGGTCTTTCATCTCATCCATTTTCTCATACACATCAGGTCCCTCAGGCAGCTTAGAATGATAAACGGTTTCTTCAACATGTGGCATAGCATGCACCACGGAAGGAGGCGTTGACATGACCTGGCGAGATGCCAGTATAGGAGCAACAGCTGGAGCTTAACCTTCAAGCATAAAATTCAAAGGCATTCCCCACAGGGAATCTGGAAAGCATAACTTGTGCAGGCTAGATGGTAGGAAACACAGACACTGGCATTGATACGATCTCTGAGATGACAGTCCTTTGAGGAGTTACAGGAGTAGGAGTTGGTTGATTCTGAGCAGCAATGAATGACTCCATCAGAGCGGTGAGTCTAGCAAATTCTTCCTTGAGCTCACGGTTCTCTTGTTCCATCTTACCCATTCTTCATTGACGATTAGCGTGAGTATCGTATTGATGAGTCAGCTTGTCTGATACAAATACGAAGAACAATGAGACGTATGGCCAAAGGGCTAGAAGTCAAGAAACCTGCTATGCAAATGATGCATGAAATGAAATGTTTTTATTTTATTATTTCAAGGAACATATAAATCCTTACTTGCAAATATTTTAATAATAATAATCATCAATAATAACATTTGGAATTGACCATAAAATCTCTTTTGCATACATAAAATTTTAGAAGGATTACACTGAGTACAATTTCAGAAACTAAAAATAAAAATACAAGAGAAAAGGAAAGTATCATCCTAAGGATCCCTAGCAACTAAATCAGCTGAACTGGCCAAGGGCATGTACTTCCTTCGGATGCGTCTGATCTCTGACTCATAAGTGGTTTTCATCTGAGCTTTCTCGATGAAGAGCTGATCGACGATCTTCTTCCAAGCACCGGAAGGCTGAGGCATACTAGAGGAAAATAAATCCTCTGTCTCTCTCTCTCTCTCTCTCTCTCTCTCTCTCTCTCTCTCTCTCTTTACAATATGCTCTTCAAGAATCTTAATTAGTGCATCTTTGTCTTTCAACTCAAGCTGCAACTCCACGTGCTTTCGATGCAAAGCATGGAACTGTTCTACCCAAAGGACCCTCTCTTGTTTCATCTTAGCTAGTGCATATTCCAACTCCTCTACATCTCGGTTAGGGAGAGTTGATGGCTCACCCACAACCATAGACATAGGTCTTTCGCAGGCGTACGGCATCTTAAGCTCCAAAGTTGTCTTCTTCACCCAACTAGTGTAAGCTTCCAAAGTTATACAATTGTACAGTCCAAGCTCGGATTTTCCCTTCCTATGAACATTATGCCAAGCATGCACCATTTTATTCTTCAAATTATGGGGATCTTTACCCTCTTGATAGAACAAGACTTCTAACTGAATGTTATTAGGTTTATCCTTCAAGGGGAACCCAAGCTGACGATGAGCCAAAGCAGAGTTGTAGTTGATTCCTCCTTGTGTACCAATAAGAGGCACATTAGAGAATTCACCATAACTATCAATAATATCCAATCCATCAAATGCAGAATCATACCAAGTAATATCATCATTAGTGAAAGACATAAGTCTCAGGGACCACCGTAGACATTGCTTATTCTCCAAGAAGACTAGTGTCTGAGGCAAGTGCGAAATAAACCACTTATACAGAAGAGGAATGCAACACACAATGGTTCCACCACCCTTAGAATTCCTTATATGTAGATAGAAATATGTGTCACCCAATAAAGTCGGAACAGGATTCTCAATCAAGAAAATTATAATGGCGTTAACATCAATAAAATTGTCAATGTTAGGGAATAATGTTAAACCAAAGATAAGCAAGACAAATATGGATTCAAAAGCATCCATACTACCAACTTGAGCAAAAGAAATAGCTCTCCAAATGAGAAATTCAGAAGTTAGCCCTTGAATTCCTCTTTTCTTCATCATATTAGTATCGATCTCAGACTTCTTCTAATGAAGAGCATCAGTTATGACTTGAGATATCGGAATTTCCTCTAATCCATTGAAAGGTGCCTTGTTAGATACGGGTATACCCAAGAGATATGCATACTCTTCTAACATAGGCATAAGCTGATAATCAGGAAAAGCGAAGCACCGATAAAGAGGATCATAAAACTGGACCAAGACACTCAAGAGTCCTTCAACCACATCTCACAAATGGAAAAGAGGTAAAATCTTCACACAATACCATGAGGGATGGGAGACTTACAATCTCACTTATAAAAATGCTATGCCTTTTGGGACAAATTTAGCTCTATGTTAAGCAATCGTAATTGGACTTATGTAGAAGTCACAACTATCTAAGGTTGGGCAATAATAATATTGGTGTTAATGCATGCTAGAGACAAGGTATCAAGACCAAGCTCTTAAAGCATACCACACACAAAAATAAGAGGGGATGAACCTATCTCAATCAAGCTCATATTGATTCAGCTGACACAAGGTCATTAATGAATCAACTAGCATTTTGATTCTATTGAGAAATCATTGGCCAATGAAAGGATTGGGAAAGAATGAGAGATGAAGATGAAATGATGAAGTGAAAAAGATGCCAAATTGATCAAGGAAGGAATTTCATTTGATCAATACCACCCATTCATTTTGAGGGATGAAGTTCAATCTTCATCAACCCCCTAAATCCAATGATATTAATCAAATTAATGTCCAATTCAACCAAGATCAAGGCCGAACAGAAGTTGAGTCAACACAAAGTCAATAAAATAGTTCAACAAAATATTAAAGCAATTAAAACAATTTAAATCAATTTTTAAAATGAAGAAAATAATTTTTAAAAGGGGGAAAACCTAAAAGCCCTTTAAATCACCAAAGAAATGGCCAAGGTATTTATCATAGGTCAAATAAGGTCAAAGGACCATTGACTAATTTTTTTGGCATTTTTGAAAAGTCAGGAGTATTTAAAATTAATTAAAAACAAGTCAAAAATGACAAAATTCACTAAAAATATCAAACTCAATCCTAAAAATAATTTTAATTCGAAAAACGGAAGAGGAAATTATTTGTGAAGTTTTTATGAAAGTCCCATATTTTTTGGATTAAAATTGAAATTATAATGAATTTAACAAGAAAATAGTATTTAAAATATTAAGTGGAAAATAGAAAAAATAAGGGTCATCAGATCTCCCTCATTAATTGAGGTGGCAGATCTGATGGACAAGTGCATCACATCCACCATAGTCCAAAGTCAATGCACGTGTAGCGATGGTAATCATAATGGAGGGATGGGATTAAAACGTGGACCAAGGATCAGATGGCTTGGACAATGCCAACGCATCACTGGAGCCCTAGCTCTGGTCATCTTCTCCAACCAGGTCACCGGACTGGTCAGGATCAAAGTGTCACCAAAATTTATGGATCATACACTAAATTGAAGAGAAAAATGCCAGGATTCCAAATATGACCTCCAATTTTTTCAGCTCTCACCCTATAATGAGAAATGTGGAGTTGAAAATTGAGGTATGCAAACTGAGTTACTTCGATTTAACCTTAAAGCAACTCAATACCAATGCCTACATTGGTAGGACTTTAACCAACCACAAATCAAGCAAAAATATTAAGAAATGAGAGAGAATCGAAGAGTTAAAGTTTGAGAAATTCCACCTTCGGGTTGCAGTGATGAGGCTCAATCTCAATGCAAATTCACTTGGCATTGCTTCCTCTTGCTTGCAGAAGATGATTAGAATAAAAAAGGTACTGAATCCTTGGAGTTCTAGTTCAAAAAAAGAAGTTGAACTAGAAGCTCTATTTCAATGAAATCCTCAGGGTATTCTATCAATGGTGGCTATGGGATTGCTGAGCAAAGCTTGGGCAAGGGTTCCTTCCAATCTGAGGCTATGGAGCTCATTATATAGGCAATGCAATATGATTTATACACCTTTTAAATTTGAATCCGAAAATAGTAATTGGTGTGAATGGGTTCATGGGCATGTGCTTAGGCCCAAATGATCATGTAATCCACTCCAAATTCGTGCACAAATGATGTTGAGATCACTTCATGAAGCCATGCAAAGATGTGTAAAAATTGAGTTCAAAAGTTGTCAAATTGGGCCATGCAAAGAAGCCACGCGCAACCCCATCAATTATTGTCCAAATGGAATGACCTTGAGCACTTTGAAAATCTACCATGAAGGGAAACAACTTTGATGTTCGGACTTTTTCCATTTGAAGCTTGGAACATGATGAATTCTGACCTTGAAGTTGGAGGAATCAAACATACTTGAAAATTTTCTAAGTTAAAAGTCAAATGACCCATTTTTCTACCTTGAATAACTTTTGCTATGAGCTTCAAATGACTTTAGTTCCTTTTTCAAAGTTTTATATCTTTAAATCATCTTCAATTTTTAAAAAAATTTGACACCATTTAGAGCTTTCATGATAGAGTTATGGATTTTAGAAGTTGAGGAAAAATGTTTGTTCAATGATGAGGACCAAAATGGACCTATAATGTCTCCTCATGGAACATGCCCTTGCAAGTGGAATTTGACCTTTATAAAAGACTAAAAGTTAAAGAAGACATCTTGAAATTAATCATGAAACTTGGATCATATTCATACCATAAAAATTGAGCAAGTTATGGTTCTTCGAAGTTGACCTTCCATCTAGGGCACAGACAAAATGACCTATAATCCTTCACCATAAAAATGACTTTCCAAGCAAAATTAGCTCTTGATGCCAACATGAGAGTTGTTTTGAATGTCATAGAGAGTAAATTTTATCTTGGAATAATTTTCATATGACAAACATTGTAGGAAATAGGCTCTAGGGAACCCTAGATTTGATCAGTTGACTTTTCTGGTCAACCTCCTTGAACCAACTTGCAAACTTGAAGTTATCTTGCTCTTTGGGGCTCATGGAGGATCATATATGCTTATGGTGAATTATAATTAAGTATACCATGATATATTTGACCAAATATTAAGGAAAGTTGTTGTTGAATGCACACAAGATACCCAAATGAATTAGGGTTCCTTGACAAACAAGCTTCAAACTCTTGATGAATTATTGATCAAAATCACAAATAAAGAACATGGGGATCCATATATGATGCTTAGAACCAAAGTGGACCATTCTTTGCTTGATTCCTTGCACTAAGGGTCTCAAACCCTAGTTGTGAGCTTGATGGGGCATAAGTGGATGCATACACTACCTATAACAAAAAATAAAGCTAAACTGGACATATTTTTGTATTTTGGTTAGTAAATAAAGAAAAATAAAGTATGATACAATCAAACATGCTTGGTTATCTCTCTCAATATAAACCCAATGAATGAAAGGTGAAGAGGATACCAAGGTGTGATCACAATGCCAATGCAATGCTTTGAGATGGCATGAGGGGTCTTAGGGTCAAAATTGGGGTCTTACACTATGTTTTATTTTGACTATTTAAATTAGTTTTAATTATATTTTAAATATTTGTTTCTAACTATTTTTAATCACTAAAATCATAAGAACAAGGGCATTTGTGGATTTTCAAAATTAATTCAAAACCCTAACCTACCATATATAAGTTGATGAGTGTTGAAAGAGAGGGGGGGACCATTCATAAGAGCTCCATGTGGCGCATCATTTTTGGAAGGGGTTCTATATCCATTTGATTGAAGAACCAACCAATTAAAAAGGGAGTAAGTTATTTAAGAGAAACAGAGGGTAACATTCATGATATTGGGGTCAGCTGGGATTTCTTTTTTTCTAAAAAAATTTGCATAATCCAACTTTCCTCTTCTCTTTCTCACCACTTCCATCTGTCAGTCTCCATTGTCACCCTTTTATTCTTAAACAAACCCTTTTGGATCCTCCAAACACATGTAACCCCACTATTACCCACCTTAACATAACCGTATAACCATCATCTAAACTCCTATCGTGAAACTTTAATCAACCACCTTTAATCATCCACCATTTATGATCTCCTTCAACCGAACTACCCTCTACTTTACATCGTCGGTGATGGCATTAAACCTTACCTACACCTATGCTTTCAACTTATACGTCGCTTTCCTTAACTACAAACTCCTACAACAACCTTATATGTAGCTTTCCTTAACTACAAAATCCTACAACAACCTTACACCTACTCTTTTCTCATCCTAAACCCCACTTTATCTTTAGCTTAACCAAAATCGTTACACTCATTTCTGACTGACTCCACCATCTACTTTAACCCAACTCGAGTTCACCACTTCTTTCTTCAAGCCGTGAAACTTCAACTCTTCTCATACCACCATATAACTCATCACAATCACTTCCATCTTGTGTGTGTTCGATTTCTCTCACAAGTTGTGTGCTATGTTTTGTTTGCAAGTCGTGTTTTTGTTTAACAGGTGTAATATGGTGTTGAGTTTGATCTTCCCAGTACTTTCAACAAGCTGACCGGTCGGGTTTATTTTTCAACACCACCAAATTTCATTTTTGAATATGCAACGACAATTACAACTCAAGTAGCAGCAGCTTGCAGCAGTAGAGGTTCGCACTTCAGTAACGGTTTCGTGTTTTTTGAGTATCTATATTATATTGTTGTTTGCTGCTCGGACTTTTGTTTCGGTGTCGATTCAATTTTGGTGCATACTTGTTGTATTGTGTGCATATTTGATTATGTCATTTCATTTTTTTCTTTGATTATGGAGTTGTTGTAATTATTATCGATTATGTCGTTGCGATAATTTTATTTTCGCATATATTCCGAATTTGTGAATTCTTGATATTCGGTTTCAATGTAATCCATAAATAATGTAAAACATTTTGGTTGTTGCTTCCTTTTATTGTGTTGTGCTTTCGGAGTTTAAATCAAATTTAGCTTTTGAAAATCATTTTGGATGCATATATTCGATTGCTCGACTTCTTATAGAGTGATTTCTACATGAGTCCACCTTAAGTTAGCTTATAGCTAAATTCAATACTTTAAGTTTCAGTTTATTTTTATGTTGTAAATATTGTATATAGTTTATCAAGTTGCTGGATTTCTCATTGCGTTGCAAATTTGACTTTGTAATATCATTTTTGCTTGGTTTCTTATAGAGTGATTCCTACATGAATCCAATTTAAGTTAGATTAGAGCCAAATTTATTACTCTAGATTTCGATGTATTTTCAATCCCTTGGCTTTCTCTTTGGCATTCTTACAATGAACTCCTTGTTGTTTACATTTAATCAATAAAATAAATCTTGTTTTAGTTAGTTGGTTATGTTAACTAAGATTGATTAGCTTTCCTAATCAATTTTTATTATCTTAATTAATTGATTTAATAAATTTTTAATTAATAGATTAAATTATAATTAACTTGTTTACTTGTTTAATGGGTTTGTATTTTAATCTCTTTATTATATCCATGTTCGACAAAATATACCCACATTCCCATGACGTGTAATAATTTTACCGTATTCATTATTTTGTTCTTATTACCTTAGCTTATGGCTAATTCAAGAATAACGTAAAATCAACAGTTTTTAAAAAGAACAAAAATATGTGATCCAACATCAAGTCTTTTCCCAAATCAAATTCAATAGAATGCAACATGAAACCTTGATCCAACACCAAGTGTTTTCTTTACAAAACTTGATTAATTTTGTTTAGATATGATTCAAATCTTTTCCTGATAAGCATGACATGAAAAATATTTTCTTAACAAACACGAAAGAAGAGGACCCTTGGAGTCTCACATTCCTTGAATCCCTGAATGATCGGTCCATATGCACACGTCTTGGGCTGCCGTTTATTCTCTCTTTCGTTTCTAAAATACTTAATATCAACTTGGACAAAAATATGGATCGTTGGAGTCTAGCATTCTAGAAGAACCTTTAAATAATCAATTATGTGGCGCACGTCCCGTTCTTATTGAATGTTTGTTGTCCATCAAACAAAATTCATTAATAAAGTGAATGAAAAAGGATTGTTGGAGTCTAGCATTCCATTGAACCCCCGAATAATTGCTCCCAAGGCTCGTGTCTCATTCTCACCAAGCATTTGTTATTTACCTAAAAAACACTCAACACATCAAATCTATTTTTCTCACCTTCATGCGACCGAAAACCTTTTCAAAAAGGACATCGTCTAGTTCGTTCTAACGCGTATACAAACTAGCGATTAAGTCTCCACCGCGTGCATGCAAGCTAACATTTAACCGTTAGAAAGCGATCTAAACACTTGTTCAATAAGACAAACCAACCAATTAAATTTGTTTTCCACCCTTGTGTGACTTCGAAAACCTTTTCACAAACGAGTATGCTTTATCCATTTTGGCGTGAAAGAAATAAAGGCTTCAGTCTCCAAGAGCGGGTAACAAGAAAAGGTTTAACCACTCGATGTGTCTAAAGCATAACTCCTTAAAATCAACCAACAAACAGTTCTTTTCTACAAAGAACTACATAGCTTTGAGTTCTACATTGCACTTGGAGATACGTAGGAGCAAGATTTTGAAATCTTGTCAAACACATTAACAAAAAAAACCTAAAAATCTTTTATTTATTTCTCTCGCTCAATAAGTAGAAGATCATAGACTGACATCATGCTAACATTCAATTGCAAGTTAACTAAAAGGTTTTTATTGAGTACAACGGATGTGAGGGGTGCTAATACTTTCCCCTTGCGTAATCGACTCCTGAACCCGAATTTGTGTTAGGTCTGAGCATCCATTTCAGTCTTATGAAGGATCGTATTTTTTGAGATGTGACAAGACTGAACTTGAAAAGGAAAATTCTATGAAAGAAGGAACCATAATCAAGTAGTATAAGACTTCATTCCTCAACTCAACCAAGAACCTGAACCAAGTGAAACTCAAACAGCTGAAATAGGTAAAAACATGTCTTGATCCTTGTCCTCTATATATTGACCTTGATGTTTCCATGGCTTTTAGGAAACTATATATTGACCTTGATATTCCTATAGCCCTTATAAAACCAGGCATGTCATGTAATAGGCACCCCTATCTAATTTTAAATCTTAATCATACATGCCATCCTCTTTTGTTACTTTTACCTCTCATTTGTCTAGTATTAAGATTCTAATTAATGTACAAGAAGCTCTAGAAGTTTCAAACTTGAAGGAAGATGTTCTAGAGGAAATGAAAGCTCTAGAAAAGAATGAAAAATAGATTTATATGACTCTGTCGGGAAGGAAAATAATTTTTGGGTGTAAGTGGATGTTTACTATAGATGGAAATATGCAGGATACTATAGTACTCGTCCCCATATTCACAATATGAAAAAATCTACATACCCAAGCCCTTACACACACGGGCACTAACATTTGTACTCGCATATGCACTATATGGATACCTAAGTACTCATATTCATACTCGTTTACCTGTATTTTTAATAAAAAATATATTGATCAATTATAATTTATCATATCATTTTAAGTTTTTAACTACATTAACAAAAATTCATGGATGTAATTGTTGAGTTAAGAAATAAATAAACACTTATATTAAAATGCTTACAAGTTTAATAGTGATGTATTTAATAAAATTAATAAGCATACATATTTATATAATAATAAAATTAAAAAATATATAAATATATAGTGTGCAGGTATGGAGCGAGGTGAATGCTAAGGTACTCATACCCGCGTCCATACCCGGATATTTTAGTGAATAACTGTTTGTGCCAATGCCCGTATCTATTTTACGGGGTTTCACTCTACACATTGTGGGTAATTTTTGCGGGTACCCATTAGAGATGGTTGGATGGGTTCAATTTCCATCTCTAGTGTTTACAATAAAATACAACTCTGATGGATCCATCGAAAGGTACAAAGCTTGGTTAGTTTCTAAAGGATTTACTCAAACATATGTTATATATCACTTTTAGGCTTTTGCTCCTATTGCAAAACTAAACACACTCAAAATTATCTTATCCCATGCAACTAACTTAGATTGACCCCTCCATCAGCTAGATGTAAGAAATGTCTTTCTCAATGGTGATTTAGAGGAAGAAGTGTATATGGATTGTCCTCTAGGCTTTGAATAAAAAATTGGTCACAAGTGTGCAAACTAAAAAAGTCTTTATATGGACTAAAACACTCCCCGAGAGCTTGGTTTGAAAATTTTACTCAATCGGTAAAAATTACAGTGATATACCCAAGGACAAGTATATTATACATTATTCACAAAGTTAGTTCAAAATGGGATGATAATTGTTCTAATTGTACATGTTGATGATATTGTTCTTATAAGTGATGTTGTGGCAGAAATGGAGAGATTAAAGAAAACCTTAGAAAAATAATTTGAAACCAAAGACTTTGATTCAACTATTTTCTTGGCATAGAAGTAGAAATATCAAAGAATTGAATTGTTGTTTCTTATAGAAAAAATGTTCTTGATCTCATATAAGAAATGAATATGAGTGGTTGAAGCTTGTTGACACTCCTATGGACCTAAATACTAAACTTTGGGAGAAGGGAGACACCCTAATTGACACTAGAAGATATCAGAGGTTAGTTGGAAAACTAATATATCTAACTCATATTCATCATGACATTGCTTTCTTAGTTAGTGTTGTTAGTCAATTCATCCATGCTCCATATGAAGAAAATCTTAAAGTTGTATAGTTGTTCCATCCTGAAAACATATATAGTTAAAGCATGTGGTAAATAATCCTGAATCGGTGGTGCTGGTCTTGGATACGGTGACACGGGGTAGACCTGTAAGGTTAACACTTCAACACCCAAGTTAGTTCAAGATTCAAGGTGATTGTAATAAAAAATGGAGATCAAAAAAGTGTACTTTTCATTTCGTGATCATGATTTTTATATATTGGGTCATGTGGAGGGGATTTGAGTTGATTTGGGTCTTTGTAATTTACGCCTTTTGATGGCCCATAACAGTTTCCCCTAAGACTTGTTCGGCAATCAAGGGACCGAGGAAACCTTTATTAGTCGTGGTCGGCCCAGAGGAAGTCGTCCACCTCAGACTAGAAGTGGTAACGTTTGGAGATGGTTAAAAAAATAGTGGGGGAAAAGTGCATTAAATGTTTCCTTATTATTGAAAAGTTTCGCTCTTTGCTTCCAACATGTAACCCTAAGAGTAAAAGTTAGGGTATAATTCCCCTACTTAGGGAACTTGAGTGTTTTCGGGTCTTTGTTCTTCATGATGGGATGATTTTCTTGTTTCCCGTGGATATTTCTCTTGTATTTGATCTAGAGCGTTCATTATCGATTGACTTCTTTACAAAAGGTAGGTTTTTCCCCCAAAGTTTATTTTTGCTTTCCTGTTGTTCTCTACTTATCTCTTCTTTCTGGGTTTGGCTATCGGCTAACTTGCTCTAACATTTGGACCTTATGTTATTTCTCGTTGATATCTTGAGTCTTTCCCTCGCTTTAGATATGCGTTATTATCATTGTTCTTCACATAATCATGGTTGATCTATAGAATGTTCTCGTGAATGATGCTCTTGAACTCACCAGTGAAGAGTCTTCATCGTCTTTGAGAGTGAGAATCCTAAATTTTTGGAAATTCTCTAAGGTTGGAATTTTACTATCCTCACCATAAATACACCTCCAAGTGAATCTAGGTCGGGACTAGATACCTTCAACGATGAGAGTGATTCACGCATGAGTGATACCGCCACTCGTGCTGCCTCCCTGGCTCGTGCTAAGTATGATTAGGAACTTATTTGGTTTGACATATCAGTGAGAGAAATGGTTTGTTACATCCAATATCTTAGATAAATCCCTTCTTACCAAGGCACTATTGTTGTCAATCTCTCTGATTTACTTTGTCATGCAGACGCATGACTCGATCAACCAGAGGATCTGATGGCGACAACCAACACGAACGGTTACTCTTGGGTGGACCCTGAGTATCTTGGAACACTTTCCCCTTATAACCGGTAGGCTTTTGTTATGGTGGTTCCATTTGAGGTGGATGACCTGTAAATTGGAATATTTTGGTAATTCTTATGAATAAACGGATATAGAATAAGTTCGAAGGGTGCTCAATCCCTTTATACGACTGAATCTTCTAGAATTTTGGTGTCCCACTTTTGTTAACTCCTTTTAAAAAACAAGTATTGGATCACCTTTGTATCCCTCCTTCGTAGCTTCATTCATACGCTTGGGCCTTCATGAGGGTTTTCCAGTAGTAGTATCAGTATCAAGGAAACTTGGGTTTGGCCTCGAAGAACATCTTCTTCCACCAATTTGAGGTTAACCATGTCTCAAAGGGATACGACGATTATGGACTCATTTCTCTTTGTCGTGCCAAAAATAAAGTCTTTTGTGTTTATACGGAGAGCTAGAAAAAGTTCAAGACTGATTATTTCTTACCCACGCCCATTTGCCTTCTTGCTCATGTTGAATTTTGCATCGTTCTAACCCCTTCTGCAGAGCCGGCCATGTGTATCGAATAGACGAGACAATTCTGGTCCCAGATCATTTCTCGGAGAAGGCTAAATCTTATTATGTTTCATACGATGCTCTTACCAACACGAAGAAAGCCATGAAGGCGGATTTTCTTTCCATCTTTGATGCTAAGATACATTATTGGGATATCCCTGAGGCGAGATCTATTGAGGACATGAAGGAACTCTTTGGTATCTACTATATTCCTTTTTTATTTATGGTATGTGAGCTAATATTGCCTCTTACTTGATGATATTTCATTTCTCTTCTCAGATACACTAGAAAGGAATGACACCTTCGTTGTTCATATTGTGCCTATGTAGGACGTTGGAGCCCCCCTGATTGCATCGACACCTTCACAGGACCTGACCAAGAAGAACCATGATAGGTTTTCCTTAACTAGGGATAAAAAGGATCGGGGTAAGATTGTCGTTCGGGTGAGTCCTGCTAAAAAGTCAAAGCAATAGAGGTCTGCTCCTATTATCAATTTGTCAAAAACTACGGGGAACACTCTTCTCTCATTGTCCCCTATACTGGTTGTTTGATTGCCTCGAACCACGGCATAGATAAATGATTTTGTGTTTTCCTAGGACTATGCTCATGTCCGTCAGCTCTCAAAAATCGGCAAGTCTAGCTTGTAAGCGGAGTCATCCTTTTAGTTGTTATGGACGACTTCGCTTATGACCCAGTTTGCAGCCGGTCACGATGAGCTTCTGGTCCTCGACGCTTCTTCTCAAGAGGTCGGGGCTTCGAAGGCTCATTAAACTCTTACTAAGGCTAAATTTTCCAACTTCAAAAGGGATTGTTATGGGTTACTCGGTCATCTTGACCAAGTGTCTCCCTTCTTAGAGGAAGTGAATTTGCACGGATCTCCTTCGACTTTGGTTGGCCTTATATTTGAAATTGAAGGCCTGCTCGAAGAGAAGAAATGGGGTGCTCATCAAGCAAAACTCAATTTGGAGGCTTTATCTTCTAGTGCCCAGGAAGTCTTGACAGAGCTTGGGGAAAAAAAGGTCTTCCAATCTAAAGATTTGGAGGCTCTCTGAGAGGAGCGGGCTGGTTTAAACAAACAGTTGTTGGATATATTCGATAGCGGTCTGAAAGAAGCTTTCTTCCATAATATTTTGCGCCAGCTCGAGTCGCTTGTACCTCTCCTTCGGGCTTTTCATGGCTCCTTCAATTTTTTTGTTGATCACGGCTCTTTGTAATTTGTTGATTTGTGCATTAAATTATATTTTCTATCATGTTTATTTGTTGTATTTATATTTTTGATGTATTTGATCATTGTATTTAGTTTTCATTATTTCACTGTTTCCTTGTTGTATTTAGAGTTCACAGTTTCAGTGTTTGCTCGATGTATTTAGCATTCATTGTTTTAGTATTGTTTGCTTATTTTTCCCACGGTGGGGCTCGGGCTCAGCGAGGCATGGTCATATATTTGCATTGTGCTCTACATCATATAGGATCGTCCCCAACCAAGGGTGGGATCCCCGACCATACCCCAACGTATGACTCAGATCGAGGTGGACGTCTCCGGGTTCCACCGCCTAATTCCTTTTGGAGTGGCTAGTTTCAGAGGAGGTTCACCAGCTACGCAAAAATGCATGTAATCTTTAACTTGTTTGCCTTTAGTATCCTAAAAGAGAGAATGATATAAAAGCAAGGAACAAAAAAGAAATGACATAAAAGTATTTCATTCATAGATATGTCAGTCTGTTACTTTGAAAAAAGGTGGAACAAGATGGTAAATAGATCTTTCAACTGTAATACCATTTTAGTTTGGTGATGTTCCAAGTCCTTGGTACCTATTTCCCTTCGAGGGAATCCAAGATGTGCGCTTATTTCCCAGTGCCAGTTCACACCTGGTAGGATCCTTCCCAATTTGTTGCTAGCTTGTCATCCCAGACATTTTTTCCTCCTATGTAGGCTTCTATGTATCACCAAGTTCCCTTATTTGGAACTCTCTTGGTCGGACGTGCCGGTTGTACCTGAAGGTCATGGTTTTCTTGACGAGAACGCTGGTGAAGGCATATAGCATCCTTTTTTCTTCCAAAAGGTTGATCTCTTCTCTGATGGCTCTTTCATTACCTTTTATAGGTAAAGGCCTATATGTTGTCCTATACAACTCTTCAATTTCCACTAGAATGACCGCTTTTACGTCGTACGTGAGTTGGGAAGGAGTTTCTTCTATATTCGATTGGGGTGGTACGATAAGCCCATAGGACATTCGACAATTCATCGACCTAGTTGCCCTTAGCCTCCTTTGGTCTTTGTGTTAGGCCTCTCATTATCCTCTGATTGGCTGCCTCGGCCTGACCGTTCGTCTGCGGGTGTTCCACTGACGTGAAGTGTTGCTTGATCTTCAATTCTTCTAAGAGGCTTATTAAACTTTTATTGATGAATTGTATCCCATTATCCTTCACAATGGCTTGATGGACCTCAACCTAGCCGGTATGTTTCTTTTGAAGAATTTTAAGAGATCCATTGTTGTGATGTTCACCAGCTCCTCCGCCTCAATCCACTTGATAAAATACTCCAAAGCTACGATCAAATACATGAGTTAATCTGTCGTTGGGGAAAATAGGCCGAGGATATCCAATCCCCAATGCAGGAATGGCCATGGAGACGTTAAAACATGCAACTTTGTAGATGAGGCATTGAAAATATCCATATGTTGTTGGTATTAGTCTCACTTTTCATATACTCGTGGGTATCCCGGACAATGGTTGGTCAGAAGTACCCCTCTCTTAGAATCTTCTTGGCTAATGCCATATCCCCTAGATGTTTCCTGGTTATACCTTAGTATACTTCTAGAAAGGCGTAGTTGACTTACTCTTTCCCTAAACATTAGAGCAGGGGTGTGGAAAAAGTCTCTCCGACCACCGTATATTCAATTATCCTTCTCTTTACCAAGGTCGCAACTGACGAATCTGATGGAAGACTTCCTAGCTCAATATACTTTTAAACTAGGGTCTGTTGGTGTAAGCCCTAGAGGCCAATACTTTTGGTACTTGTATCGAATTATTTATTAATAATAAAAGGCTTTTTCTTTATTATGTTTGATTAATAAAGTCCCTAGAATAGATAGTCCGTTTAATGTATCAAGTGTGACTTGATCACGAGAGCACATTAAACATAGGGACACTATTCTTAAAGTATCCGTAGTCGAGCTTTATTGTGAAGTGGGATAACATTAAAGCATTAAGACTATTATGTTTGTAGATTGATGATCATATCTCATGGATCATGGATAAAGAGTTATCAAGTCTTAAATATAGGTATGAATATTAAGAGTAATATTTATACCGGATTGACCCGCTATGAGAATACTATATAGAAAGTTATGCAAAGTGTCATAAGTTATTCTCATGGTGATAATGGTGTATGCCACTCTTCGACCTGAAACCACTATGGACCCTAGATGTAGAGTCGAGTGCTTTGTTGCTGATCCAACGTTGTCCGTAACTGGATAACCATAAAGACAGTTGATGGGTACTCCACAAAGCATGCTGAGGGACACGAGTGTCCTAGATGGAATTTGCCCATCCTGCGTAACAGGATAAATGTCTATGGGCCCAATATTGAACTGGACAAGGATGACACGGTTTATACCTTGTGTTCAATATAGACATAAGGGCAAAGGGGTAATTATACACATAATTATTATCACAGGAGGTTTTGTCAGATCACATGACATTTTTGTGTCTTGGGTAGCAGTGATGTGTTGCTAGATACCGCTCACTGTTTATTATGTTAAATGTGTGGTTTAATATAATTGCCAACGTCGCGAAAACCTACAGGGTCACACACAAAGGACGGATTGATGAGAAATAGAGTAACTAAGGAACACCGTAAGGTACGGTGCACTTAAGTGGAAGACGAAATATGGTAAGGTACCAAATACTTAAGTGATTTTGGCATATTATGAGATATGGGCCAAAATACACTTAAGTGGGCTTTTTAGCTTGAAGCCCACACAAGTGGTTCTATAAATAGAACCCTTGGGTAGAAGCATTGTCACTCAGACTAACACTCAAGTGAAGACTTGGAATTTTGTTTCCCTCTCTCTCTCACTCAAAGCCTTCATTCGTACCAGCTAGCACTGAGATTGAAGGAATTCGTTCGTGTGGACTGAGTAGAGACGTTGTCATCGTCCAACGTTCGTGATCGCCACAAGAGGTAACGATTCTATCACTGATCATGCCCATTCGTAAGGATCACTAAATGGAGAAATTTTTAAATTCCGCTGCGCCATGGATGGCAATTCTCCTTCAGTGGTATCAGAGCCACTTACGAAACCATGAATCTGATAACTGTTTTTGTTCTGTATTAATATGATTAAAGACAGAATGAATCAAAGATTAAATTGAGATCGATCAAGTTATATATATATGATATATGTAATCTTGATGCAAAATACATTATATATGATATAGTGTTCTCGTTTCGTTCATTCAAACACTCAATGGTTGTTTTCCTTTGAGCGATCAATGGTCATTTGCTTCTTGATCCGACATTAGTATGGTGAAGCAATGACTTGTTGATCAATCATACTGAATTAACAATCGAGATGTGTTTGACGATCTAAAATTGGTGCATCAGGGTTAGTGACGGCACAAGGGTTGTGTTGTTAGAGAGTTATGCGATTGGGGTTGTAACTGCACAAGAGTTGTGCTTTCTAAACACTTTTCCGAACAGTGTTAACCGGTTAATGCATATGGTTAACCGGTTAACGCAATACGAAATAAAATTTTAAAGTTTTCAAACAGTGTTAACCGGTTAACGCATTTGGTTAACCGGTTAACGCAAGACGGAAAACAGTTTTCCAAGAGATTTTCAAACAGTGTTAACCGGTTAACACATTTGGTTAACCGGTTAACGCAAGGCAGAAAATAATTTTTGAACAGATTTCAAACAGTGTTAACCGGTTAACGCATTTGGTTAACCGGTTAACGCAAGGCAAAATTCACCCGTTCGGCTAAATCAGTGCTTTAAAGTATCAAGTGTTGATGCGGAAAAACGACGTCAATTTTAAATGAATTGTTCATTAAAATTTTCGAGCAGGGGCGCTGCCCCCTTGACCCCCTTCCGCTAAACGGTCAGCGGAACCACCGTCCGCTGACTGGGCAGCGGACCCCCGACTAACTCTGTGTAGTGTGATCGGTCGTCGAAATTTAATTTGGTTTTAATTAATTAAAAGAATTAATAATAATAATAAAGTGTTTATTATTATTGTCCTGTGGTGATCGGTTATGGCCTTAGTTTTCCTTTATTTTTTTTGGGTTTTAAAATACGACCTACGTGTCGTGCCTCTCTCTTAATCTCCCAAATGTAACTTCTTTTCTCATCTCACTCCCTCGTATGTAAAACGAGTTTCTTTTATGTAATGTAATGATATGAAGAAAGCAAAGAAGTCAGTGCCAAAGGAGGACAACCTTGAAGATCTTGCTTGGAGAAGCATAGATCGTTGTTAGGTTAGCTTAGGTTCTCTCATTGGCTTGGGAGAACAATTGCGCTAGGGGCCATAACTGTTTCATTATGTATGTATGTATGTTGATGCATGTGAATGTATGTTGATGCATGTGAGAGACGGTTTATATGATAAACAAGCCGGTGAGATCAGAAAAATTGCAATTCTCTCAAATTAAATATTAAGTTTATGCTTTCCAAGTTTTAACACTCATCAAGACTAATATCGGATAATGTAGGTTTCGCCTACGCGAGTGTAGCGGGGTATTCGTTACCATTGGAGATATTGACTAAATCCAAAGTAAACCATACAAGTCGAGTCGCCACCGCACTTCTATTTATCCAAAGGAATGGTTAGAAAGCGAACAAAAATCTAATAGTTTTAACAAAAAACTAGTAAAAGAAACAGAGATCTGGGTAAGGGGGTTGGTTATGCAATGGGAAGGAGTTAGGCACCCAAAACATCCTAGGTACTCCTAGGGAGCCCTTTTCATACTTGTTGTAAAGGTTGTTGTTGTGTGACAAATTTATTTGTGCAAACATGATTGAGGAGATGAGAAGAGAATATGCAAGTTATTTACATTTTGTGTTTGGATGGATAAAACCCATTGCCTACGTACCATCTTATAAAAAGATTAGGATCAAAACCTCGTAGTTCGGGGTAAAAATCTCAAAAACAAGTTGGTGAAGTGATTGGCCCAAAAGCCTTAAGGTCTTTTGTTATCAATGGGAGAAAACTCAACCAAACCACAAATCCACCATGTGAGGATAGCTTCAACATGCTAGTGAGGGGTTAACCCTATAATAAGCATGGAAGACTCATTGTCCATCACTAAGGACAAAGGTGAGTATTATATCTACCACAAGGATAACTCAAACCTAATGACTAAAGGTTATGAAAACTTGATTAAGGAGGTGGCCATTGGAACCACAAAAGACATTTGAATGGGTTATATTTACCAATTAGAAGTATATACAAAGATGGTCAAAGTTGACTTAAAAGTTCATTTCAAAATAAGTGTTATGAAAAGAAAGTTTGAAAATCAAAAGCATAAGGCTTAGGTTTCTAATGTTTGAAAACAATAGTTAAATGTTTGCACAAAAGGTTTTGGCTTGGGTTAGAGTGGAGAGAAGAAGAAGAAGAGCTAAGTCCTAAGTAAAACAAAAAGATGAGGGATAAAGGACAAAACCACACTAGGAGTTCCTCTCTTGAGATCATATTGATGATCCAAGTAGCTCCCATCCTTTGGAATAAGCAACCACAAAGCATAAGCAATCAAACAAGTCTCTTAAAAGATCCTCAATGTATCTTGTATCTTCGACTTGGATGAACATGGCAAGGGTCCTCCAATTAAGCTCAAATGGAAACTCCTAGCACAAAAGCACACACATCAAAAGTTCCATGAAGTAAAACAAGAATGGACAAGAGTGAGTTTAGAGATTTGGTCCTTCCAATCCATCTTCATCATTAAGATCCTTTTACTCCCATTTTTGCATAAGGAAGGTCCTAGAATCTAAGTCCAATTCTCCATTTCTTTGCATAGGGAAAGTCTTAGAAACTAAGTCCATTTCATTGCATTTGGTTCACAATAATCAAGACAAAAACACAAGCACAATAATATATATACACAATTATGTGCTCAAGTGAGCAAAAGGCAAATGGCATTAACATAAACATGTGCTCAAGTGAGCAAAGAGAAAAGCAAATGGATAATATGTGCAAGAATAGTAAATTGCATAAAAGTAAATTGCATAAAGTAAATGTTGATTGTCAATAGTTAGTGTTAGTAGTTAGTGTGCCATAAGGCAAATTTAGCGCTATGTTAAGCAATCGTAATTGGACTTATGTAGAAGTCACAACTATCTGAGGCCGGTCAATAATAATGTAGGCAACAAACACAAGTTAGGAGTCTTGATTAGTGAACCAAGTCCCAACAACTTGCCATGCCAAAAAGAAAATGAGAATTGATCTTGTATTGGTTTAAGCCTTTTGCATGATTTAGAAGACAACTTATCCTTAATGCAAAGCCATTCACTTGATCAATTGATCAAGATGAATTAGATTTGAATCAAGGAAGATTAAATCTCCCTAATCAATGCTAACTTATCAACCTTCAACTCATTGATCAAGAAGAAAAGAAGTAGAAGAAGAAGAAGGAGAAGATGGATAAGAGAAATGGAAAAAAGGCAAAATTAAAATGCATTAAATGAAATACAATGTGCCAATCCTCATATGTTGACCAATAACATTGAAAGTCAAGGTCAAACAATCAAAAACAGAAGTGAGATGAAGATTGGGAATCAAGAAATGAATAAAATATTTTTGGCATTTTTTAATATTTAAAATAAACTTGAATTAAAAATAAATGGAAAGGTCAAACTTCAAAATTACTTCAAATCAACCTTGGAAGGTCCAAGTAATTTATCCCAAGCTCAACAAGGTCAAACAAAGTTTGACAAAAAAAATTCAGCATTTTTAAAAGTCAGAAACTATTTTTAATCAATTAAAAATGATAAAAAATAACCTAATTGAACTAAAATCTCAAATAAACCTCAAATCAATTTAAAAATTGGAGAATATTTTTCATAGATCCATCATCATTCAAATAGGTTAGGAAAATATTTTTGTATTTTTTGAATATCAAAAACTATTTAAAATGAATTAAAAATAACCAGGAAAGAGAAAATTCACAAAAAATATCAAATGACAAAATAAAAATAATAAAAAATCATAAATAGAAACTAGAAATTATTTGGAGACTAATGCAATTGGTCCCATAATTTTTGGATTAAAAATGAGAGAGATATGATTTTTTGAAATAAAAGGAATTAAAGAAAATAAAATCAGAAAATAGAAAAAAGCAAAAAAAACAAGGAGCGTTGGATCTGAGCTCATTAATTGAGCTGGTAGATCACACGCTCCTGAGGCGCGCGCCTATGGTGATCCACAGTCAATGCCATCACATGGAAAACAAATAAAAGTCATAACAATGGATGATCCAGATTAGATCTGGAAAAGAGATCACACGGCCAGGAATTGATCTGGCAATGATGAAGCCACCGGAGCCACCGTCTTCTCTGGTGAGCTTGGATTTTCCGGCGAAAAATGCAGAGATCCAAAACTTAATGAAAATGCATGATTTATACATCTTTAGAAAGCTGGGATGATGTACATCATCCCTGTACCATCCATTTTCACTCTAGATCTCCATGGTGTGAGAAATCAGAGGTTGAAAAATCTGGTGTTCATCATGAACTCAATGGATTTCAAAAATTGAATGCATAATTATGATGCATCTATTGAGAGGACTTCAACCAACACAAGATCCAAGCAAATAGGTCAATGGATGATGAGATTCGAAGAAAATACCAGTTGGAGTGTAAGCTTGAATTCTGGTAACTTGAGCTCGATTCCTTGCTTGCTTTACCAAAACAGAAGTTAAACGAGATGAATGATGAAGGTTTAGAAGCATTAGATCTAAGAATTCAACCAGATGAAGTTGAATTTTAGATCTGAAAAATTTGAGAAAAATGGAATTGCTTCTTTAGTGATGGCTATGGAAAGAATTCTGCAGCATTTCAGGTTGAATCAGGTGCGTGAAATGAATGGAATGAGGTCTCTATTTATAGAGGAAGTGGCAAGGAGAATGTGATCAATCTGTGTGCATGGCATGTGGAGCTTCATTGCATGGGCTTGCATGATCATGCATAAGGCCCAAAAACAATGCCAAATGAATTCTGAGCATCAGCCAAATGAAATTGGACGTGTGACTTGCAAGGCAATTGCTCATGTACCAAGATTTCAAGTGAATTCCTCATTTGCACCTAGACATTCATCTCTTCGAAAGTCCCAATTAAAAAATCCAAACATGATCATGTGAGTAATGGTTGGAAAGGTCTTGATGTAAGGAACAATTGTTATTTTGGGCAAAAATCCATTCGAAGTGTGGAAATTTATGAAATCTGAGTTTAAAGTGCAAGGTGCATGACATGTCAAGGCAAGGTTTCCAAAATTGGCCAATTTTCAATCCCCTCTGTTTTGATGATGCAAGCCTCAAATGAAAAAACCTCCAACACCAAAGTTGTAGATCTTCTCACGACAATCAAAATGGACTTAAATTTTGCATCATTTGGATTTTTTATGAAAGAGTTATGGGCACTTGAAGTTGGACTTTTTTGACTTTTAATGCATTTGTCCCAAAAGGACCTATAATGTCTTGCATTATCACATGTATTTACTTTGAGATTTTGAAAATTTGTTCAACATAACATTTGAATTAGACATCTTAAGCTTTCCAATGCATTTGATCCCACCTCAAAATCATAAAAAATGAATGAGTTATGTCCTTGGTAAGTTGACCCAAAATTAGGGTTTCAGTCAAAATGACCTATAATGTTTTGGAATGACATATGGCCTTCCAAGCTTCAAATCAGTTTTTGATGAACATGAAAGTTGTTCATATTGTTCTTAAGAACACTTTTGATTTTGGAACTATCTCCATTTGACCAATACATAAAAAGTCAGGTCTCAGTGCATTTCAAAATAGTCAGATGAATTGACTGATCAACTTCTCAAGTCCATGACTCATATCTTGATGAATTGATGATTGAGGACACTCAAATAAGTTTAAATATGCATGAAATGATGAATTAAAGAACTTACCTTGATTATATTTGACCATGGGCTGAGGTTGCTTCATGAGCAAGGCATTGTGGTGCACAGATGAATTAGGGCTTCCTTGAGAAACAAAACCTCAAACCCCTTGCTTTGATCAAAATGATGCATTGAGGTACTATGGAGGCATATTTGATGGATGAGAGCTTTGGGAACCATTACCATGCTTGTTTTCATCTCCTCCTGACCATGTCTTTGTACTAATGATCTCTAGAAGCTTTGGACCTTGTGATTGCTCAAGCTGCAAACAAAAGATGTTAGTGACATATTTTTGTGCTTTTGGTTAGCAAATAAAATAAGAAAAGCAATGATATACAATTCCAGCATGCTTGGTGATCTCAAACCACTTACAAGGAGTCTCACCCAAAGGCAAGGGGAACCAAGATGCTTAAAGATCCTTGAGGCAATGCAAATGCAATGTTATGATACCATGAGGGATCTTAGGGACAAAATTGGGGTCTTACAGATGCCCCTATTTAAGGTCATTCTAGCCGGAGAAGTGAAGGTTAAAAATCTTCGTCTCGACGAGGTAGAATGGGCTTAAATAATAACAAAGAGACGAATTTCGGTCCCTAAGAGACCTCATGATGCAGATGTATGCATGCAAAAACGATAACCTTCTGTGGGGATACGTGTCCACAAAGGCAAAGAATCAGGAGGGGATTATCAATTCCCATGAATAATTCAATCCATGGGGCAGAGACTCTGAGGACTCTTATGGGGATAAAAGGGGATACAAATGCATGAGCAGGGCACGACTCAAAGCTTGGGGAGAAGAATTCCAAAGGGCATAAACCAATGGAAAGACTCGAGCTGACTCAAAGATGCATGTATTGGGGAATATGCCAATACAGCAGAGACTACTCACAACGGGTACTTCGGATAAAAAATCCGGACGAGGACGGTCCACTAAGGGACCTCGCTGGGGATGTCTAAAAAGACTCTCCTGGGGAAGTAGCGGGATGAGGTATTACCGGATACTGGGTAATAAGCTCAATGAGACGTGTGATCTGAACACCGGTATAAGGGTGAGAGAATAACCCGCTCAGGAAGAATGAATATCTAAGACCGGTATAAGGGTGAGAGATATCAATCAACCAAATCATCTGAGGAAGACACAAAAGGGTATATCTCGGCTCAGGAAATTCTGACTCCGCAGGGGACAAAAAGTCATAATAGGGAGCAGAAGGAAGGAACACCAGGGATGCCAGTTACTGGGCATATAATTGGTGACCAACCAAAGCGTGAATTGGGGAATATTCCCAAAACACTCATCATCCAAAAAGAGGGCAAAAAGCAAACTCGATTAAGGGATGGACATTCGATTCCAAAACAAGGACACGAATCTTACTCAACTGGGGAAGAACAAAAAGCTTCGACCAAAGAGTGCATGAGATGTATTATCTATTACCGTCAAAACGTAGATAATACACTCGCATGGAAGATTATCCACAACCGGTTACTGGGTTAATAAAGGATAAATCAACCGACAAAGAAAGGCATCGGGATACCGAAACTAGGTATATAATGATGACCGTCAAAGGGGAGCAACCAACATTACCGATAATCGGTAAATGAAAGATGACTTGCTAGGGATAAAATTGCCTAATCAGAGCAATTATCCGAAAGAAGGAGGGAATATCAATACCGAATATTGGATAATGATAACCATAAGGGGGGATTACATCTACCGGATACTAGGTAGAAAAACACAGATTTCGCCGGGGATAAGATGAATGATTACTGATTACTGAGCAATTATTCATTTATACCACGGGGAAACTCGGGAAACAGTCACAAGAGGCCAACTTAGGATCAAACTAAAGAGGCAAACTGAATCAAGACTCGTCCTAGTGAGGATATAACTCAATAGGGAAACCCATCCCAATATATGTGTTGGCAGGAAGCGGAAACAACCATCGTCCATGAGGATATAACTCAGTGGGGAATACGGAAGGAAAGGTAAACACTTTCTGCTTAATGGGCTGACTCTATTTTGAAGGATCAAACACCGACATCTGCTTGGGAAAGGTATTACCAACTAGCAGAGGACAATAAACATAGATATATGGCAAAGAATACAATATGAATATCTGAATGTTCGAAAAATATATGCACACATGCGTGGTTTATGTATGATGAATGCTGAAAAACAGACATTTTTAACCCAAACGGCTCCAAGGAATAAGCACACAAATATCCGGTACTACACCTCAGGAGACAAAGCCAAAATCACTGGAGAGTAATCAATCTGTCGGAAATCAGAGATACCAGGACACAACAAAATCTCTGCAGGGGAAGGATCATCAGTCAGCCCCTCTGGGGGACAGGAGTTACAAGGGGACCATATCCACTACATAAGCAACTCTACTGGGGAGTCTATCCGATGGATAAAGGGATTCTAGAGAATCAACTGCCAAAGAGATCACATCTGCTGAGGAGGAAAGATCGTCACTCTACTGACGGGACAAGTGGTGAACATCTCAACAAGCATACCACTCAGGGCTCCGGAAGAAGAAAATACAGTCATGCTAGGAATATGAACAAATGTCTTACCCTGTTGGAGATCATACCATCCTTGGGAGAGCATTGAGGATTTCCTAAGTACCCTTTTCATCATGGTGAATGTTCACTTTGTTTAAAGATAAGTTATGAAAAATTTGTTTATTCGAAACAATGATATTTTTTCAATTAAAGCATGCAAAACATTTGTTGAATAGAAACAAATAAGAGTGCAAACAAATGGATAACATGCTCAAATTTATTTGATGGAATGGTAGTCTGCAAATGGCAAGACTCCATAGATCTTTACAAGTTTGAAATTGGTGATATATATTGGGAAAGGGCTACATTGAACATAATGACCATTTCTCCACCAATTCTGAATTCGATGTATTCGAAGCTTTGGTTGACAATGAATGAACAAGAATCTCTGACGGATGACAGTTGTAGAACAAAGTCTTATCAGGATGCAGTTACTTTCCAAATCCCTAATTTCTGCCTAGATTGCCCCAGGATGAGGTACTCAATCTAGCGGGATACAAATATTCATTTTTTTTATGTCTCTAACTTTTGCCTGGACCGCCCTTTCGGGTTTTCAATCCACCGAGACGCTCATTTTTGCCTAAGCCGCCCTTTCGGGTTTTCAACTTAGCGAGCTATTCTGTTTTTATTTTTAGGCGAAGTATTTCTTGACTGCATCTGAATTCACAGGACGAGTGAAATCCTCCCCATCCATAGTTGTAAGTATTAAAGTACCGCCTAAAAAGGCTCTCTTAACAACATATGGACCTTCATAGTTTGGAGTCCACTTGCCCCTGGAATTGGGCGTGAAAGACAAGACTTTCTTGAGCACAAGGTCACCTTCTCGGAACACACGAGGCTTGACCTTCTTATCAAAAGCTTTCTTCATCCTCTGCTGATATAACTGACCATGGCACATGGCAGTCAATCTCTTCTCTTCAATCAGATTTAGTTGGTCATAACGACTCTGAACCCATTCAGCATCAGTCAACTTGGTTTCCATCAAGACTCTCATTGATGGGATCTCCACCTCTACTGGGAGTACAGCTTCCATGCCATAAACAAGAGAGAAAGGGGTTGCCCCTGTTGAAGTGCGGACAGATGTACAATATCCATGCAAAGCAAATGGCAGCATCTCATGCCAATCTTTGTATGTAACAACCATTTTCTGGATAATCTTCTTGATATTCTTGTTAGCAGCTTCAACAGCCCCATTCATTTTGGGTCTGTAAGGAGAAGAATTATGGTGTGCAATCTTGAACTCACCACACAGCTCTTTCATCATCTTGTTGTTCAAGTTAGATCCATTATCAGTAATGATCTTGTCTGGCACACCATATCGGCATATGAGTTAATTCTTAATAAACTTCACGACCACCTGTCTGGTCACATTTGCATATGACGCCGCTTCGACCCACTTGGTGAAGTAATCAATTGCTACGAGAATAAATCTGTGCCCATTGGACGCTTTCGGTTCTATCATGCCAATCATGTCGATTCCCCACATGGAGAAAAGCCAGTGTAGCAAGAGCATCTGCCATCCGATTCTCATCTCGAGGAATATGATGGAAGTCCACCTCAGTAAAGAACGTTGAAATCCTCCTTGCATAATCTCTATATGGAATGAGACCAGGCTGATTCATTTCCCATTCACCCTTAATCTGATTAACAATGAGGGCCGAATCACCATATACATCAAGATGCTTGATCCTTAGATCAATGCATTCCTCCAATCCCATAATACAGGCCTCGTACTCAGCCATATTATTCGTGCATTTGAAAGTTAGCCTTGCTGTAAAAGGAATATGTGTGCCCTGAGGAGTAATAATCACTGCCCCAATACCATTTCCATACTGATTTACAGCGCCATCAAACACCATACTCCATCTGGAACCGGGCTCTGTCCCTTCATCGAGTGTAGGCTCATCGCAATCTTTCATTTTCAAATACAGAATCTCCTCATCTGGGAAGTCATACTGAACTGACTGATAATCCTCGATTGGCTGATGTGCCAAGTGGTCAGCCAAGATACTACCTTTAATAGCCTTCTGAGCTCGATACTCAATATCATACTCAGATAACAGCATCTGCCAACGGGCAATCCTTCCTGTTAAAGCAGGCTTCTCGAAGATGTACTTGATTGGATCCATTCTGGATATCAACCAAGTCGTATGATTTATCATATACTGGCGTAAGCGCTTAGCAGCCCAAGCCAAAGCACAGCATGTTTTCTCAAGCATTGAGTATCGAGACTCACAATCAGTGAACTTCTTACTTAAGTAGTAGATGGCATACTCTTTCTTCCCTGATTCGTCTTGCTGACCAAGGACACAACCCATTGAGTCTTCAAGAACAGTCAGATACATGATCAAAGGTCTCCCTTCCACAAGCGGAGACAGAATCGGAGGTTCAGACAGATACTCTTTAATACTATCAAAGGCTTTCTGGCAATCCTCGGTCCAATCATGAGACTGATCTTTCCGGAGGAGCTTGAATATCGGCGCACATGTGGCAGTCATGTGGGATATGAATCTGGAAATATAATTCAAGCGGCCAAGAAAACCTCGGACTTGCTTCTCAGTTTTGGGCGCAGGCATCTCTTGTATTGCTTTGACCTTTGCAGGATCAACCTCAATACCTCTTTCACTAACAATAAAGCCCAATAATTTGCCAGAACGGACTCCAAATGTACACTTGTTGGGGTTCAGACGAAGCTTGTACTTTCTCAAACGTTGAAAAAGCTTCAACAAGTGCTCTACATGTTCAACTTCCATTCTTGACTTAACAATCATATCATCAACATATACCTCAATCTCCTTGTGCATCATATCATGGAACAAGGTAGTCATAGCTCGTTGATACGTGGCTCCAGCGTTCTTCAAACCGAAGGGCATCACTCGATAACAGAATGTTCCCCAAGGAGTGATGAATGTTATCTTCTCCATATCCTCGGGTGCCATCTTGATCTGGTTATATCCGGAAAATCCGTCCATAAATGAGAAGACTTTGAATTTAGCTGTATTATCTACCAACATATCAATATGTGGTAGAGGGAAATCATCTTTCGGACTAGCTTTATTCAAGTCTCTATAGTCCACACACATCCGGACTTTTCCATCTTTCTTAGGCATGGGCACAATATTGGCCACCCATTGAGGATATGTAGAAGTCACCAGAAACCCCGCATCAATTTGCTTCTGAACTTCCTCTTTGATCTTCACTGCCATATCGGGATGAGTTCTTCTAAGCTTCTGCTTCACAGGCACGCACTCAGGTTTCAATGGTAGGAAATGTTGCACAATATCTGTATCTAGACCTGGCATGTCTTCATATGACCATGCAAAGACATCAACATATTCTCGTAGCAATTCAATCAACCCCTTCTTAACAGACTCTTCCAGGAGTGCCCCGATCTTCACTTCTCGCACACAATCTTCCGACCCCAAGTTGACTGTTTCCAAATTCTCAAGATGCGGCTGAATGATCTTCTCTTCATGCTCAAGTAGACGGGTAATCTCATCAGGAATCTCTTCAACGTCATCTTCTTCTGCCTCAAATACAGGGAATTCAAAATTGGGAGATGGTGTTGGGTCATTATGTTCAATGGGTCTAGAAATCAACCTGCATAATGATTTTGGATATGAAAAACTTTAGAATTCAAACAAGGCAAACCATTATGCATATGAAAAGATTGATTTTTTTTTATTTTTAGGGTTTTATGTGATCACCAATTTCATGCAAAAAGCGAAAAGGGAAAATAATTGGAAAAACAAACATTTAACATGAATTTATTGAATGAAAATATCATTGTATTTATGTGCCAACAATGTCATCACTCCTCCTTTTGGCATGGGAGAAGGGTTTTTAAACAAAGTGATCATTACATTGACTTGTGGATAACTGTAGGAATATCCACAGCGACCCAATTGTTGCAGATCCCTCCAGGGATGATGAAATTGCCCGAATCCTCTGTATCTTCTTCCAAGACAGCAGCAGCTTCTTCATCCTGACCGGTGTGGATAAAACCTCCACTCTTGAATATCCCTTGCGCGTTGAAGACCCCAGAAGAAAAGCCTATGCCAACCCGAGACTTGTTGTCTTCTAGCTCAATCACTTTTCCTAAACCAGCAGTTGCACCACACTCAATGGCCAACTTTGCATCTCTATAGGAAGCAAATGAAGGAGTTCTCTTCTCAATAGGCTCAGCAATAGACAAATCTTGGAAAGGAGTTCCAACTTCATCTTCAGCATCTAGGTACGAGAAGGAAGACAAGTGGCTAACCAGGAGAGCCTTTTCTCCCCTACCACTACCAGCTTCTTATTTTTCACAAATTTTAGTTTCTGGTGTAGGGTGGATGTCACGGCGCCTGCCTCGTGAATCCATGGTCTGCCTAAGAGACAGTTGTACGACGGGTGAATATCCATAACCTGGAAGGTAATCTGGAAATCACTTGGTCCAATTTTGATTGGGAGATCAACTTCCCCAATCACAGTTTTACGCGACCCATCGAAAGCTTTCACAACAACTCCACTCTGCGTCATGGGAGGCCCTTGATATGACAGTTTCGAGAGAGTGGACTTCGGCAATACATTCAGTGATGACCCAGTTTCCACCAGCACATTGGACATGGCGTCGTCTTTGCAGTTCATGGAGATGTGTAAAGCCAAGTTGTGGTCTCTTCCCTCCTCAGGGAGATCAGAGTCACAGAAACTCAAGTTGTTACAAGCAGTAATGTTTGCAACAATGCTATCGAACTGTTCTATTGTGACATCATGATCTACATATGCCACATCCAAAACTTTCTGCAGTGCCTCTCTATGTGGTTCTGAATTCAATAGTAATGATAGCACCGATATTTTGGATGGCGTTTGTAGAAGCTGGTCTACAACATTGTACTCACTCCTCTTGATGAGCCTCAGCATCTCATCACAGTCTTCTTTCTCATTGCCACTAGGGCCAACAGAAGTAGGAGTTTTCAGTACAGAGGAGGGCTTAACAACAGGTGCCAGATTCGGGGTGCTCACCGCATTCCCCATTGGGCGTTCAACAAAACCAGCATTAGCCTGAGGCTTGGGAGGTGCTGAAAATACACGACCGTTGCGGGTCAAACCACTAACATCTGCGATATTAACAACAGAGGAAGATGGTAAGGACACTTCTTTCCCATCTTCTACAGCAACAGCGTTGTATCGAAAAGGAATTTCCTTTTCGGAAGAGTACGGTACTGGACCGGCGGGCTTAATGATCAGAGCAGGAGAAGCCCTTTGCTTGCTACCATCATACTTGATGATAACAGGCCCGGGTATCTGGAACACCGGGGAAATCACATTAACCTCAGGCTCATCTTCATCAACATTCCTATTCTGAAGGATCTCGATAACTCCCTCATCCAGCATTTCCTGAATATCCTTGCGCACCTGGCGACAACCCAATCGGTTAACAGAGCATACTCGGCATCTATCATGGTCGTGCTCATAGTGACTGTATTCACATAGCAAACGATGCATTTTGACAAGAGACTGTCGAATATGACTGACATACTTGACTTTATACTTGCCAGGGCATCCCTGGACCATGTTGACAGATTTCCCATGCTCGGGCAATGGGTTCTTCTTCACATTAGGACCTACGTCCTCGAAACACAGAATGCCACACCTCACAAGGTCTTGAACCTTGGTCTTCAAAGGGTAACAATTCTCCACGTCGTGGCCGGGAGCACCGGAGTGATAAACACAATGTAATTCAGGCTTATACCACCACTAGGGGTTAGTAGGTATAGCCGGTGGGTCTCTCGGAGTAATCAACTTCCTATCTATTAAAGAGGGATATAACTCTGCATACGTCATCGGAATAGGATCGAAGGTGACCCTTTTCCTCTCGTAACTCGTGCTAGTTTGATTACTGTCTCGAGGCTGGTAAGCCTGCTGCTGCGGACGGTGCTGTTGTTGCTGATATTGCGGATGTGGTTGCTGATTGTTGTTGTGATGCTGATACTGTTGATTGTCTCTGAAAACAGGTGCTATATGAGCCACCTGGTGCTGGTTACCGGCGGGATGCACGGTCTTCCTCCTCACCGAGGGTCTTCTAGACTTCACATGGGAGGTCACAGCATGTGCCTCTCCATCTTTCTTCTTTGCAAACGTCCCATAACGTTTGGAAGAAGAGCCTTCCTCTCTGGTCAGACGCCCTTCTCTGACTCCTTCTTCTAAACGCATCCCCATATTCACCATCTCGGTGAAGTCAGAAGGAGCGCTAGCAATCATCCGCTCATAATAGAATTAGCTCAAGGTCTTCAGAAAGATCTTGGTCATTTCCTTCTCTTCTAGCGGAGGCACGATCTGTGCTGCCACCTCTCGCCACCTCTGGGCATACTCTTTAAATGTTTCCTTATCCTTCTGGGACATGGCCCTCAATTGATCCCTATCGGGAGTCATATCCACGTTGTACTTGTATTGCTTGACGAAGGCCTCGCCAAGGTTGTTGAAGGATCGGATGTTCGCGCTGTCTAAACCCATATACCAACGCAGAGCGGCACCAGACAAGTTGTCCTGAAAGTAGTGAATGAGTAACTGATCATTGTCGGTCTGAGTCGACATCTTCCTGGCGTACATGACCAGGTGGCTGAGAGGGCAAGTATTTCCCTTGTATTTTTCAAAGTCAGGGACCTTGAATTTTACAGGGATCTTCACATTGGGAACCAAACACAGTTTGGCAGCAGACTTGCCGAAGAGATCCTTTCCTCTAAGAGTTTTCAAGAAATTGATCGTTCATAGCGTCCATCTTCTCATAGACATCTGGGCCTTCAGATGGCTCAAAATGATAGATGGTGTCGTCTACCCTGGGCATAGTATGCACGACAGGAGGAGGAATAGCAAGGACCGGGCTAGATGCCGGCATAGAAGCAAAGGTAGGAGCAGGACCCTCAGGCGTGAAATTGGGAGGCATCCCCCACGGGAATCCGGCTGGCATAGATGCTGGAGCAAAGTGTGCACTGGCTGCAGGCGCAGTCGAGGAGACAATCTTAGAGATGACTGTCCTCTGGGGAGGAGTTGAAGGTGTTGGAGAAGACTGGCTCTGGGCAGCCAAGAATGATTCCATCAAGGCACTCAGTCTGGCCACTTCCTCTTTCAGCTCACGGTTCTCTTGCTCTAGATGATCCATCAGTCTTGAAGTGTTGGCTCTGGTGTAGTACCGGTGAGTCAGCTTGTCTTCAAAATAAATGAAGAACACAGAGTTAAACCACAGGACAAGAAGCCGGGAACAAAACCTGCTTATGCACATGATGCATGCAATGCTCGTGCGTATGATTTGTTTTTATTTCAAAGGAACTCTAGGGTTTATTTGCAAATTTTGGAAATATTAAACATTTGTCACATATGGAAATATCTCATCAAATAATATCAGGGAAAAGAAGTACAGCATCGTCGATCATATACAAGAGAAAAGGAAAATAATCATCATATGGATCCCTAAAAACAATCATCTAAAGCTCGGGACACAGGAAGATAGGATGCACGAAGTCTCTTCACCTCCCTCTCGTAGGCTGCCTCCATATCCGCCTTCTCTTTGGCGAGTCGATCATACTTCCTCTTCCAAAACTTGGAAGACTGAGGAAGTAGAGAAGTCCATGCATCATCAGGATCATCAATAACTTGATGCTCGAGGAACTCTATCAAAGCATCCTTCTCCTTAATCTGCTGAAGCAACTCTTCCCTTTCACGGATCCAAGCACGTGATCGGTCTTCGTCTCTCCACTCCTCTACTCCTTGGTTAGGGAGGGTTGAAGGCCCAGCCATAACCAAAGGTGTAGGCCTCGGATATTCGTAAGGCATGAGATACTCAAAAGCTCTCTTCCTAACCCAAGCAGTATAAGGCTCCGAAGCGACACAGTTCTTAGGACCCAACTCCTTCCTTCCTTTCCTATGAATCTTGCGCCAAGCACGGACCATTCTGCCTTTCAAGCTTTGGGGATCTTTACCCTCCTGAAAGAACACACCCTCTAACAGAATGTTATTAGGTTTATCCTTTAGGGGGAACCCAAGCTGACGACGTGCTAAAATAGGGTTGTAGTTAATCCCACCACATGTGCCAAGAAGAGGTACATTGGAGAATTCACCACAAGAGTCGATAATCTGCACACTATCATACACACAGTTGTACCAAGAGATATCATCATTAGTGAGAGACATGAGTCTTGTGGACCACCGTAGACATCCCTTGTTCTCCTTGAAGGCGACCGTCTGCGGTAAGTGAGAAATAAACCACTTATACAACAGAGGTAAACAGCACACAATGGCGCCACCACCCTTTGCATTCCTCATATGCAAAGAGAAATAGGTATCACCCAACAGAGTCGGAACGGCATTAAGAGTAGAAAAGATCCTAATGGCGTTCACATCCACAAACTTGTCAATATTGGGGAACAATACCAATCCATAAATGAGAAGCACAAATATGGCCTCAAAGGCATCCTCACTCATGGCCTTCTCATAGATAGTAGCTTGAGCAATGAGGAACTCAGAAGGGAGACCTTGAATTCCACCTTTGGTAGTCATATGAGCACCAACCAAAGATTCATCTATGTGCAACATGTCATCTATCTCTTGAGAAGTAGGAATACTCTCCAAGCCACCGAACGGCAACTGGTCCAGAATAGGTATACCCACAAGGTGGGCATACTCCTCAAGTGTAGGCAAAAGCTGGAAATCCGGAAACGTGAAACAACGGTATAAGGGATCATAAAACTGCACCAATACACTCATCAACCCTTCATCCACCTGAATAGTCAGAAGAGGAAGAAGCTTCCCAAAACGAGCTTTGAAACCCAAAGGATCTAATACATAGGATGTCAGATTCCTTAACTCTTTCAAATCTGGTTGTCTGAAGCTGTACTTCTTTGTATTTCTTCTTTGTCTTTCCATGTCTGAAAATTTTGCAAATAAACCCCTTAAGTTCCTTGAAAATTTCCTTTATTATTGATGATATGGATGCAAATGGGTGCATGAATGCATGAATGCAACAATCACACTCAAGGATCAAGCAAAACACACCAAACAAAGGTCATGGAATGGATCATGTTATCCTTAATATCAATCATCCATTTTGGTGGATTATGGTTTACACCTTATCAACACCCAAGTTCCATTGATATTAAGGATATATGAACGGATCAACCATGAATCAAGGGTTTGTTGCAAGTCACGAGCATGGAGTCTCGGTTAAGAACCACCCAAAGGGAGTGTACTAAGGTTTAAACCTGCCAAACATGTTCTACAAGAGGTTCCCATAGTCATCATCTCATCTTTCGGATATTATCGGAGAAACGACTACTCGCATTCCAAAAATATTCTTAAGAGAGACTCTTATGAGTGTAGCATCGCGTAACAATCGTATCAAATCTTACACTTGAACGACTTTCGCACTACATCCTAAAAATAGGCCAAGATGGGCTTGGTAAACTAAGGTCCTTGGCTTCTAAGGTCTATATTGGAAAGAGTAATGTCTAACCACAACTTACTTGTGTGACATTATTGATCCCAACATGACCTCCACCAAGTGAATGGACTTGCAAGTCAACTTGCTAAGGAATAACTCCACACAAGCCAACAAGACTATGTCATTCTCCTATCCTAAGTGCACTCGAGTCCGGGTATAGAACTCATCTCACAAAGATCACCAAGCATACAAGGAATTAATATCAATCAATTCAATCATTACATACAATACAGTAATCCCAAATTGCACAAAAATATGTCACCAAACAATACAATACAACAAGCATGAAAAGTTGGCAAAACCCACTAGGCAAATTTCTCCCCAGCAGAGTCGCCACTTTTCTGTAGCGGGGTATTCATTACCATTGGAGATATTGACTAAATCCAAAGTAAACCATATAAGTCGAGTTGCCACCGCACTTCTATTTATCCAAAGGAATGGTTAGAAAGCGAACAAAAACCTAATAGTTTTAACAAAAAACTAGTAAAAGAAACAGAGATCTGGGTAAGGGGTTGGTTATGAAATGGGAAGGTGTTAGGCACCCAAAACATCCTAGGTACTCCTAGGGAGCCCTTTTCATACTTGTTGTAAAGGTTGTTGTTGTGTGACAAATTTATTTGTGCAAATATGATTGAGGAGATGAGAAGAGAATATGCAAGTTATTTACATTTTGTGTTTGGATGGATAAAACCCATTGCCTACGTACCATCTTATAAAAAGATTAGGATCAAAACCTCGTAGTTCGGGGTAAAAATCTCAAAACAAGTTGGTGAAGTGATTGGCCCAAAAGCCTTAAGGTCTTTTGTTATCAATGGGAGAAAACTCAACCAAACCACAAATTCACCATGTGAGGATAGCTTCAACATGCTAGTGAGGGGTTAACCCTATAATAAGCATGGAAGACTCATTGTCCATCACTAAGGACAAAGGTGAGTATTATATCTACCACAAGGATAACTAAAACTAAATGACTAAAGGTTATGAAACTTGATTAAGGAGGTGGCCATTGGAACCACAAAAGACATTTGAATGGGTTATATTTACCAATTAGAAGTATATACAAAGATGGTCAAAGTTGACTTAAAAGTTCATTTCAAAATAAGTGTTATGAAAAGAAAGTTTGAAAATCAAAAGCATAAGGCTTAGGTTTCTAATGTTTGAAAACAATAGTTAAATGTTTGCACAAAAGGTTTTGGCTTGGGTTAGAGTGGAGAGAAGAAGAAGAAGAGCTAAGTCCTAAGTAAAACAAAAAGATGAGGGATAAAGGACAAAACCACACTAGGAGTTCCTCTCTTGAGATCATATTGATGATCCAAGTAGCTCCCATCCTTTGGAATAAGCAACCACAAAGCATAAGCAATCAAACAAGTCTCTTAAAAGACCCTCAATGTATCTTGTATCTTCCACTTGGATGAACATGGCAAGGGTCCTCCAATTAAGCTCAAATGGAAACTCCTAGCACAAAAGCACACACGTCAAAAGTTCCATGAAGTAAAACAAGAATGGACAAGAGTGAGTTTAGAGATTTGGTCCTTCCAATCCATCTTCATCATTAAGATCCTTTTACTCCCATTTTTGCATAAGGAAGGTCCTAGAATCTAAGTCCAATTCTCCATTTCTTTGCATAGGGAAAGTCTTAGAAACTAAGTCCATTTCATTGCATTTGGTTCACAATAATCAAGACAAAAACACAAGCACAATAATATATATACAATATTATGTGCTCAAGTGAGCAAAAGGCAAATGGCATTAACATAAACATGTGCTCAAGTGAGCAAAGAGAAAAGCAAATGGATAATATGTGCAAGAATAGTAAATTGCATAAAAGTAAATTGCATAAAGTAAACGTTGATTGTCAATAGTTAGTGTTAGTAGTTAGTGTGCCATAAGGCAAATTTAGCGCTATGTTAAGCAATCGTAATTGGACTTATGTAGAAGTCACAACTATCTGAGGCCGGTCAATAATAATGTAGGCAACAAACACAAGTTAGGAGTCTTGATTAGTGAACCAAGTCCCAACAACTTGCCATGCCAAAAAGAAAATGAGAATTGATCTTGTATTGGTTTAAGCCTTTTGCATGATTTAGAAGACAACTTATCCTTAATGCAAAGCCATTCACTTGATCAATTGATCAAGATGAATTAGATTTGAATCAAGGAAGATTAAATCTCCCTAATCAATGCTAACTTATCAACCTTTAACTCATTGATCAAGAAGAAAAGAAGTAGAAGAAGAAGAAGGAGAAGATGGATAAGAGAAATGGAAAAAAGGCAAAATTAAAATGCATTAAATGAAATACAATGTGCCAATCCTCATATGTTGACCAATAACATTGAAAGTCAAGGTCAAACAATCAAAAACAGAAGTGAGATGAAGATTGGGAATCAAGAAATGAATAAAATATTTTTGGCATTTTTTAATATTTAAAATAAACTTGAATTAAAAATAAATGGAAAGGTCAAACTTCAAAATTACTTCAAATCAACCTTGGAAGGTCCAAGTAATTTATCCCAAGCTCAACAAGGTCAAACAAAGTTTGACAAAAAAAATTCAGCATTTTTAAAAGTCAGAAACTATTTTTAATCAATTAAAAATGATAAAAAATAACCTAATTGAACTAAAATCTCAAATAAACCTCAAATCAATTTAAAAATTGATGAGACTATTTTTCGTAGATCCATCATCATTCAAATAGGTTAGGAAAATATTTTTGTATTTTTTGAATATCAAAAACTATTTAAAATGAATTAAAAATAACCAGGAAAGAGAAAATTCACAAAAAATATCAAATGACAAAATAAAAATAATAAAAAATCATAAATAGAAACTAGAAATTATTTGGAGACTAATGCAATTGGTCCCATAATTTTTGGATTAAAAATGAGAGAGATATGATTTTTTGAAATAAAAGGAATTAAAGAAAATAAAATCAGAAAATAGAAAAAAGCAAAAAAAACAAGGAGCGTTGGATCTGAGCTCATTAATTGAGCTGGTAGATCACACGCTCCTGAGGCGCGCGCCTATGGTGATCCACGGTCAATGCCATCACATGGAAAACAAATAAAAGTCATAACAATGGATGATCCAGATTAGATCTGGAAAAGAGATCACACGGCCAGGAATTGATCTGGCAATGATGAAGCCACCGAAGCCACCGTCTTCTCTGGTGAGCTTGGATTTTCCGGCGAAAAATGCAGAGATCCAAACCTTAATGAAAATGCATGATTTATACATCTTTAGAAAGCTGGGATGATGTACATCATCCCTGTACCATCCATTTTCACTCTAGATCTCCATGGTGTGAGAAATCAGAGGTTGAAAAATCTGGTGTTCATCATGAACTCAATGGATTTCAAAAATTGAATGCATAATTATGATGCATCTATTGAGAGGACTTCAACCAACACAAGATCCAAGCAAATAGGTCAATGGATGATGAGATTCGAAGAAAATACCAGTTGGAGTGTAAGCTTGAATTCTGGTAACTTGAGCTCGATTCCTTGCTTGCTTTACCAAAACAGAAGTTAAACGAGATGAATGATGAAGGTTTAGAAGCATTAGATCTAAGAATTCAACCAGATGAAGTTGAATTTTAGATCTGAAAAATTTGAGAAAAATGGAATTGCTTCTTTAGTGATGGCTATGGAAAGAATTCTGCAGCATTTCAGGTTGAATCAGGTGCGTGAAATGAATGGAATGAGGTCTCTATTTATAGAGGAAGTGGCAAGGAGAATGTGATCAATCTGTGTGCATGGCATGTGGAGCTTCATTGCATGGGCTTGCATGATCATGCATAAGGCCCAAAAACAATGCCAAATGAATTCTGAGCATCAGCCAAATGAAATTGGACGTGTGACTTGCAAGGCAATTGCTCATGTACCAAGATTTCAAGTGAATTCCTCATTTGCACCTAGACATTCATCTCTTCGAAAGTCCCAATTAAAAAATCCAAACATGATCATGTGAGTAATGGTTGGAAAGGTCTTGATGTAAGGAACAATTGTTATGTTGGGCAAAAATCCATTCGAAGTGTGGAAATTTATGAAATCTGAGTTTAAAGTGCAAGGTGCATGACATGTCAAGGCAAGGTTTCCAAAATTGGCCAATTTTCAATCCCCTCTGTTTTGATGATGCAAGCCTCAAATGAAAAAACCTCCAACACCAAAGTTGTAGATCTTCTCACGACAATCAAAATGGACTTAAATTTTGCATCATTTGGATTTTTTATGTAAGAGTTATGGGCACTTGAAGTTGGACTTTTTTGACTTTTAATGCATTTGTCCCAAAAGGACCTATAATGTCTTGCATTATCACATGTATTTACTTTGAGATTTTGAAAATTTGTTCAACATAACATTTGAATTAGACATCTTAAGCTTTCCAATGCATTTGATCCCAC
This sequence comes from Lathyrus oleraceus, assembly GCF_024323335.1. Classification (NCBI taxonomy): domain Eukaryota; kingdom Viridiplantae; phylum Streptophyta; class Magnoliopsida; order Fabales; family Fabaceae; genus Lathyrus; species Lathyrus oleraceus. The sequence continues at coordinate 614,306,049 of NC_066583.1, forward strand.
CTCAAAATCATAAAAATGAATGAGTTATGTCCTTGGTAAGTTGACCCAAAATTAGGGTTTCAGTCAAAATGACCTATAATGTTTTGGAATGACATATGGCCTTCCAAGCTTCAAATCAGTTTTTGATGAACATGAAAGTTGTTCATATTGTTCTTAAGAACACTTTTGATTTTGGAACTATCTCCATTTGACCAATACATAAAAAGTTAGGTCTCAGTGCATTTCAAAATAGTCAGATGAATTGACTGATCAACTTCTCAAGTCCATGACTCATATCTTGATGAATTGATGATTGAGGACACTCAAATAAGTTTAAATATGCATGAAATGATGAATTAAAGAACTTACCTTGATTATATTTGACCATGGGCTGAGGTTGCTTCATGAGCAAGGCATTGTGGTGCACAGATGAATTAGGGCTTCCTTGAGAAACAAAACCTCAAACCCCTTGCTTTGATCAAAATGATGCATTGAGGTACTATGGAGGCATATTTGATGGATGAGAGCTTTGGGAACCATTACCATGCTTGTTTTCATCTCCTCCTGACCATGTCTTTGTACTAATGATCTCTAGAAGCTTTGGACCTTGTGATTGCTCAAGCTGCAAACAAAAGATGTTAGTGACATATTTTTGTGCTTTTGGTTAGCAAATAAAATAAGAAAAGCAATGATATACAATTCCAGCATGCTTGGTGATCTCAAACCACTTACAAGGAGTCTCACCCAAAGGCAAGGGGAACCAAGATGCTTAAAGATCCTTGAGGCAATGCAAATGCAATGTTATGATACCATGAGGGATCTTAGGGACAAAATTGGGGTCTTACAGATGCCCCTATTTAAGGTCATTCTAGCCGGAGAAGTGAAGGTTAAAAATCTTCGTCTCGACGAGGTAGAATGGGCTTAAATAATAACAAAGAGACGAATTTCGGTCCCTAAGAGACCTCATGATGCAGATGTATGCATGCAAAAACGATAACCTTCTATGGGGATACGTGTCCACAAAGGCAAAGAATCAGGAGGGGATTATCAATTCCCATGAATAATTCAATCCATGGGGCAGAGACTCTGAGGACTCTTATGGGGATAAAAGGGGATACAAATGCATGAGCAGGGCACGACTCAAAGCTTGGGGAGAAGAATTCCAAAGGGCATAAACCAATGGAAAGACTCGAGCTGACTCAAAGATGCATGTATTGGGGAATATGCCAATACAGCAGAGACTACTCACAACGGGTACTTCGGATAAAAAATCCGGACGAGGACGGTCCACTAAGGGACCTCGCTGGGGATGTCTAAAAAGACTCTCCTGGGGAAGTAGCGGGATGAGGTATTACCGGATACTGGGTAATAAGCTCAATGAGACGTGTGATCTGAACACCGGTATAAGGGTGAGAGAACAACCCGCTCAGGAAGAATGAATATCTAAGACCGGTATAAGGGTGAGAGATATCAATCAACCAAATCATCTGAGGAAGACACAAAAGGGTATATCTCGGCTCAGGAAATTCTGACTCCGCAGGGGACAAAATGTCATAATAGGGAGCAGAAGGAAGGAACACCAGGGATGCCGGTTACTGGGCATATAATTGGTGACCAACCAAAGCGTGAATTGGGGAATATTCCCAAAACACTCATCATCCAAAAAGAGGGCAAAAAGCAAACTCGATTAAGGGATGGACATTCGATTCCAAAACAAGGACACGAATCTTACTCAACTGGGGAAGAACAAAAAGCTTCGACCAAAGAGTGCATGAGATGTATTATCTATTACCGTCAAAACGTAGATAATACACTCGCATGGAAGATTATCCACAACCGGTTACTGGGTTAATAAAGGATAAATCAACCGACAAAGAAAGGCATCGGGATACCGAAACTAGGTATATAATGATGACCGTCAAAGGGGAGCAACCAACATTACCGATAATCGGTAAATGAAAGATGACTTGCTAGGGATAAAATTGCCTAATCAGAGCAATTATCCGAAAGAAGGAGGGAATATCAATACCGAATATTGGATAATGATAACCATAAGGGGGGATTACATCTACCGGATACTAGGTAGAAAACCACAGATTTCGCCGGGGATAAGATGAATGATTACTGATTACTGAGCAATTATTCATTTATACCACGGGGAAACTCGGGAAACAGTCACAAGAGGCCAACTTAGGATCAAACTAAAGAGGCAAACTGAATCAAGACTCGTCCTAGTGAGGATATAACTCAATAGGGAAACCCATCCCAATATATGTGTTGGCAGGAAGCGGAAACAACCATCGTCCATGAGGATATAACTCAGTGGGGAATGCGGAAGGAAAGGTAAACACTTTCTGCTTAATGGGCTGACTCTATTTTGAAGGATCAAACACCGACATCTGCTTGGGAAAGGTATTACCAACTAGCAGAGGACAATAAACATAGATATATGGCAAAGAATACAATATGAATATCTGAATGTTCGAAAAATATATGCACACATGTGTGGTTTATGTATGATGAATGCTGAAAAACAGACATTTTTAACCCAAACGGCTCCAAGGAATAAGCACACAAATATCCGGTACTACACCTCAGGAGACAAAGCCAAAATCACTGGAGAGTAATCAATCTGTCGGAAATCAGAGATACCAGGACACAACAAAATCTCTGCAGGGGAAGGATCATCAGTCAGCCCCTCTGGGGGACAGGAGTTACAAGGGGACCATATCCACCACATAAGCAACTCTACTGGGGAGTCTATCCGATGGATAAAGGGATTCTAGAGAATCAACTGCCAAAGAGATCACATCTGCTGAGGAGGAAAGATCGTCACTCTACTGAAGGGACAAGTGGTGAACATCTCAACAAGCATACCACTCAGGGCTCCGGAAGAAGAAAATACAGTCATGCTAGGAATATGAACAAATGTCTTACCCTGTTGGAGATCATACCATCCTTGGGAGAGCATTGAGGATTTCCTAAGTACCCTTTTCATCATGGTGAATGTTCACTTTGTTTAAAGATAAGTTATGAAAAATTTGTTTATTCGAAACAATGATATTTTTTCAATTAAAGCATGCAAAACATTTGTTGAATAGAAACAAATAAGAGTGCAAACAAATGGATAACATGCTCAAATTTATTTGATGGAATGGTAGTCTGCAAATGGCAAGACTCCATAGATCTTTACAAGTTTGAAATTGGTGATATATATTGGGAAAGGGCTACATTGAACATAATGACCATTTCTCCACCAATTCTGAATTCGATGTATTCGAAGCTTTGGTTGACAATGAATGAACAAGAATCTCTGACGGATGACAGTTGTAGAACAAAGTCTTATCAGGATGCAGTTACTTTCCAAATCCCTAATTTCTGCCTAGATTGCCCCAGGATGAGGTACTCAATCTAGCGGGATACAAATATTCATTTTTTTTATGTCTCTAACTTTTGCCTGGACCGCCCTTTCGGGTTTTCAATCCACCGAGACGCTCATTTTTGCCTAAGCCGCCCTTTCGGGTTTTCAACTTAGCGAGCTATTCTGTTTTTATTTTTAGGCGAAGTATTTCTTGACTGCATCTGAATTCACAGGACGAGTGAAATCCTCCCCATCCATAGTTGTAAGTATTAAAGTACCGCCTAAAAAGGCTCTCTTAACAACATATGGACCTTCATAGTTTGGAGTCCACTTGCCCCTGGAATTGGGCGTGAAAGACAGGACTTTCTTGAGCACAAGGTCACCTTCTCGGAACACACGAGGCTTGACCTTCTTATCAAAAGCTTTCTTCATCCTCTGCTGATATAACTGACCATGGCACATGGCAGTCAATCTCTTCTCTTCAATCAGATTTAGTTGGTCATAACGACTCTGAACCCATTCAGCATCAGTCAACTTGGTTTCCATCAAGACTCTCATTGATGGGATCTCCACCTCTACTGGGAGTACAGCTTCCATGCCATAAACAAGAGAGAAAGGGGTTGCCCCTGTTGAAGTGCGGACAGATGTACAATATCCATGCAAAGCAAATGGCAGCATCTCATGCCAATCTTTGTATGTAACAACCATTTTCTGGATAATCTTCTTGATATTCTTGTTAGCAGCTTCAACAGCCCCATTCATTTTGGGTCTGTAAGGAGAAGAATTATGGTGTGCAATCTTGAACTCACCACACAGCTCTTTCATCATCTTGTTGTTCAAGTTAGATCCATTATCAGTAATGATCTTGTCTGGCACACCATATCGGCATATGAGTTAATTCTTAATAAACTTCACGACCACCTGTCTGGTCACATTTGCATATGACGCCGCTTCGACCCACTTGGTGAAGTAATCAATTGCTACGAGAATAAATCTGTGCCCATTGGATGCTTTCGGTTCTATCATGCCAATCATGTCGATTCCCCACATGGAGAAAGGCCATGGTGATGAAATCACGTTCAGGAGTGTCGGAGGAATATGAATCTTATCCGCGTAAATCTGACACTTATGGCATTTCTTCACATATTTGCAGCAGTCAGACTCCATTGTCAGCCAATAGTAGCCTGCTCTCAACATCTTTCTAGCCATGGCATGTCCATTGGAATGAGTACCAAATGAACCCTCATGAACTTCAGTCATCAACAGGTCTGCTTCGTGTCTATCCACGCATCTGAGCAAAACCATGTCAAAATTTCTCTTATAAAGCACTTCGCCATTGAGGTAGAAACTGCCAGATAATCTCCTCAAAGTCTTCATATCTTTCACAGATGCCCCAGGCGAGTAAACCTGGTTCTGAAGGAAACACTTGATATCGTAATACCACGGCTTATCATCTTTTACCTCTTCTACTGCGAATATATGAGCTGGTCTGTCCAAGCGCATCACAGTGATATTGGGGACTTCATTCCAAAGTTTAACCACAATCATTGAAGCCAGTGTAGCAAGAGCATCTGCCATCCGATTCTCATCTCGAGGAATATGATGGAAGTCCACCTCAGTAAAGAACGTTGAAATCCTCCTTGCATAATCTCTATATGGAATGAGACCAGGCTGATTCATTTCCCATTCACCCTTAATCTGATTAACAATGAGGGCCGAATCACCATATACATCAAGATGCTTGATCCTTAGATCAATGCATTCCTCCAATCCCATAATACAGGCCTCGTACTCAGCCATATTATTCGTGCATTTGAAAGTTAGCCTTGCTGTAAAAGGAATATGTGTGCCCTGAGGAGTAATAATCACTGCCCCAATACCATTTCCATACTGATTTACAGCGCCATCAAACACCATACTCCATCTGGAACCGGGCTCTGTCCCTTCATCGAGTGTAGGCTCATCGCAATCTTTCATTTTCAAATACAGAATCTCCTCATCTGGGAAGTCATACTGAACTGACTGATAATCCTCGATTGGCTGATGTGCCAAGTGGTCAGCCAAGATACTACCTTTAATAGCCTTCTGAGCTCGATACTCAATATCATACTCAGATAACAGCATCTGCCAACGGGCAATCCTTCCTGTTAAAGCAGGCTTCTCGAAGATGTACTTGATTGGATCCATTCTGGATATCAACCAAGTCGTATGATTTATCATATACTGGCGTAAGCGCTTAGCAGCCCAAGCCAAAGCACAGCATGTTTTCTCAAGCATTGAGTATCGAGACTCACAATCAGTGAACTTCTTACTTAAGTAGTAGATGGCATACTCTTTCTTCCCTGATTCGTCTTGCTGACCAAGGACACAACCCATTGAGTCTTCAAGAACAGTCAGATACATGATCAAAGGTCTCCCTTCCACAAGCGGAGACAGAATCGGAGGTTCAGACAGATACTCTTTAATACTATCAAAGGCTTTCTGGCAATCCTCGGTCCAATCATGAGACTGATCTTTCCGGAGGAGCTTGAATATCGGCGCACATGTGGCAGTCATGTGGGATATGAATCTGGAAATATAATTCAAGCGGCCAAGAAAACCTCGGACTTGCTTCTCAGTTTTGGGCGCAGGCATCTCTTGTATTGCTTTGACCTTTGCAGGATCAACCTCAATACCTCTTTCACTAACAATAAAGCCCAATAATTTGCCATAACGGACTCCAAATGTACACTTGTTGGGGTTCAGACGAAGCTTGTACTTTCTCAAACGTTGAAAAAGCTTCAACAAGTGCTCTACATGTTCAACTTCCATTCTTGACTTAACAATCATATCATCAACATATACCTCAATCTCCTTGTGCATCATATCATGGAACAAGGTAGTCATAGCTCGTTGATACGTGGCTCCAGCGTTTTTCAAACCGAAGGGCATCACTCGATAACAGAATGTTCCCCAAGGAGTGATGAATGTTATCTTCTCCATATCCTCGGGTGCCATCTTGATCTGGTTATATCCGGAAAATCCGTCCATAAATGAGAAGACTTTGAATTTAGCTGTATTATCTACCAACATATCAATATGTGGTAGAGGGAAATCATCTTTCGGACTAGCTTTATTCAAGTCTCTATAGTCCACACACATCCGGACTTTTCCATCTTTCTTAGGCATGGGCACAATATTGGCCACCCATTGAGGATATGTAGAAGTCACCAGAAACCCCGCATCAATTTGCTTCTGAACTTCCTCTTTGATCTTCACTGCCATATTGGGATGAGTTCTTCTAAGCTTCTGCTTCACAGGCACGCACTCAGGTTTCAATGGTAGGAAATGTTGCACAATATCTGTATCTAGACCTGGCATGTCTTCATATGACCATGCAAAGACATCAACATATTCTCGTAGCAATTCAATCAACCCCTTCTTAACAGACTCTTCCAGGAGTGCCCCGATCTTCACTTCTCGCACACAATCTTCCGACCCCAAGTTGACTGTTTCCAAATTCTCAAGATGCGGCTGAATGATCTTCTCTTCATGCTCAAGTAGACGGGTAATCTCATCAGGAATCTCTTCAACGTCATCTTCTTCTGCCTCAAATACAAGGAATTCAAAATTGGGAGATGGTGTTGGGTCATTATGTTCAATGGGTCTAGAAATCAACCTGCATAATGATTTTGGATATGAAAAACTTTAGAATTCAAACAAGGCAAACCATTATGCATATGAAAAGATTGATTTTTTTTATTTTTAGGGTTTTATGTGATCACCAATTTCATGCAAAAAGCGAAAAGGGAAAATAATTGGAAAAACAAACATTTAACATGAATTTATTGAATGAAAATATCATTGTATTTATGTGCCAACAATGTCATCACTCCTCCTTTTGGCATGGGAGAAGGGTTTTTAAACAAAGTGATCATTACATTGACTTGTGGATAACTGTAGGAATATCCACAGCGACCCAATTGTTGCAGATCCCTCCAGGGATGATGAAATTGCCCGAATCCTCTGTATCTTCTTCCAAGACAGCAGCAGCTTCTTCATCCTGACCGGTGTGGATAAAACCTCCACTCTTGAATATCCCTTGCGCGTTGAAGACCCCAGAAGAAAAGCCTATGCCAACCCGAGACTTGTTGTCTTCTAGCTCAATCACTTTTCCTAAACCAGCAGTTGCACCACACTCAATGGCCAACTTTGCATCTCTATAGGAAGCAAATGAAGGAGTTCTCTTCTCAATAGGCTCAGCAATAGACAAATCTTGGAAAGGAGTTCCAACTTCATCTTCAGCATCTAGGTACGAGAAGGAAGACAAGTGGCTAACCAGGAGAGCCTTTTCTCCCCTACCACTACCAGCTTCTTATTTTTCACAAATTTTAGTTTCTGGTGTAGGGTGGATGTCACGGCGCCTGCCTCGTGAATCCATGGTCTGCCTAAGAGACAGTTGTACGACGGGTGAATATCCATAACCTGGAAGGTAATCTGGAAATCACTTGGTCCAATTTTGATTGGGAGATCAACTTCCCCAATCACAGTTTTACGCGACCCATCGAAAGCTTTCACAACAACTCCACTCTGCGTCATGGGAGGCCCTTGATATGACAGTTTCGAGAGAGTGGACTTCGGCAATACATTCAGTGATGACCCAGTTTCCACCAGCACATTGGACATGGCGTCGTCTTTGCAGTTCATGGAGATGTGTAAAGCCAAGTTGTGGTCTCTTCCCTCCTCAGGGAGATCAGAGTCACAGAAACTCAAGTTGTTACAAGCAGTAATGTTTGCAACAATGCTATCGAACTGTTCTATTGTGACATCATGATCTACATATGCCACATCCAAAACTTTCTGCAGTGCCTCTCTATGTGGTTCTGAATTCAATAGTAATGATAGCACCGATATTTTGGATGGCGTTTGTAGAAGCTGGTCTACAACATTGTACTCACTCCTCTTGATGAGCCTCAGCATCTCATCACAGTCTTCTTTCTCATTGCCACTAGGGCCAACAGAAGTAGGAGTTTTCAGTACAGAGGAGGGCTTAACAACAGGTGCCAGATTCGGGGTGCTCACCGCATTCCCCATTGGGCGTTCAACAAAACCAGCATTAGCCTGAGGCTTGGGAGGTGCTGAAAATACACGACCGCTGCGGGTCAAACCACTAACATCTGCGATATTAACAACAGAGGAAGATGGTAAGGACACTTCTTTCCCATCTTCTACAGCAACAGCGTTGTATCGAAAAGGAATTTCCTTTTCGGAAGAGTACGGTACTGGACCGGCGGGCTTAATGATCAGAGCAGGAGAAGCCCTTTGCTTGCTACCATCATACTTGATGATAACAGGCCCGGGTATCTGGAACACCGGGGAAATCACATTAACCTCAGGCTCATCTTCATCAACATTCCTATTCTGAAGGATCTCGATAACTCCCTCATCCAGCATTTCCTGAATATCCTTGCGCACCTGGCGACAACCCAATCGGTTAACAGAGCATACTCGGCATCTATCATGGTCGTGCTCATAGTGACTGTATTCACATAGCAAACGATGCATTTTGACAAGAGACTGTCGAATATGACTGACATACTTGACTTTATACTTGCCAGGGCATCCCTGGACCATGTTGACAGATTTCCCATGCTCGGGCAATGGGTTCTTCTTCACATTAGGACCTACGTCCTCGAAACACAGAATGCCACACCTCACAAGGTCTTGAACCTTGGTCTTCAAAGGGTAACAATTCTCCACGTCGTGGCCGGGAGCACCGGAGTGATAAACACAATGTAATTCAGGCTTATACCACCACTAGGGGTTAGTAGGTATAGCCGGTGGGTCTCTCGGAGTAATCAACTTCCTATCTATTAAAGAGGGATATAACTCTGCATACGTCATCGGAATAGGATCGAAGGTGACCCTTTTCCTCTCGTAACTCGTGCTAGTTTGATTACTGTCTCGAGGCTGGTAAGCCTGCTGCTGCGGACGGTGTTGTTGTTGCTGATATTGCGGATGTGGTTGCTGATTGTTGTTGTGATGCTGATACTGTTGATTGTCTCTGAAAACAGGTGCTATATGAGCCACCTGGTGCTGGTTACCGGCGGGATGCACGGTCTTCCTCCTCACCGAGGGTCTTCTAGACTTCACATGGGAGGTCACAGCATGTGCCTCTCCATCTTTCTTCTTTGCAAACGTCCCATAATGTTTGGAAGAAGAGCCTTCCTCTCTGGTCAGACGCCCTTCTCTGACTCCTTCTTCTAAACGCATCCCCATATTCACCATCTCGGTGAAGTCAGAAGGAGCGCTAGCAATCATCCGCTCATAATAGAATTAGCTCAAGGTCTTCAGAAAGATCTTGGTCATTTCCTTCTCTTCTAGCGGAGGCACGATCTGTGCTGCCACCTCTCGCCACCTCTGGGCATACTCTTTAAATGTTTCCTTATCCTTCTGGGACATGGCCCTCAATTGATCCCTATCGGGAGTCATATCCACGTTGTACTTGTATTGCTTGACGAAGGCCTCGCCAAGGTTGTTGAAGGATCGGATGTTCGCGCTGTCTAAACCCATATACCAACGCAGAGCGGCACCAGACAAGTTGTCCTGAAAGTAGTGAATGAGTAACTGATCATTGTCGGTCTGAGTCGACATCTTCCTGGCGTACATGACCAGGTGGCTGAGAGGGCAAGTATTTCCCTTGTATTTTTCAAAGTCAGGGACCTTGAATTTTACAGGGATCTTCACATTGGGAACCAAACACAGTTTGGCAGCAGACTTGCCGAAGAGATCCTTTCCTCTAAGAGTTTTCAAGAAATTGATCGTTCATAGCGTCCATCTTCTCATAGACATCTGGGCCTTCAGATGGCTCAAAATGATAGATGGTGTCGTCTACCCTGGGCATAGTATGCACGACAGGAGGAGGAATAGCAAGGACCGGGCTAGATGCCGGCATAGAAGCAAAGGTAGGAGCAGGACCCTCAGGCGTGAAACTGGGAGGCATCCCCCACGGGAATCCGGCTGGCATAGATGCTGGAGCAAAGTGTGCACTGGCTGCAGGCACAGTCGAGGAGACAATCTTAGAGATGACTGTCCTCTGGGGAGGAGTTGAAGGTGTTGGAGAAGACTGGCTCTGGGCAGCCAAGAATGATTCCATCAAGGCACTCAGTCTGGCCACTTCCTCTTTCAGCTCACGGTTCTCTTGCTCTAGATGATCCATCAGTCTTGAAGTGTTGGCTCTGGTGTAGTACCGGTGAGTCAGCTTGTCTTCAAAATAAATGAAGAACACAGAGTTAGACCACAGGACAAGAAGCCGGGAACAAAACCTGCTTATGCACATGATGCATGCAATGCTCGTGCGTATGATTTGTTTTTTATTTCAAAGGAACTCTAGGGTTTTATTTGCAAATTTTTGGAAATATTAAACATTTGTCACATATGGAAATATCTCATCAAATAATATCAGGGAAAAGAAGTACAGCATCGTCGATCATATACAAGAGAAAAGGAAAATAATCATCATATGGATCCCTAAAAACAATCATCTAAAGCTCGGGACACAGGAAGATAGGATGCACGAAGTCTCTTCACCTCCCTCTCGTAGGCTGCCTCCATATCCGCCTTCTCTTTGGCGAGTCGATCATACTTCCTCTTCCAAAACTTGGAAGACTGAGGAAGTAGAGAAGTCCATGCATCATCAGGATCATCAATAACTTGATGCTCGAGGAACTCTATCAAAGCATCCTTCTCCTTAATCTGCTGAAGCAACTCTTCCCTTTCACGGATCCAAGCACGTGATCGGTCTTCGTCTCTCCACTCCTCTACTCCTTGGTTAGGGAGGGTTGAAGGCCCAGCCATAACCAAAGGTGTAGGCCTCGGATATTCGTAAGGCATGAGATACTCAAAAGCTCTCTTCCTAACCCAAGCAGTATAAGGCTCCGAAGCGACACAGTTCTTAGGACCCAACTCCTTCCTTCCTTTCCTATGAATCTTGCGCCAAGCACGGACCATTCTGCCTTTCAAGCTTTGGGGATCTTTACCCTCCTGAAAGAACACACCCTCTAACAGAATGTTATTAGGTTTATCCTTTAGGGGGAACCCAAGCTGACGACGTGCTAAAATAGGGTTGTAGTTAATCCCACCACATGTGCCAAGAAGAGGTACATTGGAGAATTCACCACAAGAGTCGATAATCTGCACACTATCATACACACAGTTGTACCAAGAGATATCATCATTAGTGAGAGACATGAGTCTTGTGGACCACCGTAGACATCCCTTGTTCTCCTTGAAGGCGACCGTCTGCGGTAAGTGAGAAATAAACCACTTATACAACAGAGGTAAACAGCACACAATGGCGCCACCACCCTTTGCATTCCTCATATGCAAAGAGAAATAGGTATCACCCAACAGAGTCGGAACGGTATTAAGAGTAGAAAAGATCCTAATGGCGTTCACATCCACAAACTTGTCAATATTGGGGAACAATACCAATCCATAAATGAGAAGCACAAATATGGCCTCAAAGGCATCCTCACTCATGGCCTTCTCATAGATAGTAGCTTGAGCAATGAGGAACTCAGAAGGGAGACCTTGAATTCCACCTTTGGTAGTCATATGAGCACCAACCAAAGATTCATCTATGTGCAACATGTCATCTATCTCTTGAGAAGTAGGAATACTCTCCAAGCCACCGAACGGCAACTGGTCCAGAATAGGTATACCCACAAGGTGGGCATACTCCTCAAGTGTAGGCAAAAGCTGGAAATCCGGAAACGTGAAACAACGGTATAAGGGATCATAAAACTGCACCAATACACTCATCAACCCTTCATCCACCTGAATAGTCAGAAGAGGAAGAAGCTTCCCAAAACGAGCTTTGAAACCCAAAGGATCTAATACATAGGATGTCAGATTCCTTAACTCTTTCAAATCTGGTTGTCTGAAGCTGTACTTCTTTGTATTTCTTCTTTGTCTTTCCATGTCTGAAAATTTTGCAAATAAAACCCCTTAAGTTCCTTGAAAATTTCCTTTATTATTGATGATATGGATGCAAATGGGTGCATGAATGCATGAATGCAACAATCACACTCAAGGATCAAGCAAAACACACCAAACAAAGGTCATGGAATGGATCATGTTATCCTTAATATCAATCATCCATTTTGGTGGATTATGGTTTACACCTTATCAACACCCAAGTTCCATTGATATTAAGGATATATGAACGGATCAACCATGAATCAAGGGTTTGTTGCAAGTCACGAGCATGGAGTCTCGGTTAAGAACCACCCAAAGGGAGTGTACTAAGGTTTAAACCTGCCAAACATGTTCTACAAGAGGTTCCCATAGTCATCATCTCATCTTTCGGATATTATCGTAGAAACGACTACTCGCATTCCAAAAATATTCTTAAGAGAGACTCTTATGAGTGTAGCATCGCGTAACAATCGTATCAAATCTTACACTTGAACGACTTTCGCACTACATCCTAAAATAGGCCAAGATGGGCTTGGTAAACTAAGGTCCTTGGCTTCTAAGGTCTATATTGGAAAGAGTAATGTCTAACCACAACTTACTTGTGTGACATTATTGATCCCAACATGACCTCCACCAAGTGAATGGACTTGCAAGTCAACTTGCTAAGGAATAACTCCACACAAGCCAACAAGACTATGTCATTCTCCTATCCTAAGTGCACTCGAGTCCGGGTATAGAACTCATCTCACAAAGATCACCAAGCATACAAGGAATTAATATCAATCAATTCAATCATTACATACAATACAGTAATCCCAAATTGCACAAAAATATGTCACCAAACAATACAATACAACAAGCATGAAAAGTTGGCAAAACCCACTAGGCAAATTTCTCCCCAGCAGAGTCGCCACTTTTCTGTAGCGGGGTATTCATTACCATTGGAGATATTGACTAAATCCAAAGTAAACCATATAAGTCGAGTTGCCACCGCACTTCTATTTATCCAAAGGAATGGTTAGAAAGCGAACAAAAACCTAATAGTTTTAACAAAAAACTAGTAAAAGAAACAGAGATCTGGGTAAGGGGGTTGGTTATGAAATGGGAAGGTGTTAGGCACCCAAAACATCCTAGGTACTCCTAGGGAGCCCTTTTCATACTTGTTGTAAAGGTTGTTGTTGTGTGACAAATTTATTTGTGCAAATATGATTGAGGAGATGAGAAGAGAATATGCAAGTTATTTACATTTTGTGTTTGGATGGATAAAACCCATTGCCTACGTACCATCTTATAAAAAGATTAGGATCAAAACCTCGTAGTTCGGGGTAAAAATCTCAAAAACAAGTTGGTGAAGTGATTGGCCCAAAAGCCTTAAGGTCTTTTGTTATCAATGGGAGAAAACTCAACCAAACCACAAATTCACCATGTGAGGATAGCTTCAACATGCTAGTGAGGGGTTAACCCTATAATAAGCATGGAAGACTCATTGTCCATCACTAAGGACAAAGGTGAGTATTATATCTACCACAAGGATAACTAAAACTAAATGACTAAAGGTTATGAAAACTTGATTAAGGAGGTGGCCATTGGAACCACAAAAGACATTTGAATGGGTTATATTTACCAATTAGAAGTATATACAAAGATGGTCAAAGTTGACTTAAAAGTTCATTTCAAAATAAGTGTTATGAAAAGAAAGTTTGAAAATCAAAAGCATAAGGCTTAGGTTTCTAATGTTTGAAAACAATAGTTAAATGTTTGCACAAAAGGTTTTGGCTTGGGTTAGAGTGGAGAGAAGAAGAAGAAGAGCTAAGTCCTAAGTAAAACAAAAAGATGAGGGATAAAGGACAAAACCACACTAGGAGTTCCTCTCTTGAGATCATATTGATGATCCAAGTAGCTCCCATCCTTTGGAATAAGCAACCACAAAGCATAAGCAATCAAACAAGTCTCTTAAAAGACCCTCAATGTATCTTGTATCTACCACTTGGATGAACATGGCAAGGGTCCTCCAATTAAGCTCAAATAGAAACTCCTAGCACAAAAGCACACACGTCAAAAGTTCCATGAAGTAAAACAAGAATCGACAAGAGTGAGTTTAGAGATTTGGTCCTTCCAATCCATCTTCATCATTAAGATCCTTTTACTCCCATTTTTGCATAAGGAAGGTCCTAGAATCTAAGTCCAATTCTCCATTTCTTTGCATAGGGAAAGTCTTAGAAACTAAGTCCATTTCATTGCATTTGGTTCACAATAATCAAGACAAAAACACAAGCACAATAATATATATACATAATTATGTGCTCAAGTGAGCAAAAGGCAAATGGCATTAACATAAACATGTGCTCAAGTGAGCAAAGAGAAAAGCAAATGGATAATATGTGCAAGAATAGTAAATTGCATAAAAGTAAATTGCATAAAGTAAATGTTGATTGTCAATAGTTAGTGTTAGTAGTTAGTGTGCCATAAGGCAAATTTAGCGCTATGTTAAGCAATCATAATTGGACTTATGTAGAAGTCACAACTATCTGAGGCCGGTCAATAATAATGTAGGCAACAAACACAAGTTAGGAGTCTTGATTAGTGAACCAAGTCCCAATAACTTGCCATGCCAAAAAGAAAATGAGAATTGATCTTGTATTGGTTTAAGCCTTTTGCATGATTTAGAAGACAACCTATCCTTAATGCAAAGCCATTCACTTGATCAATTGATCAAGATGAATTAGATTTGAATCAAGGAAGATTAAATCTCCCTAATCAATGCTAACTTATCAACCTTTAACTCATTGATCAAGAAGAAAAGAAGTAGAAGAAGAAGAAGGAGAAGATGGATAAGAGAAATGGAAAAAAGGCAAAATTAAAATGCATTAAATGAAATACAATGTGCCAATCCTCATATGTTGACCAATAACATTGAAAGTCAAGGTCAAACAATCAAAAACAGAAGTGAGATGAAGATTGGGAATCAAGAAATGAATAAAATATTTTTGGCATTTTTTAATATTTAAAATAAACTTGAATTAAAAATAAATGGAAAGGTCAAACTTCAAAATTACTTCAAATCAACCTTGGAAGGTCCAAGTAATTTATCCCAAGCTCAACAAGGTCAAACAAAGTTTGACAAAAAAAATTCAACATTTTTAAAAGTCAGAAACTATTTTTAAACAATTAAAAATGAATAAAAATAACTTAATTGAACTAAAATCTCAAATAAACCTCAAATCAATTTAAAAATTGATGAGAATATTTTTCATAGATCCATCATCATTCAAATAGGTTAGGAAAATATTTTTGTATTTTTTGAATATCAAAAACTATTTAAAATGAATTAAAAATAACCAGGAAAGAGAAAATTCACAAAAAATATCAAATGACAAAATAAAAATAATAAAAAATCATAAATAGAAACTAGAAATTATTTGGAGACTAATGCAATTGGTCCCATAATTTTTGGATTAAAAATGAGAGAGATATGATTTTTTGAAATAAAAGGAATTAAAGAAAATAAAATCAGAAAATAGAAAAAAGCAAAAAAACAATGAGCGTTGGATCTGAGCTCATTAATTGAGCTGGTAGATCACACGCTCCTGAGGCGCGCGCCTATGGTGATCCACGGTCAATGCCATCACATGGAAAACAAATAAAAGTCATAACAATGGATGATCCAGATTAGATCTGGAAAAGAGATCACACGGCCAGGAATTGATCTGGCAATGATGAAGCCACCGGAGCCACCGTCTTCTCCGGTGAGCTTGGATTTTCCGGCGAAAAATGCAGAGATCCAAACCTTAATGAAAATGCCCGATCTATACATCTTTAGAAAGTTGGGATGATGTACATCATCCCTGTACCATCCATTTTCACTCTAGATCTCCATGGTGTGAGAAATCAGAGGTTGAAAAATCTGGTGTTCATCATGAACTCAATGGATTTCAAAAATTGAATGCATAATTATGATGCCTCTATTGAGAGGACTTCAGCCAACACAAGATCCAAGCAAATAGGTCAATGGATGATGAGATTCGAAGAAAATACCAGTTGGAATGTAAGCTTGAATTCTGGTAACTTGAGCTCGATTCCTTGCTTGCTTTACCAAAACAGAAGTTCAACGAGATGAATGATGAAGGTTTAGAAGCATTAGATCTAAGAATTCAACCAGATGAAGTTGAATTTTAGATCTGAAAAATTTGAGAAAAATGGAATTGCTTCTTTAGTGATGGCTATGGAAAGAATTCTGCAGCATTTCAGGTTGAATCAGGTGTGTGAAATGAATGGAATGAGGTCTCTATTTATAGAGGAAGTGGCAAGGAGAATGTGATCAATCCGTGTGCATGACATGTGGAGCTTCATTGCATGGGCTTGCATGATCATGCATAAGGCCCAAAAACAATGCCAAATGAATTCTGAGCATCAGCCAAATGAAATTGGACGTGTGACTTGCAAGGCAATTGCTCATGTACCAAGATTTCAAGTGAATTCCTCATTTGCACCTAGACATTCATCTCTTCGAAAGTCCCAATTAAAAAATCCAAACATGATCATGTGAGTAATGGTTGGAAAGGTCTTGATGTAAGGAACAATTGTTATGTTGGGCAAAAATCCATTCGAAGTGTGGAAATTTATGAAATCTGAGTTTAAAGTGCAAGGTGCATGACATGTCAAGGCAAGGTTTCCAAAATTGGCCAATTTTCAATCCCCTCTGTTTTGATGATGCAAGCCTCAAATGAAAAAACCTCCAACACCAAAGTTGTAGATCTTCTCACGACAATCAAAATGGACTTAAATTTTGCATCATTTGGATTTTTTATGTAAGAGTTATGGGCACTTGAAGTTGGACTTTTTTGACTTTTAATGCATTTGTCCCAAAAGGACCTATAATGTCTTGCATTATCACATGTATTTACTTTGAGATTTTGAAAATTTGTTCAACATAACATTTGAATTAGACATCTTAAGCTTTCCAATGCATTTGATCCCACCTCAAAATCATAAAAAATGAATGAGTTATGTCCTTGGTAAGTTGACCCAAAATTAGGGTTTCAGTCAAAATGACCTATAATGTTTTGGAATGACATATGGCCTTCCAAGCTTCAAATCAGTTTTTGATGAACATGAAAGTTGTTCATATTGTTCTTAAGAACACTTTTGATTTTGGAACCATCTCCATATGACCAATACATAAAAAGTTAGGTCTCAGTGCATTTCAAAATAGTCAGATGAATTGACTGATCAACTTCTCAAGTCCATGACTCATATCTTGATGAATTGATGATTGAGGACACTCAAATAAGTTTAAATATGCATGAAATGATGAATTAAATAACTTCCCTTGATTATATTTGACCATGGGCTAAGGTTGCTTCATGAGCAAGGCATTGTGGTGCACAGATGAATTAGGGCTTCCTTGAGAAACAAAACCTCAAACCCCTTGCTTTGATCAAAATGATGCATTGAGGTACTAGGGAGGCATATTTGATGGATGAGAGCTTTGGGAACCATTACCATGCTTGTTTTCATCTCCTCCTGACCATGTCTTTGTACTAATGATCTCCTAGAAGCTTTGGACCTTGTGATTGCTCAAGCTACAAACAAAAGATGTTAGTGACATATTTTTGTGCTTTTGGTTAGCAAATAAAATAAGAAAAGCAATGATATACAATTCAAGCATGCTTGGTGATCTCAAACCACTTACAAGGAGTCCCACCCAAAGGCAAGGGGAACCAAGATGCTTAAAGATCCTTGAAGCAATGCAAATGCAATGTTATGATACCATGAGGGATCTTAGGGACAAAATTGGGGTCTTACAGCGAGGTGCATGATCTATATATTAGTAAGGTGCGATGGGATAATTGTAATATCCAACTGTTAAAACAATGGGTCAAACTTAACTAAACAAATTATGAGAATATTATATATGTTTGCTTTCCAAGTTTTAGCACTCATCAAGACTAGTATCGAATAATGTAGGTTTCGCCTACGCGAGGTGCATGTTTTGTATTAGTTAAGGTGCGATGGGATAATTGTAATATCCAACTGCTAAAACGATGAGTCAAACTTAATTATAATTTTATTATATATATTTAGAAGCAAGAGTTGGGAATGATCCATATGATGGATTGGAATAAGGAGTTATTCACCCAACTGAAATTTTCGAGAGTTGTATGAGATACAATTGGAAGGAGTTCCTACCTAAATAACCTAGTTTTGTGTAATCCGCCTACGCGGACTTAGAACGAAGTGAAATATGGATCTGGACCCACTAGAAAATCTTCCAACGGGATTTTCCGAATCAAGTGATGAGGGTCATTTGTTTTGAGTAAAATAGTGGGAGCATATTTAATTAAAGGCCTAATTAAATATGTCCATGATACTTATATTTTCATTAATCCTTATGTAGATTATCATGACAGCAAACACCTCTAACAACATCCTGCGATCAATCCTTGATAAGGAAAAATTGTCTGGGATAAATTTTCTGGATTGGCACCAAAACTTGAGGATTGTCCTCAAACATGATAAAAAGCTGTATGTCTTGGAGACACCTGTTCCTGAAGAGGAACCTCCTAGTTCTGCACCTAAGGCAGAAAGAGATGCTTATAAGAAGCATGTCGATGATGCCAATGAAACTGTTTGTCTCATGCTAGCTACCATGAACTCAGAATTGCAAAAGCAACATGAGAACATGTCAGCGTTCGATATGATCGAACACCTAAAGATGCTCTATCAAGAGCAAGCAAGGAATGAGAGTTTTGAAGTTTCAAAAGCCCTTTTTCAAGGCAAGTTAGCTGAGGGAGCCCCTGTAGGTCCCCATGTACTCAAGATGATTGGGTATGTGGAAAACCTTGAGAGATTGGGTTTTCCCCTCGAAAAGGAACTTGCGACTGACTTGATCTTGCAATCGTTTCCAGATAGATTCAGTCAATTTGTCCTAAATTTCAATATGAATGAAATGGACAAATCTCTTCCTGAACTGCTCGCCATGTTAAGAACTGCCGAGCAGAATCTGAAGTCAAAAGGGAAGTCCATTCTGATGATCGGAAATGGAAAGAGACAGAACAAAAGGCCCACTAAGCAGGGTGATAAAGGGAAAGGCAAGGAAGTTGCCAAACCCAAACCCACCGTTGCTGCTTTAAAGCCTAGTGGAGGCATAACAAAAGAAGGCACCTGCTTCCATTGCGGTAAGACCGGACACTGGAAGAGAAACTGCCCAAAGTACCTGGAAGATAAGAAGAATGGAGTAGAGACTTCAACTTCAGGTATTTTTGTTATTGAAATTAATTTATCTACTTCTGCATCATGGGTATTAGATACTGGATGCGGTTCTCACATTTGTACAAATGTGCAGGGACTAAAAAGGAGTAGAGATTTGGCAAAAGGTGAAGTCGACCTACGAGTTGGCTATGGAGCAAAGGTTGCTGCTTTAGCCGTAGGAACTTATGTATTGACTTTACCTAGTGGTTTAATAATTCAGTTAGAGAACTGTTATTATGTACCTGCAATTAGCAGGAATATTATTTCCATTTCTTGTTTGGACAAGTTTGGTTTTTCATTTATAATAAAGAACAATTGTTGCTCAATTTACTTGAATGATATATTCTATGCTACTGCACAAATGAACAATGGACTATATGTCCTTGATCTTGAAATGCCTATTTATAACATTAATACTAAGAGGATGAAACCTAATGAGTTAAATCCAACTTACCTTTGGCATTGTCGATTAGGCCACATAAATGAGAAACGCATTTCCAAACTCCATAAAGATGGACTCTTGGACTCTTTTGATTATGAATCATATGAGACATGCAGATCTTGTTTAATTGGAAAGATGACAAAGTCTCCATTCACAGGAAAAGGTGAAAGAGCTAATGATCTTTTGGCCCTCATACATACTGATGTATGTGGACCACTGAACATACCAGCCAGAGGAGGTTTTCAATACTTCATCATATTTACTGATGATTTCAGTAGATATGGTTATGTGTATTTAATGAAACACAAATCATAGTCCTTTCAAGAGTTCAAGGAATTCAAGAATGAAGTACAAAACCAACTAGGTAAGAATATTAAAACTCTTCTATCAGATCGAGGTGGTGAGTATTTAAGCCTAGAGTTTGATGACCATCTGAAAGAGTGTGGGATCCTATCCCAACTTACTCCTCCTGGAACACCCCAATGGAATGGTGTATCTGAGAGAAGAAATCGAACCCTGTTGGACATGGTCCGATCCATGATGAGTCACGCCGATCTTCCAAACTCCTTTTGAGGACATGCACTATTGACATCAGCTTACACACTTAACCGTGTTCCATCCAAAAGGGTTGAAAAGACACCATATGAGATATGGAGTGGTAAGGAACCACATATGTCTTACATGAAGATTTGGGGTTGCGAAGTTTATGTGAAACGACAAATTTCAACTAAGCTTTAGCCCAAATCTGACAAATGCTTATTTGTGAGGTATCCTAAAGAAACAAGAGGGTATCACTTCTACAATCCTTCTGAGGGCAAAGTGTTTGTCGCTCGAACTGGAGTTTTCCTAGAAAAGGATTTTATTTCCAAAGGAATCAGTGGGAGGAAAGTAGAGCTTGAAGAAATTCAAGAATCACAAAGCATCGATACACCTATGGAGGAATTAGAGCAGGAAACACAAATAGTTGTGTAAGAGCAACCTGCTCAAGTAGAACAAGACCAGCGTAGGTCAGGCAGAATACGTCACCTACCTGAGATATATGGATATCTGATCAAGGTGATGTATTACTCATGGATTCATCAAAAACGAAGATGAGCCTTGTGTCTACAAGAAGGTTAGTGGGAGCATGATCGTTCTCCTGGTATTATATGTAGATGACATACTACTCATTGGAAACGATATCCCTACCCTGCAACAAGTAAAGTCTTGGTTGGGGAAATGCTTTTCTATGAAGGACCTAGATGAAGCAACCTATAAATTAGGAATCAGAATCTATAGAGATAGATCACAAAATGCTTGGCCTAAGTCAGAGTACATAGACAAAGTCCTGAGACGCTTTAATATGAATGGTTCCAATGGTCATGTGTTTTGCTTAAATGGTGGCGCTGTGAGCTAGAAAAGTTCAAAGCAAGATACAATTGCTGATTCTACAATCGAGGCCGAGTATATTGCTGCCTCAAGTGCAGCAAAGGAAGCTGTTTGGATCAAAAGTTCATTAGTGAACTTGGCATAGTCCCTAGCATTGTGGATCCCATTGGTATCTATTGTGATAACAATGGTGCTATCGCACAAGCTAGGGAACCTAGATCTCACCAACGATCCAAACACATACTTAGGCGTTATCACCTCATTCGAGAGATAATAGATAGAGGAGATGTGAAAATATGTAGAGTACCTACACTTGACAATATTGCTGACCCACTGACAAAGCCTCTTGCGCAACAGAAGCATGATGGCCATACTAGATTAATGGGCATTAGGGGTATGCCTGATTGGCTCTAGTGCTAGTGGGAGATTGTCGGTGTAAGCCCTAGAGGCCAATACTTTTGGTACTTGTATCGAATTATTTATTAATAATAAAAGGCATTTTCTTTATTATGTTTGATTAATAAAGTCCCTAGAATAGATAGTCCGTTTAATGTATCAAGTGTGACTTGATCATGAGAGCACATTAAACATAGGGACATTATTCTTAAAGTATTTGTAGTCGAGCTTTATTGTGAAGTGGGATAACATTAAAGCATTAAGACTATTATGTTTGTAGATTGATGATCACATCTCATGGATCATGGATAAAGAGTTACCAAGTCTTAAACATAGGTATGAATATTAAGAGTAATATTTATACCGGATTGACCCGCTATGAGAATACTATATAGAAAGTTATGCAAAGTGTCATAAGTTATTCTCATGGTGATAATGGTGTATGTCACTCTTCGACCTGAAACCACTATGGACCCTAGATGTAGAGTCGAGTGCTTTGTTGTTGATCCAACTTTGTCCGTAATTGGATAACCATAAAGACAGTTGATGGGTACTCCACAAAGCATGCTGAGGGACATGAGTGTCCTAGATGGAATTTGACCATCCTGCGTAACAGGATAAATATCTATGGGCCCAATATTGAACTGGACAAGGATGACACGGTCTATACCTTGTGTTCAATATAGACATAAGGGCAAAGGGGTAATTATACACATAATTATTATCACAGGAGGTTTTGTCAGATCACATGATATTTTCGTGTCTTGGGTAGCAGTGATGTGTTGCTAGATACCGCTCACTGTTTATTATGTTAAATGTGTGATTTAATATAATTGCCAACGTCACGAAAACCTACAGGGTCACACACAAAGGACGGATTGATGAGAAATAGAGTAACTAAGGAACACCGTAAGATACGGTGCACTTAAGTGGAGGACGAAATATGGTAAGGTACCAAATACTTAAGTGATTTTGGCATATTATGAGATATGGGCCAAAATACACTTAAGTGGGCTTTTTAGCTTGAAGCCCACACAAGTGGTTCTATAAATAGAACCCTTGGGCAGAAGCATTGTCACTCAGACTAACACTCAAGTGAAGACTTGGAATTTCGTTTCCCTCTCTCTCTCACTCAAAGCCTTCATTCGTAGCAGCTAGCACTGAGATTGAAGGAATCCGTTCGTGTGGACTGAGTAGAGACGTTGTCATCGTTCAATGTTCGTGATCGCCACAAGAGGTAACGATTCTATCACTGATCACGCCCATTCGTAAGGATCACTAAATGGAGAAATTTTTAAATTCCGCTGCGCCATGGATGTCAATTCTCCTTCAGGGTCATCCAAGAAGGTGGGGGCAGTGTTATCCATAGCTTCCACTATCTTCCCTAGGGATTCGATGCTTGGCATTTTCTGGTTTCTTGGATGAAAGAGTGGTCAATCAATGGGCTCACTGTGTTGTTCAATTGGGATAATACGGCGACACGAGTATTTTCTTCTCGTGGCACATGAGCAATTTCAAATTCTTTGAATCTCAGAAGCTTCTTGGTATCTATGTTGAGGTAACACTGCAATAACAGGTCTTTGTCTTGGGTTTCCTCACCCCACCCCTTATTTGAGATACGACCAATTAGGAGACTGTTCGCAGCTTGATGCATTTGGCCTCTGTTTCTTAGACTAGTGTTATCCTTGCAATGACTACTTCATAATCAACTTGGTTATTGGTGGTCAAGAACTTGAACCTCAATGAAACTTCCACCACAAGCCCATAATTGGTTTCGATAATCATGTCAACATCACTTCCTTCGCTATTAAGCTATTCGTCTGAGAATATCACCCAAGTATGATCTGGCTCTGGAGGTACGGGGGTCTTTTCGGCCAAGAAGTTGGAGAATAGTTTAGCCTTCAATGCCTTTCTTGCTTCAAAATATTTTGAACCCCCGACAATTATATGGCCTGCTTCGTCAAACGCTCGACCAAGTCGGTCCGGTGAAGCACATATTTTAAGGGTAAATCCATACGGACGATCTTGGAATGTGCGAAGAAGTACCTTCTGAGCTTTCGTGATGTTGTAAATAACACCAAGGCCAATTTCTCAATCTTCAGGTACCGCATCTCTGCCCCCGCGAGGGCCTTTGATATGAAGTACGCTGAACTCTAGCTAAAGTCTGACTCTCTTATTAGGACGGTACTCATAGCTTCCTCTGGGATTGCCACAAATAGGTATAATGTTTTCCTAAAATTGGTTGGGTGAGTACTAGGGGTATAACCAGGGTTTTCTTCAAGTACTCAAATATATCTTTGAAGTCAATTGTCCATTTGAAATTTTCCTTCTTTCTCAACATCATGTAGAAAGGCAAAGCGTTCTGAGCAAATTTCAAAGGAGTTATCGCTTTTCCTCTCTCTGCTTTCGGCAGGGATCTGATTTTGGATCGAAGATGATTTGCTCGTAGAATTTTGTAGGAATCTGAAGTCGATTCTCACAGACGACGTCATTGTTTCATCCTGGAACCATAAATAGTTGAAGTGGATGATGAAAAATCTTGAACTGGTGGTGTTGATCTCGAATACGGTGGTGTAGGATGGACTTGCAAGGTTAACACTCCAACGCCCAAATTAGTTCAAGATTCAAGGTGATTGTAATAGAAAATGTAAATAAAAAAGTTTACCTTGCATTTCGTAATCATTAATTTTATACCTTGGATCATGTGGAGTGGATTTGAATTGATTTAGGCCTTAACCATTTTGACCTTTTGCTGACCCAAAACAATATTGAATATTGAGATACTTGAAAATAACTTCTGGAAAAGGGTTATTTTCAAAAAGACCAATGATAAAAATGTGACAATATTCACTAATGCATATTGCATAGGATCTTTTACGGATAGAAAGTCAACTTCAACTTCAAGTTATTGCACATATGTATGAGAAGTAAAAAAACAAGGAATGGTTACTATAATTGGTATTAAAGTTGAGTTTACAGCAATGGCCAAAGGAAACGTGAATTCTTAGAGTTTTGAATGAATTCAAGGAATGGTTACTATAATTGGTATTAAAGTTGAGTTTACAGCAATGGCAGAAACGTGAATTCTTAGAGTTTTGAATGAATTCATGATAGTGATAGAATTCACATTGAAGTTATATTGTGACACTAAAGCCGCTATAAATATAGCTTACAATCTTATTTAATATAATTGATTGTCATTTCATCAAAGAAAAGATAGATTATAATATTCTCTGTTTCGCTTATTCCTTCCAATCAACATAGTCCTTCCAATCAACATACATACAGGGGATATTTTAACTAAGAATTTAACAAGAACAACATTTAAATATTTTATCACCAAATTGGACATTATTGATATCTATACACAATACTATTTTTTTTTCTTTTTTTTTATATTATTTTATTTTTACCTTATATATCTCCTAAAATTACTATAAAAGAGCCCCTTTATTCATAATAATCAATCACAAAATTATTTTCAATAGACTATATGAATGAAAAAACGCCGCCTATATTTCTTACTACATAAAATATCAATAAAAAAAATTTAAAGAATTAATCCAAAAAATGGTCACATAATTTTAAATATAAACACATATGCCTTCTTTACAATTTTCCCATATTTATCTCTTAATCTAATGAGAGATCTACTTAATTTCTTGTTTATTTTATTTCTTCTCACTTTTTCATCTGATCAAATACAACCATAAGGTAGAAAGTGAAAGCCACAGAATTTGTGTATAAGCCACAACCAAATCATTTTCTTAATAGAATAACATAAGTTACATGCATCAAATGATTAACTTTCCTATGACAAATGATCAAGGTTACATCTACATACAAACAAGTAATAAGTATTATTGATGCATAGAAAAGTATGTTATTTAACAACTATTTTTCTCCAGTT
This sequence comes from Lathyrus oleraceus, assembly GCF_024323335.1. Lineage (NCBI taxonomy): Eukaryota > Viridiplantae > Streptophyta > Magnoliopsida > Fabales > Fabaceae > Lathyrus > Lathyrus oleraceus. The sequence goes on from NC_066583.1 coordinate 614,331,714, forward strand.
TCTCCAGTTTGACAGAAGAATGCAGAAAGCATTAGAGAGGAGGAGGAGGAGGCCCCAGTTCGTAAATAGGAGGAAAGCAGCAACTTAATAGACCACAGCAGCATAGAAACCATAAGCTGGAAGACATAAAATCAAAAGAACAAAGACATGTCAATTAATTTCGTTGTTTCGTCACGTACCTAAAACATGGTTAAAAAAGTACATATGTACTTGCAGAATTCAAACACAAAGAAGCACCTTACCAAGAATCCAAGAATCCTCCGATAGGGGGAGCAGGACCTAACAACGGTGTACTCGAAGGAGGAGGAGGAGGGGGAGGAGGAGGATCCATCGTCACCTACTTACAACGGTTGCTTCTACATTTCTACTAAATAAATATGTAAAAGTTCAATAACTTCCTTTCCACAAGTCAAATTTTCATCTACCATTCAAACTCAACTAACATATAAACCTTGTAACTCAAACAATAAAATGGTAGTACTCACTAGTTTTTCTTAGGATACAGAATGTAGTAGATATACAATTCCATGTGTGATGTATCTATCTGTAAATATATTTGCAAATTTACAATGCTTTTTTACATGTATCGCATCCGATTCTTTTCCAAATAAACTAGAGCCGGAATCATGTATGTTTTTTTTTTTCTGTACAAGTAGAACAAACAACCTGTTTATCTAAAACAGTAACACTATAAAAATCAGTATAGTAACGTGGCTTGTAGTAGTACTGATGCATAATGAAAGGTGTATGTATGTTATCAAGGGAAATTGATGTTTGTCATGCAAAATGACTCTAACCGAGGCTCTGATAGGTCTACCATGTCTTCTTCTGATGCGTGCCAACTCTCACCTTTTGAAGTCGAGAGGATCAAACTCTTCATATACTCGGTTGAAATTGTATCTACATTTTTATCTTCGTTTTCAACACGAAGATTGTAGTCAGTACCACGTGGCATTGAATTATGAGGTGGAAATCTTCTCCATGAAGCTTGTCTTGGCTTCTCTGCATCCTCTGGTTCCTTTATATCACAAGAAAAAGGTGACGATATGGCGTTAATACGAACTTAGTACACGTAGTTTTGAAAGATTTGTATAGGAACGAGTGAAGTCATTTGATCGAAACTAGAATACTAAGGATTTGTATAGGAATGAATGAAGTCATTTGATCGAAACTAGAATACTGTAGTTAATAACGAAGGACACCACGGCGAATGTGCTCACCTGAAAAAGACACAATTGAATGTATCTTCTTCTTCTAGATCTGGTTCGGGTAATACTTGATAGAATTAGAACAACTTCACTCATAGTTGGTCTTTTATCAGGATCCAACAGTAAGCATTCCTTTGCTAGGTTTGCCATTATATGCACTTCATCTTCTGGGAAGTTTCCTTTCAATTGTGGATCGGCCAACTCTGTCATTACTCGCCTACTATCCCGTAAGCGAGGAGTAGCCTAAAACAAAACAAGTTAGGCAAAGCTATTTCAGTATAATAAGTGTCCGTAATTTATCTCTTGGTAAAAACTCATTAAACAAGCTATATGCAATGTTTAAAATAAGGTAGGTAACCAACATATTCATCTTAATTCAGGATAAGTTGATTTCTAGGTAGCACTGACACTTCAAGTTGAAGGGGTGTCCGAGTGTCAGACACTTGTATGACAGTGACATATTTCTCATAGGTGGTTAGATTTAATCATCTACTTTTCATATTAACGTTAGTGTCTACATGTCTGTGTCAGTATTTCATAAGTTGATTTACAATACCCATACGACAAGGCTTTCTTCTTTGCCTGCAGATCTAAGGATTGGTTGGCGACCAGTGATAAGCTCAAGAAGAACTACGCCAAAACTGAAGACATCAGACTCAATAGAGGCTCTCCCAACAATTGCATACTCAGGTGCAAAATAGCCAAATGTCCCTTTCATTCTTTCTGAAGAATCCGAACAACTACGGAGGTCATCAGATCTCAAGTCTTTAGCCAGACCGAGATCAGTTATCTGCAAATTGATCAATTAAAAAGTTTGTGTGAGGAAACTTCTGCATATTTGCATAAGGATTTTGACGGTGCAGATTACAAAACACATTAAAACTACTAAAAGTTTAAATTTGTTGATTTTTATGTGTATCCATTTACATTAGAATTAGAATATCGAACAATCAAGACTCACTTTTGCTTGCAAATTTTTATCAAGAAGAATGTTTGTTGATTTGACATCTCTGTGAAGAATTCTTGGAGCAGCTGCCTCATGAAGATACTCCAAGCCCCTTGCAGCCCCTAATGCAATTGTAACACGAGTAGACCAATCCATATTTTTTCCGAAATTTCCATCTAAACGGTCCCTCAAATTTCCGTTACTCATGTAGTCAAACACTAGTAATCTCTGAACATTTTTTCCTTTTAACTCTGAGCAGTATCCAATCAATGGCACCAGATGACAATGATGAAGTCTAGACAATAGTTCAATCTGAACAGACAAAAAATTTGTTAGCCAAAATGAATGATATAAAAAGAGAAGATAATCCGGGCTCGTTTTTTTATCTAGATACTAAGGGACATTAACCATAGATAACTGAATATTGTTAAGAATAGGTGCAACCTCTGTGAAAAACTCGGTGTCTGCTTCAGGTCCTACTTGAACTTTAAGTCGCTTGACTGCCACATTACTGCCATTTTTCAGTCGACCATGGTATACATAACTACTTCCACCTAATCCAATAATATTCGAAGCTGAAAAGTTTTCAGTGGCATTTTCCAGTTCAGCAAATGAGAATTGAATAATATTTCCATGAAATGTTTCTCTTTGACTCCCAAGCAAAATAGATGCTTTTTGAAAGCATTCTAAAGAAGGAAAAAAAACAGAAAAAAGGGTATAAAACTCAACAGCTTATACCAAATACCTTTTAACTAACAAATCACAGATAGTGAACTCAAAGGCCATCTTACTTGTAATATGACTAATAGGAGAATTCATAACGCCTTTTGTTTCTGGCACAAAAGAAGTTTTCCGACTAATGAAGTTGCTAGTATTAATATAACCTGTTTCCTTATCTGATGATGAGTTCATTGGTGATTGAATAGGATGATGCCTCTTCCTTCGACGAACATAACATACAAATAAGGCAAGAAATGCAACAGTTGTGCATGTAATAGACATTACTAAAATGATTATTACAATTTTGCTTGAAATGCGTGTCTTTGAACCTAATGACATCTTAGCAGTTCCTGCAGGACACTCAAAATCTAAAAATTAACTTCTTCACAATAAAAAGTTATTTAGAATGAAAAATACCAGTTTTCGGGAAGCGACAAATAGTGAACTTTACAGATGGAAGAAAAAGGGAAAGAAGGAAAGATACCCCAGATGCAATTGCAGGCAATAAAGCAATTAGGATTATGCCTATCTGTTGCCACTTCAGGAAACCCATTTGTATCACATATACATGTCCATATGGATGCACTCTCTTCAGCATGTACATGAAATAATTAATAAATAAAAAGTAGCAAACACAACAGTATTCAAAATGTGATCACAGTATTCACCTAAAAATGGCGATCACGTGGAAGTGGCAAATTTATCAGCACAAAAAATAATTACTGGTATACCTGAATGGCAATCACATGACTTGGAACAATTTGCAATATTGTATCTTCGGTTCCCTCGGAAAGAACATTTACATTCCCACTTGTTTGGACCAGTATCAGAAGGTTCATATGCTGATAAAAACAAGCAAAAAGTGAAAAAATTCGGAGTATTTTTTATGGTTAATTTGGATTATACATGTGACTGAGGAGAAACATGTATACCAGAACTGTATGGACTTAAAACTACTAAAACAACATCATACAATGACCACTGTAAAGAGCCAAATTGGATAAGCTTTTCTGTATGCACGGAAAAAATATATATATGAAATGAATCTTGCGATAAATCAAAATCTGTTATATAGGTTTTTCCCTTTTAGCTAGCAGGCGTCTAAAGATCAGTAATACACAGGGTATCTTGCATATGAAAGTTGAAAAAACCGAATACCAAATGAATTAACAATGGTGGTACTAACCACAAAATGATTGCTGAAACCATAGGAAGCTAATAATAAGAGCAACAGAAACTTTGAGTTGATGCTTCATTTATTCTGACCCATACACTACAAGTAAAAGAAAGAAGAGGAAAATTTAGCTCTACATAAATCTAAGGGAAACAATTTTCCTACGTCGCGAAATCTTTTAGGCGATTCTTCGAAACAAATTCACGAGCAGATAGATGACAAGTACCATGCATGCAGATATGTCAGAGAGAAAGAGACTTGACATATTAAGAGCTTCAGTATGTTTTAAGTATGAATAAACAAGAGCACACAAGTTTCGATATTTAAAATAAATACTACCAATCCACATTTAATGAGCTCTTTAACATGATGCCGAAAAAAAACTCAACGTATCCTTATCTTGTAGTAAAGACCGTAGATTAATATTGTCAAAAAATAAAAGAAGAGGCATATGGTGAACCTGTTAAAGGGGAGAGTAAGCCTTCAAATTCTCTTCGATCCAATCATCATTTTTTTAAACAATATATGAACCAGCCAAAAGCACAAAGAAAAACTGCAATCAAGTTATCAAGAATTAGTGGTAGCACCCTCAAGTTTCAGTTTCTATATATGAACTAGCTAAAAGCACAGAAAAATGCTAGTAATTTCATACTGAATAAGGAGATAGGAACTCTTTTCTGTCTGACCACAACTTTGTGACTTGTGAATGTAAAAAAGGAAATAGGATAAGAAGGAAGAAATGAATGTTTAACCTATAAATACTGAATGGAATGGACCCTTAAACTAACACCAATTCATAAGTAATAGTGTCATGAGATTAGAGTTTAAACATTAAAGGTTCAATAGAAGGAAATCACGTACATTCAAATTCTTCAACGGTTGGTCACATTAGACAATAAATATAGGTAATGAGCTGGTAGAAGTGAAGAACTTCCTTTACGGACTGGTTGACAATTAGCTTCCATATAATCCAAAGCATGGGAATGGAAGAATGAAATTAACAACTACCAAAAGAACACATCTTTGTTTCCCTCTGTAAACTCTCGACAATGAGGAGTTTCACTGAAAGTGTCGACAAATGCTAGAAATTCGAAGTTGTTTTAGCAGAAGTACTGAAAATTATAAGAGAGCAGAATGATTAGCATCTCTTAGAAAGCAAAAGCAAAAGCAAATTTTGTTTTGCTAACTGTTTTCCTTGTTTTGGAAAGAAGTATTAAGAAACTAGTTTATTTAACTGAAGTGAAATATAGCAGAAAAACAGTGAAAATTTAAAGTAATGGGAGGGAAGTCATCTTCACCATCTTGCATGTTTTAATCGCGTACACATAACAAACCCTTTCATTCTCTTTCACAAAATGAAAGTAAAATCCGAATTCCCTAAACATCAATGTTAGTTAACAGATAAGAAAATAATTTGAAGAACTAGAATGGCTAAACTCTATATAACAGGTAATATCTTTTAAAACCTTAACCACACCAAAGAGGAAATGATCATTCAAGTTATCACCTTTCTGAAAGCAGACACTTGGCTTGCTGAAAAGGGACCTTTAACACCTTCAAGATAAGTCAAATCAGCAGTAGGTTGAGTTCTTTTGCTTTTTTGTCAATTACAAAAAATACCCTGCATACTTGCTGACAAGTTCAGATTCTAGGTGCAGCAGCAAGAATTAAAAATTGAAAATATGAGGAACTTTCCAGTGAAGTGTGTGTAAAATGATAGGGAAACAAGAGGAGCGATTCGAAGAATTTCTGGTCTCAAACCCAGTGGATACTGTGCTCAAAGTCCACTGACCCAAAAGGAACAAAAGGAGATGCTAAAATAGTAAATTGTGCAATGATAACTATGTTTAATCTCGTATAGTATTTGCCAGTACTAACCCCATAAAATGCTATAGCAGTATAGCAGATGGCAGAATAGCCGCTATTGCAAAGATTAAAAACCAGTCAATAAAACTTAAATAAAGAAGAATAGAACATAACTGAACTAAAAATAGACTATTGAAATAAAACCCAAATAAAGAAGAAAACATAATTGAACTAAAAAATAGGAAGATAAGAATGATTGTTTGCGAACAACATAACATTACTCTTAAAAGGATTCAGATTGAAATTTATTATCTTAAAAAATGAATTTGCATAATTTATCCCCGAAATTCTAACAGAAGGTGCAAGATCGGACATGATAGTGGTTTAGAGCCACAATTAACGGCCGCTAGTTGATAACGGCAAGCATGAAAAAGTGTAGCACCAAACACTACCACCGCAATGCTATTCTGCTTTAGCAACTATTATTGACAACATAGAATAATAAGTGTGTCAATAGCAATGCCATACACTATAAGATATGACAACAGCAATCATGCCATGTTAAAATGAACATTTTGATATCATTGTATCGAATTAGAACCCAGAACTGCATTCTATATTGAATCAACTAATAAAAGTACATACATTAATGTATGCTGTTGGAACAAACAAAATCACCTGAAACAAAAGAGTATTGTATTTGTAAAACCAGCAAACACCAAGGTACATAGTTAACAAAAGGAAGAGCACCACTAATGAAAAAGAATCAGAAGAATATCTCGTAGAGCATTTACAATTTAGAATGCCTAAAATAATTTCCTTTCCTTCCTACTATCTATCTAACTTTAAAATTAGGATAAAAGAGAACTAGATCTCTACAGAACAGAAAAATTCCCATTATTATTTTCTTTGCTTCCTGCCATTGAAGGATTTTGTAGGCCGTAGAATATTTTCAGATTGTGGAGTCCCAACAAGAAAGGTTTGGGAACGTGTAACCATGTCAGCCATGACAGAAGTTTGGTAGTCTGTGGAATCACCTCTTGCAGTTGCTCTTTGCCCTAAATGACAGCTCATCCCTGATAATACATAAGCTCTTCCAGATTGTTCATAAATATGCTGATTTGCCATTCTCTCCTGCATCTCTTTTAGTTCAGCAGAAAGAGAAACACATAATGGATCTCCGGCTTGAGCAGAAAGAGTTTCAGATAATTCCCTGTGACATGTTTCAAGGACAGAAATAGCCGTAGCCAAATCACCGCATTCTGCTTTGACTCTAGCCTCAGCCATTGCCTCAGCGGCATTTAGTCTATTTCTTTGCCTATCTACTTCTATTGATACAACTGGATCTCTAGCCTCATTAGGTCTCTGAATCTTCACTTCACTTGTTGCATCCAAACCCTCCACTTTTGTGATGGGGTTACTATAGAGACATGTAACGGTCAACAATGACATCTCATCACTAGATTCCTCAACTGGAACATTGAGTGTCACTAAAAAGTCTCTTTCTTCTTCAGCATACAAATCTCCTACCTTTATAGAAGCCATTCCTGCATTGTTAGTCAATGTACTTTGATAACTTCCTGTTTTTACCGAGTTAAGTTGCAAACGAGACTGAGCACACCGAACTTCTACATGTAGGTCTTGAACCACTACACTCAATAGTCCCCCAATACACTGAGCGAACGCATCCTGAATCACTTCCTCAGCTTCAATAAAGGAAAATGTGCCTCCAGAAATCTCAGAGATGGAATGCATCAAAGTAGCATCATGATCAACACCAAAACCAAATGCATGCACTGGTATGTTCAAACCTTCACCATTACAACGATGAATGGAATTCGGGACAAGTGACTGATAACCTTCTCCACTACGAGTCGGGAGACAAATATTATGGGTATCTTGTCCATCAGTTAGTAACATGATACCGCACACTGGATTCTTCCATCGACGGTCAACAAATACCTTGACCCCTTTCTCCAATCCTGCAGCAATATCTGTACCACCAGTTGGAGCTAAAGTGCTAACTACGCGCAATGCCTGCTGGCGTCCAGCATCAGTCATCCGTCGTAGAGGGAAAATGCGGCGGGCTGTTGAGGCGAACACAATGATAGAAAGACGGTCTGAGGAACTTAGATTCTGTATGACAAAACTCATAGCTTGTTTTAGCAACGCAATCTTTGAACCTGTCATGCTACCACTTATGTCAAGAACTGTGACAAGATCAACGGGAGCACGAGAGGTCTCAACTGAAGATTCAACATAGCTCCTGTCACTGTTGTGAAGATGAGGGGGAGCCTTAAGGTGAACCAATACAGTAAAGTTTTCATGAGAGTCTGATTTTGAAACAGCTGAAACTTCAGGATATGTTGTGATCTCCATTGTATTTTCAATGCTATGATCCACATCATTGACATGGTGAGTAACTGAAGTTTGTCGATCCAAGATTTCATCATCGTCATCAAAGATAGCTGGTTCCGTTATATTATAACGTGGCGAACTCTGCCGAACTGTACCATTTTGTCGTGAGGAAGAAAGTCTCCGTAGTATACCTGACCAAGTGTCACCTCTAGGTTGAGAGGCGTCAAGGGAGACATTAGATGCAGCATTCTGAAAAGGAACTTCTTTCCATTTTGCTCTGCATACAGGGCAAATCTGATTCCCATGTCTCACATTAGATGTGATGCATTGGAAATGGAAAGAGTGAGAACATTCTGCAGTAAAAATGGCCTGCCCCTGCCCTGGTTTCATTGCGTTCAAGCATATTGCACACACTCCCTGCAAATGTAAAAGAAGAAAATGTGAGGAAAATAAAATCCAGAGTGCTAACGTTAAGGACAACTGATTAACAGATATGTAAAATTTATCAAGAAGCTTCTTCCTTGTAGAATTTAGCCAAAATCGTACATGGTTTGTAAGCACAAACCAAGATGGAATTAAAAAAAAAAGAACTGTGTTTATATCACTTAAAGCACTGTTTAAAACCTTATTGAACAATGCTTAGTTGAACCCAATGATGTCATCTAGCTCGTACAGCATTACTTGGAATGTAATTTAGACAACAATGCTATATGTAACTAAAGCTTAATGGCCGGTCATAATTGAAAAAGGGGGCAATCTTATTCAGTAAACAAGCATCATATAAAACACAATAATTTTAATTTAAGATTAAAAAATAGTTTCTTAAATCAATTTAAGTATTGACTATTTTTAAGTAATGTTTAATATGTCAAATATTACATATATGTTATCAGTCTGTTTTCAAAATCCATGAAGGTGGACAATTAAGTATACATAGATAAATACAAAAGTCACTATTAGATTATTTTGTCTAAAACTGACCCCCCTCTTGTCTTGACGTAGGTCCACCACAAAAACCAGTGCATAAAAAGATGAAATAGAATTCTATCTTTACCAAAAACGCCAATCACTACTTACATACCTAATTACGCCCACTAGAGGATTCCCTGACAAATCTACTAGTACAACTTAAGCATTAAGTTATTCAAAAAAAGAAAAAGTCAACGTTAGATGGTCATACACATTGAGGACATAAAGGAAAAACTGACAACAATCAGCCCACAATTTTTAGAAAAGTAAATGTGATACGCAACTCCAACATTAATTGTACCTCTGAAACTTTCGATAAATTAGATAAATATATTATAAATAAATAAAAATATCATCAAACGAAGGCAAAATCAAAGATGATTCCTTCATTTACACTCATAATTCATTCCAAATACCCAAATCCACAAGTTTACTCCATCCCAACCTAATCCCTCTAGTATTACATTTCCTCGCAGTTCATTCTATTCAACTCTTGATTACATTTATACATCAAAAATTACATAACCACATATCAAATTCCAAACTTTTTCATTATTGCAGCTGGAATTTTCATAATCAAGGGTTAACTTAAGAGGTGTTTTCACTTAGCAATTACCCAAAAAGCATAAACAGTAGATGAAAAAGCAGAATGAAACAGAACCCATTTAACTGTAAAGTACAAAAAGTGGAGAAAAACCTTCTCAAAAAGAAAAAACAAATGCAATGCAATTTCAACCACTTTTTTCCCATAAGCTGAACCATACAGTAATGGCGATGAAAGTGACATTTCCACCACCGCCATAAAACGAATAATAAACCAACACAACAAAAACATCACATCACACTACTACACCCAAGTTGAAAACAACATTACAAAAGTAAAAATTAACCCGTGATTACAATTTCACAACCTAATAAATCAATAATCATGCGCATTTAGTCATTAATTCGCCATTATCTTCTTAATAATACCAGATTATAAAAATAAAAAATAAAATTAACCTAAGTAGTGAAAACCTTGAATGAGAAAAATTGATGAATCTGAAGCGAAGATATTCTATGAATTGTGAAAATGCAAACCTTATTGGAGAAGGAGGATGATGAGGATGTGGAAACACGGAGACCGGAGGAGGAGGGAGTCGGAGTGGAAGGACGGTGAACGGAAAGATCGCCGGAATTAGAAACACGGCCGGAAAAGTTAGTTAGAGAAGGAGAAGGATGATCCGTTGTTTTAGGAAGATGAATGCATGAGTTGAAGCCGAGAGCGAGTTTGAGTTTTCGCCATTTGGAATCCATCTTTGATCGGAAAAGGGTTCAGAAAACGACAACGCTTATGAAGAGAGAGAGAGAAGAGAAAAGAAAAGAGAGAGAGAGGTAGATGAGTGGTTATGGAGTATTAATACTTGTCTAATCCTAAAGTTTTTATGTTAATTAATTAATAATAATGATTATTATGATAATTAGTTAAACTAATTGTTGGTTTCATGGTTAGAATTACTAGGGTAAGATTGCATTACATCTCAAAGTTTGTTTTCATACAGCTCAAAGATTTTAGGCAAGTTTTTTTATTTACAATAATAGGAATTAATTGGTTTAAAACAAAAAAGTAACCAATTTAAACAAATTGATCTCAACGCTCGAGTAGAAGCTTTGTTTATTCACATAAAATTAAATTTTACTATATAACTATTTTATTTATTTATTTAATACTTATTTTTAGGGATTAATTATTATGCACTGTCAATCTAAAAAGATTTACACTGTCGATTTATCATCCTCACCCATTTGCATTATTTTATAGGTTTTTAAAATAAAAGTCAAACTTATTTTAATATCCAACGTCTAAAATTAACTGACGGTGTAAAAGGATTTTACACTGTCAGTGTATTTCAATTAAATCCTACTTTTTATATTTTTTATTGAGATTAATTATTTATGCACCGTCAATATAAAACGTTTTACACTGTCAATGCATCACAATCATCCGTCTGTATTATTTTTTAAATGTTTAAAATAAAAGTCAAATCTTTTAAATAAATTAGTGGTTGTGATTAACTGACAGTGTAAAAAATCTTTACACAATTAAACTCTTTTTTATTTAGTTCAAAACATTTAATATAATTTTGTATTGAATATAAAGAGTTCAATTTAGTTAGAGGTGACAAAACGGATCGTCCGTCCAGTCATAAGTCCGTCAAAAAAGAGACGTAACGGGCAAGTTTGCAAGTGAAACTGGACTTAAAGATCTAGTGTGTTCGGCCAAAATGGTGGCCTATTTATTTAATTATTTACTTTTTTTAATAAATTAATAGATTTATTTTTTATATTTTAATTAAATTTTTTATTTATTTTTTAGCACAATTTTTTATAAAGCATTTGTTCAATAAATTTTAATTTAAAAAATATTGCATATATTCGCAAATAAATGTATAAAATATAATCATCAATAAGTATTTCAAAATTATAGTTCAAATATTAACTTTTAATCAACCAAAATAAATATTTTGAGTGCTCATAATTAGATCGGTTGGTTGGCGGGTCAATCCGCTTCTTTTTTAGGCAAATTTAAAGCGGGGCAGACTGAGCGGGTAGACGAGCACAAAATCTCAACCCAATCCGCTATTTTCTAGCGGATACACGGACCGACCCGACGAACAACGGTCACCCTTAAATTTAGTTATACTTAAATATTTTTCTTAAATTTTTAAAGTAATTTTTTTAATAAAGTATTGGGAAGGAATGTTAAAATTAAAAAACTTTAGCAAAAACTATAATAAAGAATAAAATTGTAAGTAGTAGAAAGATTTTTCTTTTGCTTATGAATAATTGTTTTGTTTAATTATCTTAGTCTCTCAATTGGCGCTAATTTTTAACAAAAGTCTATTTAAAAACCTTAGCATTTCTAAAAGACTTCAATCTCGGGATAATAAGGTTTTGGTTTGTAAAAATAGTGGTTGATTGATAAGTTAGCTGATAATTTATAATTTATATTGATGGTTGATGACTGATAACTTATACTTTATATTTGATGGTTGATGACTTATAGCTGATAAGTTAATTAAAGTATTCGGTAAAATTGACAGTTCGATTAGTTGATAAATTAAAATGATATAAAAGACATTTAATATGTAATTGTTTTATTTTAAATTAAAATAAATTATAAAGTGTAGTAAAATAAGTTATAAGCTCGTAATGAAAAGATTGTTACCAAACAAGTCTTTTATTGTCATACGAGTTTATAAGCTATAAGTTATAAGTTATAAAAAGATCTTGTCAAATAGTGTCTAAATACATTAGTTTGGGTGGTAGGGTTTTCTTTTTTAATTATATTTTTATTTTCTTTATCTTTTTCCTTAAATTGCTTGTTAAAGTTTGGAAGAATTTGATAAATCTCTAAGGTCAATTCTACGGAGAGGAATCATAGACAATTATAAGATTTATTATGTGCATATATAGGAAGTTTGTAAGCCTAAGAGTGAAGAAGGTTTAAGATTTAGGGATCTGTCTTTGGTTAATTTATCGCTTCTAGATAAATAGAAGCAACATACGAGCAACTATTGATTGGTTTGTGGATGGTATACCCAAGAAGATGGGTGATGGCATTTTCACGTTCTTCTTGGATGACTTCTGGATTTGTTGGATAGAATATGAATGTAGAATGGTCTAGAATGGGGTTGAATAGACTTTTCTCCAAAAATCAAACTTCAAAATCATAGTTTTAAAAAAATCAGGGCATCGGATTTTTTACAAAAGATGTGTTAGGATTGATTTCACGCCTTACTCATAATATCATAAAATATAATGAATGTGAGAGATGAAGATTCTAAACAACCAATTAGTCAATTAACCTAATTCAATTTATATGATATGTTTAAATTGAATCTTATTAATCGAACAACCAATATAACATTACAAGTTTAACTATTAAGAATATTTGGATAACTGAATCTATCACATGTCTACGCTTAGACATAAATATGTATAAGCTATTAAAAACATATCCACATATGATTCTAGAAAAGCGATAAAACCTAAGATCATATAAACTTATACAGGAATTTGAAAGAGATAAGGAAAGAGAAATTGTGTTTCAACTTTATGTTGGTTCAATCGTCCTCGCTAGCACATAGTTCAGTCTCCAATGGTAAAAATTGAAAAATTGTTGGTTCTTCCACTAATTTATAAATTAATACAAATATTTTAATACAATGGACAATCAAGACAACACTGAACACTTCAAGTTAAAATTCTAAGCAATCACAGTTCTAAATCTAGATTTCCCTTCTGTTGTAAGAAGCACACTAAAAACTACCAAATTTTCAAGATCTTCACTCAATCTTGAGCAACTCACCTTCTAGAACCAAAGTTTGTTCCAATATTCTGTCTGCATCATCCTTTACTCAATCCCTTCAAAACTCCCTTGTTTGAGCCTTGTTCTACTACAGGATCTTAGAAACTCTGAAACTTCGTCTACAACAGTCTTCACTCGACCATGCCAAATTTTCCTTATAGAATAAAATAATTTTTTCTTTGCTAGAAGTCACTCTTCGAATACTATAATCACAAAATTAGTCTTTAATTTGAAACACACTAAAAACTTTACAAAAAACATTAAATTCACTAATCTACCTTACAACTACCACTCACACTTAAATTTGAGGAACCAAAACAATGGGGGTTTTGGCTAAACATTGGCAATTGGTTATCAGAAGAATCTCACACAACTCTTGAATTCACAAAATCAGCACTCTATGAAGTTTTTATTTAAGCTTGACTTGGGAGAGAAGAGATGAGGTGTTTATGAAAGAAAGAACACCTTTGGTTTTTCTAGGATTATGAAAATAATGAATGTTGCATTATAGAGAGAAAAGGAAAAATTAATATATGCTTTAGAGATTGGGCACAAAATAGGTGAAAAACTAACAATATGATTCGAGTCAATACCCAATCTTGTGATTTGAAACATATGAAAGAGTAACTTAAGTCAAGATGATAAAATATGGGTTCGAATTGTTTGATTCAAATCATGATTTGAATCATGTGATTCAATTCAAGCAACTACCTGATTCAAATAAAAAACCTAAAGGTGATTTGCAACAAAAAATATCATTAACGTATTATTCGGTCAACCATAATTGTGATTCGCATCAAAGTGTATTTGATTTGAATCATGCAAAATCTTGATCTGCAACAAATTCCAAATTTTACTTTTACTCTTAATTCAAATCAACCAAAATTGTGATTTGAATCAAGCTTTAAAAAAGACCTTGTTGTAAGGCTTTTAACTTATAACTTATGTCATAAATTGTTGACTTTGGCTTTGGATAAATTGCTTAGAAAAAATATTGTAAAAAGTTTAATCTTAAGAGTGAATTAGGGATACTTGAGAGGTACATTTACTGCGATAAAATGATAAAACGATAAATCAAAAATATCTAAAATGTGACAAAAACATCAAAACACAGAAATTTCGTTATTATTGATAAAGTAATTCCAAAATTGTCATGTTGAGGGAGTTTTTCACTAGGGAGCATTGAATATTGTGAGACTTCTTCTCTAGAGCAACACCTTTGTGAGAGACACACAACATATTCACCCAAAACCTTAAGGTGATAGGTAGATGGGTTCTCTCACTTATAAATGCTCAAATCTCCATATTTCCAACCAATATGAGACTATTATCCACGCTACTCACATTTACTACATTCTTAACACTCCCCCTCAAGTGTGAGTCCACAATGCTCCCCTTAAGTGGAAGTTCTTCTTACTTCCACAAACTCTTGTACCGCACTGAACGTTTCTTACACATCACCTATATGGCGTTGTTGGCACTCTTCAACAGAACGTTTCTTGCTCACCATCCTTGTGGCACCGCTGACTTTCGATACAAGTAAGTCAATCCCTTTCTCTAACCAAAGACTTATGATACCATGTGTTGGGGGAGTTTTTCACTAGAGAGCACTGAACATTATCAAACTTCTTCTTTAGAGAAACACCTTTATGAGAGACATACCACATATTCATCCAAAACTTAAGATGATAGATGGATGGATTCTCTCACTTATGAATGTTCAAGTCTCCATATTTTCAACCAATGTGAGAGTATTACCCACACTACTCACATTTGCTACATTCTCAGCATGTCATTCCCCCTATTGTAGTTCTCTTCCCAAGGATTTAATAAGTTTTGATTCAATATGTCATACCCCAAAATTTGCCTGTTAATTTTTATGATAAATTGATTCATGCATGGCATTCATTTCACATTTGCATTCATTCATTAGCATACATTCTCATATAAATTATAAATTTTAATTTATTTATTATGTGATACAGATATAAAAAATAATAATAATTTTGGTTATCTGTATGATGTAAATAAATTTTATATATATAAATAAAATAGTTTTAATTTAATGATAAATAAAAATAGATTTGAATTTTAATTGTATAATTAAAATTTTAAATTAATTTTATTTGTTAAAGCTCATTAAATTATAATAACTATTTTTTATAATTTAGTGACTCATGTTCCATTTATTCATTATTTATAAATAGTATTTATTTAGTAATTCACGTTTTTTACTTAATAAAATTTATTTATAAGAGTAACATTTTTTTAAAAGCCCATAAATTATAAAATAATTTTGGTTGATATAAGTAAGAATAATTTTGATTTTTTTTAAATGATGAAAGTAAAAATAGAAATAGGTTTAAATTTTAATTCAATTTTGTAACTAAAATTTAAATTAATTTTTATTTGTTAAAAGTCATTTAAATTATTCATTATTTATAATAATATTTGTATTTAATAAATATCTAGTAAGGTTAAACCCTAACTCTCCTAAAGTATAGGAAGGGATCCAAATATTTAGCAAGGTTAAACCCTAACTCTCCTAAAGTATAGGAAGGGATCCAAATATTTAGCAAGGTTAAACCCTAAAGTATAGGAAGGGATCCAAATATTTAGCAAGGTTAAACCCTAATCCACACCATTATAAATACTTCATATGGCTGCAGCGAGAGGGGGGAGACGGAAAAAGAGGAGAGATACAGCAGAAGAAGATACACAAGGCAAGGCAGAAGCAAGAAGATTCACGGGCAGGGAAAAGAGAAGCAACCATAAAGCACTCATAGCCTGAATAAGAACAACACACATACAGTGAGCAAGCTAGAAGAATCAAATCCCCAGTAAGTGTTCATTATGGAATTTGCATCTAACATGATTACCTTGCAATACTCCTTAATTCATACATGAATAATATTGGTTTAATATATATATATATATTGAGATGATGTATGTCATACGGTGAACTAACTTTGTGTGTTTTTGCTTTGGAAAGCAAATGTCGCGGATAGCAAGAGTCGCCACCGACTTTTCTTTCATCCAATAAGGAAAGGTGGAAAAGAACAGGAAAGACCTTAATTAGATTTTGGGTTCGGAAGGTACATTATACAAAGGGAAGGTGTTAGCACCCTTTGTATCCATGGTTATCCATGGGCTCTTAATTGCTGGATCACTTATGTTATTTTTCTTGTCTGAAAAAGTGTTTGTGAACGGCTTAGAAAATGTTTTGAAAAGAGAGTTTAACTTTGTAATGATTCTTGCATGAATGTATACAAAGTATTTATCTCGTTTAATTTTGAAAGCGGTTTGGAAAAATATAACTTGGTAATGATTCTAGTATGAATGTATACCAAGTGGTGATTTTCTAGTAGATGTTTTGCAAAGTGTGATGTATGAAAAATGTTTTAGGTTGTGAGTCAGCAATTAAGAGTTATACCTACCCAAGGTCTTTATGGGTATTTCCTATCCTTAGGAGGGTAAAACTGTCCTTACTATTGGGAAGTAAGTAGTTTTATCCTTTGGATGTAAAGGGACATCGTAGGGTCATCGATTGGTCATTGAAGGCAACATTTGTAAGGATACCTTAGCATTCGAAGGGACGATCATCATTTAACCGTAGGCTACATCGAAGGGTCATCGAGGGACAAAGATCGTATATTCGTAGGCAACATCCGAGGGACTATAATTTATCTTATAGGGACATGATGATTTAACCGAAGGGTCTTTGCTAAGTGTATCCCTACATTCGCGGGACATGACCATAATACCGTAATACCGTAAGGCAACAAAGAGAGGTCCAAGATCACATATTCAAAGGCAATATTTTATAGTCAATTAGGTAATTAGGATGAATCTCCACATTAAAATCAATTAGATAATTAGGATGAATCTCCACATTAAAATCAATTAAGTAATTAGGACGAATCTCCACAAGGGTATCCCACAAATAAAGTGGAACACCTAGCAAGCTACCTTTTCCTGGAGTATGTGAACCCTTACAAAATTCAGCAAACAGGTCAGAATACCAAATCAGGGTGCAATCGAGAATTGCACCAAACCAAAGGAACATAGCGGTAGGAATGTCAGGCAAAATAACACATGGTTAGAATAAAACAGATCCGATAAGCATAGAACATAACAGAAAAATCGGCGACTATCACGTTCGCTCCTGCCTCGCCTAGCGAAGGCTTAGCGAATGCTCGCTACATGCTCGCTTAGCGATGTGCTAGCGAGCGGCTGCGGGTTCTGGTTTTAATAACAGTGCAATTCCAGAAAGCTCCACACCCTATGGCATCCATCACAGAAGTTACATGGTTAAATGTTCAAGATATTCATACATACTTAAATTCACATGCAAAACTTAAGATATTTTTATAAATTCAATCATAATGCCATATGCAAATTAAGAACATAAAGCGGTAATAGTAATGCAAACCTGTTTGCAATTGAATTGCAACCTTGAATTGGCAAGTCACTCTTAGGGTTGGCGCCGGATTGAGTTGGGCGGAGATAACCTTGGTGCAGATGAGTTTCCTTCAGGGTTTCCTTTAGGGTTGCTCTGAATTCTCTTGGTTAGTCTCCAGGGTTTGCTGTGTTGCTTCTGTTAGGGTTTCCTTGCTAGGGTTTCTGTCCGTCTGCCTCTGTCTCCCCCGTTTGTGAATGAAGCTCTGCTATTTATAATGATTTTTGTGACCTGATGGGCTCAGAATGAAGCCCAGAATTTTCTGGTATTCGCAAGCTTCACTAGGCGAGTGGTGCAGCGAAGGATTCGCTAGGCGAAGGATTTTGCTCGCCTAGCGAGCAAGCCAGTTTAGGCCATTTTCTGGATTTGGCCACCTGTATGCTGAGTCTTTGTTCCCTTAAGATCAATGTCTTGAAAAATAAGTCGGAGTGCCTTAAAAAATGCCTTGTAATATTAATGGGCAATTTTTGGGGTATGACAGCTGCCCCTGTTCAATATTCTTGAACCGAGAGAGTTAGAATGGTATCTACGCCATTCGTGGTCTGGAGGTGGAAGATTATTGAACACTTAGAATGCCCCAAAAATTTGCACTTGTCAATTAGTCTTGACGGAGATGGGCTTAAAGATGCCATCCAGGAATTTTGATGATGAGAGCTTCAGAGGGCGTCGTACATCAGACCAATTCGAAGACATGGGTGCCACACCGGGTCGTACGCTAGACCGTATGGTGAGCTATCCATTAGCTGAACCTGATGAGATAAGGATCCAAACGGATCATACACTGCTGGGGATAAAGGATCAGAATGGACCATTCGCTAGCTCGTATCGGAATAGCAGAATGAGTTGTCCATTAGGCGGGTGACTTCACTGGGGATGAAAGATCAGAATGGATCGTACGCTAGACCGTATCCGAGTTGCAGAATGAGCCGTACGTTAGGCTGTATCTGAAGAAGAAAGTAGTCGTATGCTAGACTACACCCCGGAATGTACCGTACGCTAGGCAGTATCTGAGGATTTGAGGATCAGAATGGATCGTACGTTAGATCGTATCTGAGTTACAGAATGAGCCGTACGTTAGGCTATATCTGAAGAAGAAAGTAGTCGTACGCTAGACTACACCCCGGAATGTACCGTACGCTAGGCAGTATCTGAGGATTTGAAGATCAGAATGGATCGTACGTTAGATCCTATCTGAGTTGCAGAATGAGCCGTACGTTAGGCTATATCTGAAGAAGAAAGTAGTCGTACGCTAGACTACACCCCGGAATGTACCGTACGCTAGGCAGTATCTGAGGATTTGAAGATCAGAATGGATCGTACGTTAGATCGTATCTGAGTTGCAGAATGAGCCGTACGTTAGGCTATATCTGAAGAAGAAAGTAGTCGTACGCTAGACTACACCCCGGAATGTACCGTACGCTAGGCAGTATCTGAGGATTTGAAGATCAGAATGGATCGTACGTTAGATCGTATCTGAGTTGCAGAATGAGCCGTACGTTAGGCTATATCTGAAGAAGAAAGTAGTCGTACGCTAGACTACACCCCGGAATGTACCGTACGCTAGGCAGTATCTGAGGATTTGAAGATCAGAATGGATCGTACGTTAGATCGTATCTGAGTTGCAGAATGAGCCGTACGTTAGGCTATATCTGAAGAAGAAAGTAGTCGTACGCTAGACTACACCCCGGAATGTACCGTACGCTAGGCAGTATCTGAGGATTTGAAGGTCCAAATGGGTCGTACGCTAGACCGTATTGGAGTTGCTGAAGGTCAGAATGGATCGTACGTTAGATCGTATCTGAGTAGTTGAAGGAATCACTTGTTGAGCTGAATCAGAATGAACCGTACGCTAGGCTATATCTGATAGTATATGTTGTATGGCGATAACTGTCTGGGGTGGGCTTAAAGATGCCACCATTAGGAGGATATCAGAGTGCTTGTCAGAATGAATGTTCATATAGACTATATCTGAGAGATGTATTTGAATCTTGAACGTAATCGATAAAGATGTCCGTCTGAATGGACCTTTGTTTTGACTGTATCAGGAGGATAATTAACCTGAAAAATAAAGTTAGCTTCATGCCATGTCATGATGCATGAGATGTTTTATGCTTTCGGAAATAAATGCGAATGTTGTATGCATGCGTATGCTGTGAAATGATGTAATGAATGCATGAGGAAGGTTCTTCCAGGGGAAAATAAATCCCAATATTCTGGTTGGAGATATTTGTATCGATGACCCTCTCTTAGCTGGGGGATACTTGATTTCTGTCTGATGGTAGAAATTTTCAACAGAGCCTGGCTGGGGGATGGAAGAGATGACCAGTCTGTCTAGTGATGCCAATTTCTTCTGGGGAGTAACTGGCTTTTGCTGGGGAATAGAATTAGCAACCGGATTCATCGGAAAGCATGGTTAGACCTTATCCTCGACCCTAAAGTCTTTTAGTAACTGCCATTGCTATTTTATGCATGTATTTTGATAAACATTGATCATATTCAAATGCATATATCAATTCAAGTTAAATCAATGGACGTTTACGCAAACAAAACAAAGAAGGTAAAACAAAAGCATCTTTTTGGAAATGAAATTGTATTGATTTTGAAAGAGGGCCTATGAACAGGCAATTTGAATACAAGGAGACAGAAATCCTAGTAAGAGGAAGTTGTCGAGAACATAAAGAAAAAGCTATGAAGGAAAAGTCCTGTTGATTTTAATTCTACTACTGTCATTATGTCTTCAAGCATCTCATCTCCTGCTGTCGGATAGAAATGATTGGCTTGTTCAGTCCCTTGAACTTGGATGAAGCTGTCATAGAACGAGACATAGTCATACGCTTTAATCCCTAACTTTTGCCTGGACCGCCTTTTCAGGTTTTCAGTCCACCAGGATACCCTTTTTTGCCCAAGCCGCCTTTTCAGGTTTTCGACTTGCCGGGTGTACATTTTTATATGTTTATCCCTAATTTTTGCCCGAACCCTTTTGGTTCGCCGGGATGCCCTTACTTTTGCCTAGATACGTCGACCTAGCGGGTCTCTTTTATGCGTAGTATTTTTTAACTATGTCGGCGTTCACGGGATGTGGGAAGTCTTCGCCATCCATTGTAGCAAGCATCATGGCTCCACCAGAGAATACCTTCTTAACTACAAATGGCCCTTCGTATGTGGGAGTCCATTTGCCTCTGGGATCACCTTGTGGTAGAATGATACGCTTTATTACCAAGTCGCCAATTTGATACACCTGTCTCTTGACTCTTTTGTTAAACGCCTGGGTCATGCGCTTCTGATATATCTGCCCATGACAAACAGCCGCAAGTCTCTTCTCATCAATCAAATTTATCTGATCGAGTCGAGTCTGAATCCATTCATCTTCATCTAAGCCCGCCTCTTTCATGATTCTTAGAGAGGGAATCTGAACTTCCACTGGTAAAACGGCTTCCATTCCGTAGACTAAAGAGAACGGAGTTGCCCCTGTCGAAGTGCGCACTGAAGTGCGATAACCATGGAGAGCAAAGGGTAACATCTCATGCCAGTCTTTGTATGTTACTGTCATCTTTTGTATAATCTTCTTAATATTCTTATTAGCAGCCTCCACGGCGCCGTTCATCTTTGGCCGGTACGGAGAAGAGTTATGGTGTTTTATTTTGAACTGCGTGCAGAGCTCCGTAATCATCTTGTTGTTCAAATTGGTGCCATTGTCCGTGATAACTCTTTCAGGGATGCCATATCGACAAATAAGACTATTCTTAATGAACTGTGCCACCACATTCTTGGTAACAGAAGCAAATGAGGCTGCCTCTACCCACTTTGTAAAGTAATCAATAGCAACAAGAATGAAACGATGTCCGTTAGAAGCAGTAGGTTTAATCTCTCCAATCATATCAATGCCCCACATTGCAAAGGGCCAAGGGGATGTCAACACGTTTAACGGAGCAGGAGGCACATGTACTTTATCCGCATAGATCTGGCACTTGTGACAGGTTCTGGAGTGACGGTGGCAATCAGCTTCCATGGTAG
Organism: Lathyrus oleraceus; assembly: GCF_024323335.1. Classification (NCBI taxonomy): domain Eukaryota; kingdom Viridiplantae; phylum Streptophyta; class Magnoliopsida; order Fabales; family Fabaceae; genus Lathyrus; species Lathyrus oleraceus. Next base: position 614,353,719 of record NC_066583.1, read on the forward strand.
ACCAATAATATCCTGATCTCAGAATCTTCTTGGCCATCGTATGTCCACTAGAATGAGTCCCAAAAATACCGTCATGCATGTCTTCCATAATCTTTTCTGCTTCCTTTTTATCCACACAGCGAAGCAAAGTCGAATCATGGTTACGCTTGTATAATATTCCATTACTCAAAAAGAATTTAGCGGAGAACTTCCTCAGAAATTTTCTGTCATTGATGGATGCCCCTTCAGGGTATTCCTGAGTTTCTAAATATCTTTTTACTTCGTGGAACCAAGGTTTCTCCTCTACTCCCTCAGTATTGAGTTCATAACAATATGCTGGTTCATCTAATCGTTCAATGGTGATCATGGGAGCTTCGTCATCCCATAGATGACATGGTAGCTAATGCGCCTGCCAACTGATTCTCTTCTCGTGGAATATGTTCGAATGTAATCTCTTCGAAGTATGGGATTAATGTCAACACCCGCTCTCGATAAGGGATGAGATTCGGATGTTTAGTGTCCCACTCTCCTTTGATCTGACTGATTACTAGTGCTGAGTCTCCGTACACACTCAAAAACTTGATTCTCAGGTCTATAGCAGCTCTGAGTCCCAAAATACATGCTTCATACTCAGCCATATTATTGGTACAATCAAAACATAGTCTAGCAGTGAAAGGCGTATGGCAACCCCTGGGAGAAATAATTACAACACCAACACCGTTGCCCAATGCATTAGAAGATCCATCAAAAACCATAGTCCATCGGGATCCCAGTTCGGGTCCTTCATCCGGTCCAGGTTCTTCGTAATCAGTAACAAGCATGACATCCTCATCTGGGAATTCAAAATTCATAGATTGGTAATCATCAACTGCTTGATGAGCCAAATGATCCGCTAGCACGCTTCCTTTGATTGCTTTCTGGGTAGTATACTGGATATCATACTCTGTTAAAATCATCTGCCATCTTGCTATTCTTCCGGAGAGGGCAGGTTTCTCAAATATGTATTTGATAGGATCCATCTTAGAAATCAACAAAGTGGTATGATTCAACATATACTGTCTTAATCGGCGAGCAGCCCAGGCCAAAGCACAACAAGTTCTCTCGAGCAGTGAGTATCTTGTTTCACAGTCGGTAAACTTTTTGCTAAGGTAGTATATGGCATGCTCTTTTCGACCAGACTCGTCATGTTGCTCCAACACGCACCCCATTGAATTTTCTAACACGGTCAAATACATGATTAGAGGTCTTCCTTCAACTGGTGGTATCAGAATTGGAGGTTCCTGGAGATACTTCTTGATTTTGTCAAAAGCTTCTTGACATTCATCATTCCATATCATCTCTTGATTTTTCCTCAGTAACTTGAATATGGGTTTGCAGGTAGCGGTCAAATGGGAAATAAATCGGGCAATGTAATTCAACCGTCCCAAGAAACCTCTGACTTCTTTATCTGTACGGGGAACTGGCATTTCTTGAATAGCTCTCACCTTAGCCGGGTCAACTTCAATTCCTTTACCACTGACAATAAAACCCAAGAGTTTACCGGATCTTACTCCAAAGGTGCATTTGTTCGGGTTCAATCTCAACTTGTATTTCTTCAACCTCTCAAACAGTTTGTATAAATGATCGAGATGTTCCTCTTCAGTATGAGACCTGGCTATCATGTCATCCACATATACCTCTATTTCATGATGGATCATATCATGGAACAAAACCACCATAGCACGCTGGTATGTTGCCCCGGCGTTCTTCAACCCGAATGGCATTACTTTGTAACAAAAAGTGCCCCATTGCGTCACGAACGTAGTTTTCTCCATGTCTTCAGGTGCCATCTTAATCTGGTTATAACCTGAGAATCCATCCATGTATGAGAATACCTTGTGTTGAGCGGTGTTATCTACCAGAACATCAATGTGCGGAAGTGGAAAGTCATCTTTGGGACTTGCTTTATTCAAATCTCTATAATCTACACACATTCGTACCTTACCATCCTTCTTTGGCACTGGTACCACATTAGCAACCCATTGAGGATAAGAGGTAACAGCCAGAAAACCTGCATCAAATTGTTTCATAACTTCGGCTTTGATTTTCTCAAACATTTCAGGACGCATGCGACGAACCTTTTGCTTAACAGGACGACAATCTTCCTTCATTGGCAGACGATGCACTACTATATCAGTATCCAGTCCTGGCATGAACTTTCTATGTAATAGATTTAATTAGGATTTTTTTTTATTTCTTTCTTTTTTAGTTTAATTAGGTTTTATTATTTTGTATGCCCTTTTAATTTTGTACTCGTTAATTAAGATTTAGATATTTTATATCCCCTTTTAAATTATGTACCCCCATCCCGAAGCCATGTAATAGCGTAGTCTTATTTTTCGCACTTTAATTTTTCCGTACTGTGAATATAACTGTCTAGATGTATGCTAATAGGATTGCATGGAAAGATAAATAATTGAACTTAGATAAATTAATTCAAGATAATATATCCGAATCCAATCATTTCCACACTTGCACCTCTAGGGTAACCCTCTCTTTGTTGCCTTACGATATTACGGTCATGTCCCGCGAATGTGGGGATACCCTTAGCAAAGACCCTTTCGATTAAATCATCATCATCCCCAAACAGATAAGTCATAGTCCCTTCGATCAAAAGGTCAATGTCCCTACAAGATAAATCATAGTCCCTCGAACGTTGCCTTCGAATATATGACCTTGTCCCTCGAACGTTGCCTTCGAATATATGACTTTGTCCCTCGATGACCCTTCGTTGTAGCCTACGATTAAATGATGATCGTCCCTTCGAATGCTAAGGTATCCTTACAAATGTTGCCTTCAATGACCAATCAACGACCCCACGATGTCCCTTTACATCCAAAGGATAAGACTACTTACTTCTCAATAGTAAGGACAATTTTACCCTCCTAAGGATAGGAAATACCTATAAAGACCTTGGTTAGGTATAACTCTTAAATGCTTGCTCACAGCTTAAAATACTTTTCACACCTCACACTTTTCAAAACATCTTTTAGAAAATCACCACTTGGTATACATTCGCACCAGAATCATCGCCGAGTTATATTTTTCTAAACATCTTTCAAAATCAAACGAGATAAACACTTTGTATACATTCGTACAAGAATCATTACAAAGTTAAACTCTCCTTTCAAAATATTTTCTAAACACAGCACATTTCTCAAACACTTTCTCAAACAAGGAAAACATAAGTGAGTTAAGCAATTAAGAGCCCATGGATAACCATGGATACAAAGGGTGCTAACACCTTCCCTTTGTATAATGTACCTCCCGAACTCAAAATCTAATCAAGGTCTTTCCTGTTCTTTTCCTCCTTTCCTTATTGGATAAAAGAAAAGTCGGTGGCGACTCTTGCTATCCGCAACATAGCTTTTCAAAGCAAAAACACAAAGTCAGTTCACCGTATCACACAACACATTGTGAAAATGGAGAAGTTAGGTAAATTTGTTAATGATGCTTGAATCTAGGATCTTAGATGGACGATGGATTTTTTTAGGGGAGCTTGTTCTTGTTGCCAACTTGTTAACAATTATTAAGGATTCTAGATGTACCACTAATGTCAATATTTGGTGTTAGTCGCATGAGAAGATTGAATTGTATAATGTCAAAGTGGTTTATAATGTCCTTTTAACATTTCTTTATACCTCAAAATTGATCCTCCCAATATTTGTAGGTTATGCCTCTTATTTGAAAGAGTTGTGCACCGACCAAGGTACTTGTCTTCTCCTAATAGTTGATGAGAGATAGAATTCCTATTAGGATTAACCTTTTTAGGCGTCGGGTCATCTTAGACCCTAATGGAATTTCTTGTGTGATGCGTTAGGATAGTTCAGAGTTTTCTACCTATTTTTTTATCTCTTGTGATGTGACAATTGTCATTTGATATAGTATATTTATGTGGCTTGGTTGGAAGTAGGTTTTGTCTAAAAATCTAAAATTAATTTTAGAAATAATGTAGTCTCTTGGGAACAAATCGAGAATTAGACCTAAGTTAATTTTGATAAGTTTATGGTGCAGGTCCATTAGAAGTCTTGAAATAAGTTATTCTTTTCAAGTTTGATATACTAAAGATTTGATATTTATTAGAGAGGAACTACTAAATAAAGTTATTTTTGTAGTTGTGGAAATGGTACATTAAGATGACATTTGTTTCATGCATTTTGTCACAGTGAATGTTAAACTCAATATTGTGTGAGGACCACTCATTGTTTTTTAGAGTTTGATTTCTTTTGTTGAGGTGATTATTCTTATTGGGTGATTTTTTTCGATATTCTCATCTTATCTCTTCAATTTTTGTTTTTCTCACAAGATTTATTGGACTTTCTCTTTCTTTCCTATTTTCGACATTTGTTTGTTTTCATCATTTATACTTTAGATGATTGAACATTTTTAATGTTGTTCTCATTTTAAAAAGTTATATATATAATTTGTCCCTATAAAAACAATGAAAATATAACATAAAAGTTAGACCGATTTAAATATTAAAAGAAATATATTAATTAAAATGTATAACATTAACAAAAGTATAATTTAATAATCTATAAAAAAAGCTAAGGGATTAAAATGTAAATAAATCCAACCATTAATATTTAAATTTAATATATGGTTTGACAAAAAATATTAGTTCAATCTTATCCTATATTTTTTTTTCATTTTGAATGTCTTGTTGTCTTTATCCTTGCCAACAAGGCATGTAAATCTAAATCAAGTGTTTAAATAAAAATTTCACAATTTGGTTTTACTTTTTAATAAGCAACTTGACTATAGTTGAGCACTTCTTCCGTGCTCCATTAAAAAGCTCAAATTCTGGTTGACTTTATATTAATGCTTTAAAAATAATATTAATACAAATGGTAATATATTTAAAGTTAAATTACAATATTAGTCCTTCAATTTTATCTGATATATAAAATTAATGTCTTTATTTTTTATTTTATTTTTGAAAAATTATTTATTTATTTATAATTTAAATAATTTTGATCCCTTTATTTTAAGTTTAAATAATTTTAATTCTCTTTCATATTTTTTTCGTAAAAAATTGATAAAATATTTATTTTTTATCTTATATTTTTATCTATAAAATTCAATGATATATTAATATACGAGAATTTATTATGTTTCACAAATAATTTATTTTTTAAAAATAGAAATATTGTTAATTTTAATTATAAAAATATTTTTAAAAACAAAGATTAAAATTATTTAAATTTAAAATAAAGGATCAAAACTATTTAAAATTAAACTAAAAAAAATTATGAATTAAATAAAATAGGAAAATTAAAACGGTCATTAAATCACTATTTAATTAGAATCAAATAGCAAATAAATAAAAATTGATGTGCCAATTGCACTTAAACTCTGGTCTAATCCGGTTCAATAATTATGGTACTATAATTAGAACAAACCAACGGTTAAAGTTTGATTTATGATTCAACATTATTTAATTTATTAAACACGTGTTATATTTTAGTCTTAATTTGAATTTTGCTCCCACTATTATACTTTATTTAAAAAACTAATTATTTTATTTTAAATTTAAATAGTTACAATTTTTTCTTCATATTTTTTTAATTAAAATTAATAACGTGTCTATTTTTTCAGTCATGTATAATTTTATTTTTAATAATTAAAATTTTAATATATATATATATATATATATATATATATATATATATATATATATATATATATATATATATATATATATATATATATATATATATATATATATGAGATTTTTCGTGTCATTTATAAATAATTATATTATTAATTTTAAAATTAAAAAATATGAGAAAGAATCAAAATTATTTAAATTTAAAATAAGAGAATAATTATATAAATTAATTAAAATAGGATATCAAAAATGTAACTAGACCTGCAACATGTCAAAACAGGTAGATATCTATTTTTCCGGAAGCAAGTAATTTCATTTTTAAAAGAGTTGTCAACCGTTTAGATCAATCGGATGAGTGACTGCGATCACACCTCACTTCACACTTCCTGTTTCAAACCGCTTCCACTATTTAAGAAGGAAAACGCTTCATTCAAGAGTATTCAAAACCATACTTGCTCTCATATCACATTTGATTCTCTTACTGACTTGAGCATTTAAGTGTTAACCTTGAATATCAGATCCCTCTCAGGCGTACCGAAGCTCGAGTCCACTGTAGCATGCAATACTTCATCATTCACCAAACAATTATGGTTCCATAATGGAATAATTGTGGCGTTTGTGGGAATCTAAATTTGGTTCTTGCATACTTCCACGTTCAGATATCCTTCGATCATGAGATTTTGATCTCCTCTCATATAAGTCTAGATATTTGTTTTTTGATCTTCTTCCTTGAATCTAAACTTTCTTTTAACATATCCTTCTTTAAAGTTATCAACAATTATGGAATTCAAATCCATTTGCGCTATCGTCCAACGAAAAGTCGTCATTATTGCAGGTGAAGTTGTAAAAGATACATTCCTTCTTCCTCAAGAAGAAAACAATTCAGCCTTGGTAGAGTCTTCATCCCATCTTTTGCAGTAAGATCGTGTTCAACCGATAGACGGCCAATAAGTGTTTCAAGCTCTTTTGTCCTTCAAATGACACCAAAATTTCATCAAGGTAAAGCTTCGATAGACTTCCACAACTATTTGTGATTCCTGTAGCGGGGTATTCGTTACCATTAGAGATATTGACTAAATCCAAGGTAAATCATACAAGTCGAGTCGCCACCGCACTTCTATTTATCCAAAGGAATGATTAGAAAGCGAACAAAAACCTAATAGTTTTAACGAAAACTAGTAAAAGAAACAGAGATCTGGGTAAGGGGGTTAGTTATGTAATAGGAAGGTGTTAGGCACCCAAAACATCCTAGGTACTCCTAGGGAGCACTTTTCATACTTGTCGTAAAGGTTGTTGTTTTTGTGAAAAATTTGTTTGTGCAAACATGATTGAAGAGATGAGAAGAGAATATACAAGTTTATTTACATTTGTGTTTGAATGGATAAACCCATTGCCTACGTACCATCTTAGAAAAGATTAGGATCAAAACCTCGTAGTTCGGGGTAAAAAATCTCAAAAGAGTTGGTGAATTGATTGGTCCAAAAGCCTTAAGGTCTTTTGTTATCAAAGGGAGAAAGCTCAACCTAAAACCACAAATCCACCATGTGAGGATAGCTTCAACATGCTAGTGAGGGGTTAACACTATAATAAGCATGGAAGACTCGTTGTCCATCACTAAGGATATAGGTGAGTATTACATCTACCTCAAGGATAACTCAAACTTAATAGCTAAAGGTTATGAAAGATTTGATTAGGAAAGTGGCCATTGGAACCACAAAAAGACATTTGAATGGGTTATATTTACCAATTAGAAGTATATACAAAAATGGTCAAAGTTGACTTAAAGATTCAATTCAAAATAAGTGTTATGAAAAGAAAGTTTGAAAATCAAAAGCATAAGGCTTAGGTTTCTAATGTTTGAAAAACAAAGGTTAAATGTTTGCACAAAAAGTTTTGGCTTGGGTTAGAGTGGAGGGAAGAAGAAGAATGGCTAAGTCCTAAGCAAAGCAAAAAGATGAGGGATAAAGAAACAAGACCACAAAAGGAGTTCCTCTCTTGAGATCATATTGATGATCCAAGTAGCTCCCATCCTTTGGAATAAGCAATCACACAAAGCATAAACAATCATCAAACAAGCCTCTTAAGAGATCCTCAAGGTATCTTGTGTCTTTCACTTTGGATGAACATGGCAATGGTTTCTCCAATTTGAGCTCTCATAGAATTCCCTAGCATAAAAGCACACACATCAAAAGTTTCATGAAGTAAATCAAGAATGGACAAGAGTGAGTTTAGAGATTTTGTCCATATTCATCATTAAGGTCCTTTTACTCCAATTTTGCATAGGGAATGTCCTAGATTCTAAGTCCACTTCTCCATTCTTTGCATAGGGTATGTTCTAGATTCTAAGTCCACTTCTTTGCATTTGGTTCTCAATAATTAAAACAAAAACACAAGCACAATAGTATATACACAATTATATGCTCAAGTGAGCAAAAGGAAAATTGCATTAACATAAACATGTGCTCAAATGAGCAAAGGGGGAAAAGCAAATGAATAATATGTGAAAGAATAGTAAATTGCATAAAAGTAAAGAGCAAGAAGTAAATGTTAGTTGTTAATGATTAGTGTTAGTAGTTAGTGTGCCATAAGGCAAATTTAGCGCTATGTTAAGCAATCGTAATTGGACTTATGTAGAAGTCACAACTATCTGAGGCCGGTCAATAATAATGTAGGCAACAACACAAGTTAGAAGTCTTGATTAGTGAACCAAGTTCCAACAACTTGCCATGCCAAAAAGAAAAAGAGAAATGATCTTGTATTGGTTTAAGTCTTTTGCATGATTTAGGAAACAACATATCCTTAATGCAAAGTCATTCACTTAATCAATTGATCAAGATGAATTAGATTTGGATCAAGGAAGATTAAGTCTCCTTAATCAATGCTAACTTATCAACCTTCAACTCATTGATCAAAAGGAAAAAAAAAGAAGGAGAGGAATAATGGAAATAAAATGGCAAAAGTACAAATGCATTAAATGAAATGAAATGTACCGATCATCATATGTTGACCAATAACATTGAAAGTCAAAGTCAAACAACCAAAAACAGAAGTGAGATGAAGATTGGAAGTCAAGAAATGAACAAAATATTTTTGGCATTTTTTAATATTAAAAATAATCTTGAATTAAAAATAAAAGAAAAGGTCAAACTTCAAAATTACTTCAAATCAACCTTGAAAGGTCCAAGCAATTTATCCAAAGTTCAACAAGGTCAAACCAAGTTTGACAAAAAATTTCAGAATTTTTAAAAGTCAGAAACTATTTTTAACCAATTAAAAATGAATAAAAATAACCTAATTGAATTAAAATCTCAAATAAATCTCAAATCAATTATAAAATTGATGAGAATATTTTTCATAGATCCATCATCATTCAAATAGGTTAGTAAAATATTTTTGTATTTTTTGAATATCAAAAACTATTTAAAATGAATTAAAAACAACCAGAAAAGAGAAAATTCACAAAAAATATCAAATGATAAAATAAAAATATTAAAAATCAGAATTAGAAACTAGAAATTATTTGGAGACTAATGCAATTGGTCCCATAATTTTTGGATTAAAAATGAAAGAGTTATGAATTTTTGAAATAAAAAGGAATTAAAGAAAATAAAATCAGAAATAAGAAAATAGCAAAAATCAGGAAGCGTTGGATGACTTTATTAATTGACGTGGCAACATCCAATGGATCAGGAGCGCGCGCGTACCATAGTCATTAGTCAACTGAGAAGTACAATGCATTAAGTAAAGTCATAACAAGCGAGGGCCAGGATTAGATATGGAAATTCAATCCAACGATCCACAATGCATCTGGCAATGGAACGGCCACCGGAGCCACCTTCTTCTCCGGTGAGCATGAAGATTCCGGCCAATTTTGCAGTCAACTAAATCTCAACCAAAATGCACGATCTATACATCTTTGGAAAGCTGGGATGATGTACATCATCCCTGTGCCACTCAAATCCACTCTAGATCTCTATGTTGAGAGAAATCAGAGATGGAAGTTTTGTGGTGTTCATCATGAACTCAATGGATTTCAAAAATTAAATGCACAATCATGATGCCTCTATTGAGAGGACTTCAGCCAACACAAGATCCAAGCAAATAGGTCAATATATGGTGAGTTTCGAAGGAAATACCAGTTGAAGAGAAAACTTGATTTCTGGAAACTTGAGCTCGATTCCTTGCTTTCTTTGCCAAAATAGAAGATCAATGAGCTGAATGATGAAGGTTTAGAAGCTTTAGATCCAAGGATTCAACCAGATGTAGTTGAATTTTGGATCTGAAAAATTTGAAGAAAAATTGAAATAGCTTCTTTGGTGAGGTTGGGGAATCACTTCAGCAGGGTTTCAGGCGCCTTTTGGTTCTGTTTGAATGAAGCTGAGCACTTCTATTTATAGCAAAACAAACTGCAAGCAAGGTGAATTCTCATGTGCATGGAATTTGGACTCTTCATGCATGGGCCTGTACAGGCGCGTGCAAAGCCCAAAAATGGATGAAAATGAATGCTGAACACAAACCAAGTTGAATTGGACGTGTAATTTGAATGGCATTTGCTTGTGTATCAAGATTTCATGTGAATTCCATATTTGGACCTAAATGTTCACCTCTTCGAAAATACCAATTTCCAAATCCAAACATGATCATTTGAGTAATGGTTGGAAAGGTTTTAATGTAAGGAACAATTGTTATGTTGGGCAAAAATCCATTTGAAGTGTGGAAATTTATGAAATTTGAGTTTAAAGTGCAAGGTGCATGACATGTGAAGGCAAGGTTTCTAAATTTGGCCAATGTTCAAGCCCTTCTGTTTTGATGATGCAAGCTTCAAATGAAAAAACTTCCAACATCAAAGTTGTAGATATTTTCAAGACAATCAAAATGGACTTAAATTTTGCATCATTTGGATTTTTGATGAAAGAGTTACAGGCACTTGAAGTTGGACTTTTTTGCCTTTTAATGCATTGGGTCCAAAAGGACCTATAATGTCTTGCATTATCACATGTATTTCCTTTGAGATTTTGAAATTTTGTTCAACATAACATTTGAAGCAGAAATATTAAGCTTTACAATTCATTTGATCCCACCTCAAAATCATAAAAAATGAATGAGTTATGTCCTTGGGAAGTTGACCCAAAATTAGGGTTTCAATCAAAATGACCTATAATGTCTTGGAATGGATGATGACCTTCCAAGCTTCAAATCAATTTTTTATGAACATGAAAGTTGTTCATATTGTCCTTAAGAACAGTTTTGCTTTTGGAACCATCTCCATTTGACCAACACATAAAAAGTTAGGTCTCAGTGCATTTCAAAATAGTTAGATGAATTGACTGATCAACTTCTCAAGTCCATGACTCATATCTTGATGAATTGATGATTGAGGACACTCAAATAAGTTCAAATATGCATGAAAGGATGAATTAAAGAACTTCCCTTGATTGTATTTGACCATGGGCTGGGGTTGCTTCATGAGCAAGGCACACTTGGTACACAGATGAATTAGGGTTTCCTTGGGGCACAAACCTCAAACCCTTTGACTTGCTTTGATCAAAATGATGAATTTAGATGCTAGGGAGGCATATTTGATGGATGAGAGCTTTGGGAACCATTACCATGATTGCTATCATCTTCTTTTGGCCATGTCATTGCACAGATGATCTCCTAGAAGCTCTTGACCTTGTGATTGCCCAAGCTACAAACAAAAGATGTTAGTGACATATTTTTGTGTTTTTGGTTAATAAAAAAAATAAGAAAAGCAATGATATACACTTCAAGCATGCTTGGTGATCTTAAAACCACTCACAAGAGGTCCCACCCAAAGGCAAAGGGAACCAAGATGCTAAAGATCCTTGAGGCAATGTAGATGCCATGAGGGATTTTAGGGACAAAATTAGGGTCTTACAGATGCCCCTATTTAAGGTCATTCTAGCCGGAGAAGTGAAGGTTAAAATCTTCGCCTCGACGGGGTAGAATGGGCTTAAATAATAACAAAGAGACGAATTTTGGTCCCTAAGAGACCTCATGATGCAGATGTATGTATGCAAAATAGTGATACTCTGCGGGGATATATGTCCACAAAGAAAGAAAGAGACCGGGAACGATTGGAAATCCACTGGAGTAACATGCTCATAAGTGGAGCAGAGACTCTGCCGGGGAGTAAAGGGATAGAAATGCATGAGCAGGTCACGACTTAAAACTTTCCGAGAGGCACGGAGAGAATCCATGAAATAAATCAATGGACGGACTCGAGCTGACTCGAAGATGCATGTATTGGGGAATATGCCAACATAGTCAAAAACTTATCCGCAACGGATACTTCGGATAAAAATCTGGACTCAGGTGGAGAAGTCTACTAAGGACTCAGCTGAGAAAGATCCCAACAGAACTCTCCTGGGGAAGCAACGGGGTGAGGTATTACCGATTATTGGGTAATAAGCTCAAAAGAGACGTGTGATTTGAACACCGGTATAAGGGTGAGAGAACAACATGCTCGGGAAGAATGAATATCTAAGACTGGTATAAGGGTGAGAGATATCAATCAACCAAATCATCTGAGGAAGACCTAGAAAGGTATATCTCAACTCAGGAAAATCTGACTCCACGGGGGACAAAAAGGTCATAATAGGAAGCAGAAGGAAGGAACACCAGGGATGCCGGTTACTGGGCATATAATAGGTGACCAACCGAAGCGTGAATCGGGGAATATTCCCAAAACACTCATTATCCAAAAGAGGGCTAAAAGCAGACTCGATTATAGGATGGACATTCGATTCCAAAAAAGAATGTGAATCTTACTCAACTGGGGAAGAACAAAAGGCTTCGACCAAAGAGTGCATGAGATATATTATCTATTACCGTCAGAACATAGATAATATACTCGCATGGAAGATTATCCATAACCGGCTACTGGGTTAATAAAGGATAAATCGACCGAAGAGAGAGGACATCGAGATACCGAAACTAGGTATATAATGATGACCAATAAATGGGAGCAACAAACATTACCGGCAACCGATATATGAAAGATGACTTGCTGGGGATAAACTGCCTAACCAGAGCAATTATCCAAGAGAAAAAGAGATTATCAACATCGAATATTGGATAATGATAACCGTCAATGAGGGGATTACATCTACCGGATACTGGGTAGAAAACCACGGGAGAGTAACCATCATCAACTAGGATGAAAAAAGGTTAACTCTGCAAAGGGGAGAAAATAGGGTTTACAACTACCGGTATAAGGGTAGAAAACCACAGACTCCTCCAGAGATAAGATGAATGATTACTAATTACCAAGCAATTATTCATTTATACCACAGGGGAGTGCAGGAAACAGACAAGAGGCCAATTTAGGATCTAACTAAAGAGGCAAACTGAATCAAGACTCATCCTAATGAGGATATAACTCAATAGGGAAACCTATCCCAATACATGTGTTGGGGAGGAAGCGAAAGCAACCGTCGTCCACGAGGATATAACTCAGTGGGGAATGCGGAAGGAAAGATAAACACTTTCTGCTTAATGGGCTGACTCTACATTGAGGGATCAGACGCCGACATCTGCTTGGGAAATGTATTACCAACTAGCAGGGGATATCAAGCAAAGATATATGGCAAAGAATGCAATCATGAGTATCTGTATGTGTGAAAATCATATGCACACATGCGTGGTTTATGTATGATGAATGCTGACAAACAGACAATTCTAACACAAACAATTCCAAAGAATAAGCACAAATATCCGGTACTACTTCTCAAGAGAGAAAGCCAGATCTAGTGGAGAACATCCACTTTGCCGGGGAATGATCATCAGCCATTCCAGCTGGGGACAGGAGTTATCACACAGATAAAATCCGCCACATAAGCAACTTCACTGGGGAATCTATCCGAGGATGTGGAGGGGTTCTGGGGATCAAACACCAAGAACCGTGCTCATCAAAGAGATCACATCTGCTGAGGAGGAAAGATCGCTACTCTGCTGAAGGGAAGAGAGGTGAATATCTCAACAAGCATTCCACTCAGTAAGATAAACCACAAAAGGCTCCTGAGAAAGAAGATACAGTCATGCCAGGAATATGGACAAATGTCTTACCCTGTTGGATCATACCATCCTTGGGAGAGCACTGAGGATCTCCTAAGTATCCTTTCGTCATTGTGAATGTTCACTTGGTTTAAAAACAAATTATGAAAAAATTTGATTACTCAAAACAATGATATTTTCTCAATTAAAACATGCAAAACATTTGTTGAGTAGAAACAAATAAGAGTGCAAATAATTGGATAAAAGGCTCAAATTTATTTGATGGAATGGTAGCCTGCAAATGGCAAGACTCCATAGATCCTTACAAATTTGAAATTGGTGATATATTTTAGAAAAGGGCTACATTGAACATAATGACCATTTCTCCACCAATTCTAAATTCGATGTATTCGAAGCTTCGGTTGATGATGAATGAGTAAGAATCCCTGACGGATGACAGTTGTAGAACAAAGTCTTGTCAGGATGCAGTTACTTGCCAAATCCCTAATTTTTGCCTAGATTGCCCCAGGATGAGGTACTCAATCTAGCGGGATACGTATATTTATTTTTTCATGTCTCTAACTTTTGCCTGGATCGCCCTTTCGGGTTTTCAATCCACCGAGACGCTCATTTTTGCCTAAGCCGCCCTTTCGGGTTTTCAACTTAGCGAGCTATTCTGTTTTTATTTTTTAGGCGAAGTATTTCTTGACTGCATCCGAATTCACAGGACGAGTGAAATCCTCCCCATCCATAGTTGTAAGTATCAAAGCACCGCCTGAAAAGGCTCTCTTAACAACATATGGACCCTCATAGTTTGGAGTCCACTTGCCCCTGGAATCGAGCGCGAAAGACAAGACATTCTTAAGCACAAGGTCACCTTCTCGGAACACACGGGGCTTGACCTTCTTATCAAAAGCTTTCTTCATTCTTTGCTGATATAATTGACCGTGGCACATGGCAGTCAATCTCTTCTCCTCTATCAAATTCAGCTGGTCATAAGGACTCTGAACCCATTCGGCATCAGTCAACTTAGCTTCCATCAAGACTCTCATTGATGGGATCTCCACCTCTACTGGGAGTACGGCCTCCATGCCATAAACAAGAGAGAAGGGGGTTGCCCCTGTTGAAGTGCAGACAGATGTACGATATCCGTGCAAAGCAAATGGCAGCATCTCATGCCAATCTTTATATGTGACAACCATCTTCTGGATAATTTTCTTGATATTCTTATTAGCAGCTTCAACAGCCCCATTCATATTGGGTCTGTAAGGAGAAGAATTATGATGCGCAATCTTGAACTCGTTACACAGCTCTCTCATCATCTTGTTGTTCAAGTTAGATCCATTATCAGTAATGATCTTATCTGGCACACCGTAATGGCATATGAGTTGATTCTTGATAAACTTCACGACCACCTGCCTGGTCACATTTGCATACGATGCCGCTTCAACCCACTTGGTGAAGTAATCAATTGCTACGAGGATAAATCTGTGTCCGTTAGACGCTTTTGGTTCTATCATGCCGATCATGTCAATTCCCCACATGGAGAAAGGCCATGGTGATGAAATTACATTCAGAAGTGTCGGAGGAATATGAATCCTATCCGCATAAATCTGACACTTATGGCATTTCTTCACATATTTGCAGCAGTCAGACTCCATTGTCAGCCAATAGTAGCCTGCTCTCAACATCTTTCTAGCCATGGCATGTCCATTGGAATGAGTACCAAATGAACCCTCATGGACTTCAGTCATCAACAGGTCTGCTTCTTGTCTATCCACACATCTGAGCAGAACCATGTCAAAATTTCTCTTATAAAGCACATCACCATTGAGGTAGAAACTTCCTGATAATCTCCTCAGAGTCTTCCTATCTTTTACAGATGCTCCAGGCGGGTAAACCTGATTCTAAAGGAAGCACTTGATGTCGTGATACCACGGTTTATCATCTTTTGCCTCTTCTACTGCAAATACATGAGATGGTCTGTCCAAACGCATCACAGTGATATTGGGGACTTCATTCCAAAGCCTGACTATCATCATTGAAGCAAGTGTAGCAAGAGCATCTGCCATCCGATTCTCATCTCGAGGAATATGATGGAAGTCAACCTCAGTAAAGAACGTTGAAATCCTCCTCGCATAATCTCTATATGGAATGAGACCAGGCTGATTCGTTTCCCATTCACCCTTAATCTGATTAACAATGAGGGCCGAATCACCATAAACATCAAGATGCTTGATCCTTAGATCAATGCACTCTTCCAATCCCATAATACAGGCCTCATACTCAACCATATTATTTGTGCATTTGAAAGTTAGCCTTGCTGTAAAAGGAATATGTGTGCCCTGAGGAGTAATAATCACTGCCCCTATACCATTTCCATACTGATTTACAGCGCCATCAAATACCATACTCCATTTGGAACCAGGCTCTGGCCCTTCATCGAGTGTAGGCTCATCACAATCTTTCATTTTCAAATACAGAATCTCCTCATCTGGGAAGTCATATTGAACTGACTGAGAATCCTCAATCGGCTGATGTGCCAAGTGGTCAGCCAAGATACTACCTTTAATAGCCTTTTGAGCTTGATACTCGATATCATACTCAGATAACAACATCTGCCAATGGGCAATCCTCCTTGTTAAAGCAGGCTTCTCGAAGATATACTTGATTGATCCATTATGGATATCAACCAAGTCGTATGATTTAACATGTACCAGTAAGCGCTTAGCAGCCCAAGCCAAAGCACAACATGTTTTCTCAAGCATTGAGTATCGAGACTCCCAATCGGTGAACTTCTTACTCAGGTAGTAAATAACATACTCTTTCTTCCCTGATTCGTCTTGCTGACCAAGGACACAACCCATTGAGTCTTCAAGAACAGTCAGATACATAATCAAAGGTCTTCCTTCCACGGGCGGAGACAGGATCGGAGGTTCAGACAGATACTCTTTAACGCTATCAAAAGCTTTCTGGCAATCCTTGGTCCAATCATGGGATTGATCTTTCCGGAGGAGCTTGAATATCGGCGCACATGTGGCAGTCATGTGGGAGATGAATCTGGAAATATAATGCAAGCGGCCAAGAAAACCTCGGACTTGCTTCTCAGTTTTGGGCGCAGGCATTTCTTGTATTGCTTTGACCTTTGCAGGATCAACCTCAATACCTCTTTCACTGACAATAAAGCCCAATAACTTGCCGGAACGGACTCCAAATGTACACTTGTTGGGATTCAGACGGAGCTTATACTTTCTCAAACGCTGAAAAAGCTTCAACAGGTGCTCTACATGTTTAACTTCCGTTCTTGACTTTGCAATCATATCATCAACATATACCTCGATCTCCTTGTGCATCATATCATGAAACAAGGTGGTCATAGCTCGTTGATACGTGGCTCCGGCGTTCTTCAAACCGAAGGGCATCACTCGATAACAGAATGTTCCCCAAGGTGTGATGAATGTTGTCTTCTCCATATCCTCGGGTGCCATCTTAATCTGATTATATCCAGAAAATCCATCCATAAATGAGAAGACATTGAATTTAGCTGTATTATCTACCAACATATCAATATGTGGTAGTGGAAAATCATCTTTCGGACTAGCTTTATTCAAGTCTCTATAGTCCACACACATCCGGACTTTTCCATCTTTCTTAGGCACGGGCACAATATTGGCCACCCATTGAGGATATGTAGAAGTCACCAGAAACCCCGCATCAATTTGCTTCTGAACTTCCTCTTTGATCTTCACTGCCATATCAGGATGAGTTCTTCTGAGCTTCTGCTTCACAGGCACGCACTCAGGTTTCAAAGGTAGGAAATGTTGCACAATATCTGTATCTAGACCTGGCATGTCTTCATATGACCAGGCAAAGACATCAACATATTCTCGTAGCAAATCAATCAACCCCTTCTTAACAGACTCTTCCAGGAGTGCCCCAATCTTCACTTCTCGCACACAATCCTCAGACCCCAAGTTGACCGTTTCCAGATTCTCAAGATGCGGCTGAATGATCTTCTCTTCATGCTCAAGTAGACGGGTAATATCGTCTGGAATCTCTTCAACATCATCTTCTTCTGCCTCAAATACAGGGAATTCAAAGTTGGGAGATGATGTTGGGTCATTATGTTCAATGGGTTTGATTAACCTGCATAATGATTTTGGATATGAAAGCTTTAGAATTCAAACAAGGCAAGTCATTATGCAGATGAAAAGATTGATTTTATTTTATTTTTAGGTTTTATGTGATCACTAGTTTCATGCAAAAAAGCAAAAAGGGAAAATAGTTGGAAAAACAAACATTTAACATGAATTTATTGAATGAAAATATCATTGTATTTATGCGCCAACAATGTCATCACTCCTCCTTTTGGCATGGGAGGAGGGTTTTTAAACACGGCGAACATTACTTTGACTTATGGATAACTTTTGGAATATCCACAGCGACCCAATTATTGCAGATTCCCCCAGGGATGACGAAGTTGCCAGATTCCTCTGTATCTTCTTCCAAAATGGTAGCAGCTTCCTCGCCTTGACCAGTGTGGATGAAACCTCCACTCTTGAACAACCCTTGGGTGTTGAAGACCCCAGAAGAAAAGCCTATGCCAGCCCGGGACTTGTTGTCTTCTAGCTCAATCATTTTTCCTAAACCAGCAGTTGCACCACACTCAATGGCCAACTTTGCATCTTTATAGGAAGCAAATGAAGGAATTCTCTTCTCAATAGGCTCAGCAATAGATAAAGCTTGGAAAGGAGTTCGAACTTCATCTTCAGCATCTATATATGAGAAGGAAGACAAATGGTTAACCAGGAGAGCCTTTTCTCCCCCTACCACCACTAGCTTCTTGTTCTTCACAAATTTCAGTTTTTGGTGTAGGGTGGATGTCATGGCGCCTGCTTCGTGAATCCATGGTCTGCCTAGGAGACAGCTATACGATGGGTGAATGTCCATAACTTGGAAGGTAATCTGGAAATCACTTGGTCCAATTTTGATTGGGAGATCCACTTCCCCAATCACAGTTTTATGCAACCCATCGAAGGCCTTCACAACTACTCCACTCTGCCTCATAGGAGGCCCTTGATATGACAGTTTTGAGAGAGTGGATTTTGGCAATACGTTCAATGATGACCCGGTGTCCACAAGCACATTGGACATGGCGTCGTCTTTGCAACCCATAGATATATGTAATGCCAAGTTGTGGTCTCTTCCCTCCTCGGGGAGATCAGAGTCACAGAAACTCAAATTGTTACAAGCAGTAATGTTTGCAACAATGCTATTGAATTGTTTTATCGTGACATCGTGATCCACGTATGCCACATCCAACACCTTCTGCAGAGCCTCTCGGTGTGGTTCTGAGTTTAAAAGCAATGACAGCACGGATATTTTGGATGGCGTTTGTAGAAGCTGGTCTACAACATTGTATTCGCTCCTTTTGATGAGCCTCAGCATCTCATCACAGTCTTCTTTCACATTGCCGCTTGGGCCAACAGAAGCAGGGGTTCCCAATGTAGAGGAAGGCTTAACAACAGGTGCCGGATTCGGGGTGCTCACCGCATTCCCAATCGGGCGCTCAACAGAATCAGCATTAGCTTGGGGCTTGGAAGGTGCTGAAAACACACGACCGCTGCGGGTCAAACCACTAACATCCGCAATGTTAACAACAAAGGAAGATGGCAAGGACACCTCTTTCCCACCTTCTACCACGACAACATTATAGCGATAGGGAATTGCTTTTTCGGAAGAGTATGGTACTGGTCCGGCTGGCTTAATGATAAGAGAAGGGGAAGCCTTCTGCTTGCTACCATCATACTTGATGATAACAGGCTCGGGTATCCGGAACACCGGAGAAATCACATTGACTTCGGGCTCATCTTCATCAACATTTCTGTTCTGAAGGATCTCAATGACTCCTTCATCCAGCATTTCCTGAATATCTTTGCGCACCTGGCGACAACCTCTCTGGTTGACAGAACAGACTCGACATCTATCGTGGTCATGCTCATAATGACTATACTCACATAGCAAACGATGCATCTCGACCAGAGATTGTCGAATATGACTGACATATTTGACTTTGTATTTGCCAGGGCAACCCTGGACCATGTTGACAGATTTCCCATGCTCGGGCAATGGGTTCTTCTTCACATTAGGACCTACGTCCTCGAAACACAAAATGCCACACCTCACAAGGTCTTGAACCTTGGTCCTCAAAGGGTAACAATTCTCCACGTCGTGGTCGGGAGCACCAGAATGGTAAACACAATGTAATTCAGGCTTATACCACCACTGGGGGTTAGCAGGTATAGCTGGTGGGTCTCGCGGAGTAATCAACTTCCTCTCTATCAAAGAGGGATATAATTCTACATACGTCATTGGAATAGGATCGAAGGTGACCCTTTTCCTCTCGTAACTTGTGCTGGTTTGATTACTGTTTCGAGGCTGGTAGGTCTGCTGTTGCGGACGGTGCTGTTGTTGTTGATATTGCGGATGTGGTTGCTGATTGTTGTTATGTTGCTGATACTGCTGATTATCTCTAAAGACAGGTGCTATATGAGCCACCTGGTACTGGTTATCGGCGGGACGCACGGTCCTCCTCCTCACAGGGGGTCTTCTTGGTTTCATATGGGAAGTCACAGCATGTGCTTCTCCATCTTTCTTCTTTGCAAACGCCCCATAACGTTTGGCAGAAGAGCCTTCTTCTCTGGTCAGACGTCCTTCTCTAACCCCTTCTTCTAGACGCATCCCCATATTCACCATCTCGGTGAAGTCAGAAGGAGCGCTAGCAATCATCCGCTCATAATAAAAAGAACTTAAGGTCTTCAAAAAGATCTTAGTCATCTCTTTCTCTTCTAGCGGAGGCACAATCTGTGCTGCTAACTCTCACCACCTCTGGGCGTACTCTTTGAACGTTTCCTTGTCTTTCTGGGACATGGCTCTCAATTGATCCCTATCGGGAGCCATATCCATATTATACTTGTAATGCTTGACGAAGGCCTCGCCAAGATCGTTGAAGGATCGGATGTTCGCACTGTCTAAACCCATATACCAATGCAGAGCGGCACCGGACAGACTGTCCTAAAAGTAGTGGATGAGCAATTGGTCATTGTCGGTCTGAGTCGACATTTTCCTGGCATACATGACCAGGTGGCTGAGAGGGCAAGTATTTCCCTTGTATTTTTCAAAGTCAGGGACCTTGAATTTCACAGGGATCTTCACATTAGGAACCAAGCAGAGTTCGGCAGCAGACTTGCCGAAAAGATCCTTTCCTCTGAGAGTTTTCAATTCCTTGCGAAGCTCAAGAAATTGATCATTCATAGCGTCCATCTTCTCATAGACATCTGGGCCTTCAAACGGCTCAGAATGATAGATGTTGTCGTCTACCCTAGGCAAAGTATGCACGACAGGAGGAGGAACAACAAGGACCGGGCTAGATGCCGGCATAGAAGCAAAGGTGGGAGCAGGACCCTCGGGCATGAAATTGGGAGGCATCCCCCACGGGAATCCGGTTGGCATGGCCGTTGGAGCAAAGTGTGCGCTGGCTGCAGGCACAGTCGAGGAGACAATCTCAGAGATGACTGTCCTCTGGGGAGGAGTTAAAGGTGTCGGAGAAGACTGGCTCTGAGCAGCCATGAATGACTCCATCAAGGCACTTAGTCTGGCCACTTCCTCTTTCAGCTCGCGGTTCTCTTGTTCCAGATGATCCATCAGTATTGAAATGTTGGCTCTGGTGTAGTACCGGTGAGTCAGCTTGTCTTCAAAATAAATGAAGAACACAGAGTTAGACCACAGGGCAAGAAGCCGGGAACAAAACCTGCTTATGCACATGATGCATGCAATGCTCGTGCATATGATCTTTTCTTTTATTTCAAAGAAACTTTTAGGGTTCTATTTGCAAATTTTGGAAATATTAAACATTTTTATATGAAATATAATATATGGGAAATATTTTATACCAAAGAAATACAACATTGTTAACCATATACAAGAGGAAAGGAAAATAATCATCCTATGGATCCCTAGAAACAATCATCTAAAGCTCGGGACACAGGAAGATAGGATGCACGAAGTCTCTTCACCTCCCTCTCGTAGGCTGCCTCCATATCCGCCTTCTCCTTGGCGAGTCGATCATACTTCCTCTTCCAAAACTTGGAAGACTGAGGAAGTAGAGAAGTCCATGCATCATCAGGATCATCGATAACCTGATGTTTGAGGAACTCTATCAAAGCATCCTTCTCCTTAATCTGCTGAAGTAACTCTTCTCGTTCACGGATCCAGGCACGTGAACGGTCTTCGTCTCTCAACTCCTCTACTCCTTGATTAGGGAGGGTTGAAGGCCCAACCATAACCAAAGGTGTAGGTCTCGGATACTCGTAAGGCATGAGATATTCAGACGCTCTCTTCGTAACCCAAGCAGTGTAAGGCTCCAAAGCAACACAATTCTTAGGACCCAACTCTTTCCTTCCTTTCCTATGAATCTTGCGCCAAGCGCGGACCATTCTACCCTTCAAGCCTTGGGGATCTTTACCCTCCTGAAAGAACACACCCTCTAACAAAATGTTATTAGGTTTATCCTTTAGGGGGAACCCAAGCTGACGACGTGCCAAAACAGGGTTGTAGTTAATCCCACCACATGTACCAAGAAGAGGTACATTGGAGAATTCACCACAAGAGTCAATAATCTGCACACCATCATACACACGTTTATACCAAGAGATATCATCATTAGTGAGAGACATGAGTCTCGTAGACCACCGTAGACATCCCTTGTTCTCCTTGAAGGCGACCGTTTGCGGTAAGTGAGAAATAAACCACTTATACAACAGAGGCAAACAGCACACAATGGCACCACCACCCTTTGCATTCCTCATATGCAAAGAGAAATAGGTATCACCCAACAGAGTCAGAACGGGATTAAGAGTTGAGAAAATCCTAATAGCGTTCACATCCACAAACCTGTCGATGTTGGGGAACAACACCAACCCATAGATGAGAAGTACAAATAGGGCCTCAAAGGCATCCTCACTCATGGCCTTCCCATACATAGTAGCTTGAGCAATGAGGAACTCAGAAGGGAGACCTTGAATTCCACCTTTGGTAGTCATATGAGCACCAACCAGAGATTCATCTATGTGTAACATGTCTGCTATCTCTTGAGAAGTAGGAATACCCTCCAAGCCACTGAATGGCAACTGGTCTAGGATAGGTATACCCACAAGGTAGGCATACTCCTCAAGTGTAGGCAAAAGCTGGAAATCCGGAAACGTGAAACAACGGTACAAGGGATCGTAAAACTGCACTAATACACTCATCAACCCTTCGTCCATCTGAGTAGTCAGAAGAGGAAGAAGCTTCCCAAAACAAGCCTTGAAACCCAAAGGATCTAGTACATAGGATGTTAGATTCCTTAACTCCTTCAAATCTGGTTGTCTGAAACTGTACTTCTTTGTATTCCTTCTTTGTCTTTCCATGTCTGAAAATTTTGCGAATAAACCCCTTAAGTTCCTTGAAAAATTTCTTAATATTTTGATGATATGGATGCAAATGAGTGCATGAATGCATGAATGCAACAATCACACTCAAGGATCAAACAAAGCACACCAAACAAAGGTCATGGGATGGATCATATCATCCTTAATATCAATCATCCATTTTGGTGGATTATGGTTTACACCTTATCAACACCCAAGTTCCATTGATATTAAGGATACATGAACGGATCGACCATGAATCAAGGGTTTGTTGCAAGTCACGAGCATGGAGTTTAGGTTAAGAACCACCCAAAAGGAGTGTACTAGGGTTTAAACCTGCCAAACATGTTCTACAAGAGGTTCCCATAGTCATCATCCCATCTTTTGGATATTATCGGATAAACGACTACTCGTATTCCAAAAAATATTCTCAAGAAAGACTCTTATGAGTGTAGTATCGCGTAACAATCGTATCAAATCTTACACTTGAACGACTTTCGCACTACATCCTAAAAATAGGCCAAGATGGGCTTGGTAAACTAAGGTCCTTGGCTTCTAAGGTCTATATTGGAAAGAGTAATGTCTAACCACAACTTACTTGTGTGACATTATTGATCCCAACATGACCTCCACCAAGTGAATGGACTTGCAAGTCAACTTGCTAAGGAATAACTCCACACAAGTCAACAAAACTACGCCATTCTCCTATCCTAAGTGCACTCGAGTCCGGGTATAGAACTCATCTCACAAAGATCACCAAGCATGCAAGGAATTAATATTCAAGCAATTCAATCATTACACACAATACAGTAATCCCAAATTGCACAAAAATATGTCACAAGACAATACAATACAACAAGTATGAAAAGTAGGCAAAACCCACTAGGCAAAATTATCCCCAGCAGAGTCGCCACTTTTCTGTAGCGGGGTATTCGTTACCATTAGAGATATTGACTAAATCCAAGGTAAATCATACAAGTCGAGTCGCCACCACACTTCTATTTATCCAAAGGAATGGTTAGAAAGCGAACAAAAACCTAATAGTTTTAACGAAAACTAGTAAAAGAAACAGAGATCTGGGTAAGGGGGTTAGTTATGTAATGGGAAGGTGTTAGGCACCCAAAACATCCTAGGTACTCCTAGGGAGCCCTTTTCATACTTGTCGTAAAGGTTGTTGTTTTTGTGAAAAATTTGTTTGTGCAAACATGATTGAAGAGATGAGAAGAGAATATACAAGTTTATTTACATTTGTGTTTGGATGGATAAACCCATTGCCTACGTACCATCTTAGAAAAGATTAGGATCAAAACCTCGTAGTTCGGGGTAAAAATCTCAAAAGAGTTGATGAATTGATTGGTCCAAAAGCCTTAAGGTCTTTTGTTACCAAAGGGAGAAAACTCAACCTAAAACCACAAATCCACCATGTGAGGATAGCTTCAACATGCTAGTGAGGGGTTAACCCTATAATAAGCATGGAAGACTCATTGTCCATCACTAAGGATATAGGTGAGTATTACATCTACCTCAAGGATAACTCAAACCTAATAGCTAAAGGTTATGAAAGATTTGATTAGGAAAGTGGCCATTGGAACCACAAAAAGACATTTGAATGGGTTATATTTACCAATTAGAAGTATATACAAAAATGGTCAAAGTTGACTTAAAGATTCAATTCAAAGTAAGTGTTATGAAAAGAAAGTTTGAAAATCAAAAGCATAAGGCTTAGGTTTCTAATGTTTGAAAAACAAAGGTTAAATGTTTGCACAAAAAGTTTTGGCTTGGGTTAGAGTGGAGGGAAGAAGAAGAATGGCTAAGTCCTAAGCAAAGCAAAAAGATGAGGGATAAAGAAACAAGACCACAAAAGGAGTTCCTCTCTTGAGATCATATTGATGATCCAAGTAGCTCCCATCCTTTGGAATAAGCAATCACACAAAGCATAAACAATCATCAAACAAGCCTCTTAAGAGATCCTCAAGGTATCTTGTGTCTTTCACTTTGGATGAACATGGCAATGGTTTCTCCAATTTGAGCTCTCATAGAACTCCCTAGCACAAAAGCACACACATCAAAAGTTTCATGAAGTAAATCAAGAATGGACAAGAGTGAGTTTAGAGATTTGGTCCATATTCATCATTAAGGTCCTTTTACTCCAATTTTGCATAGGGAATGTCCTAAATTCTAAGCCCACTTCTCCATTCTTTGCATAGGGTATGTTCTAGATTCTAAGTCCACTTCTTTGCATTTGGTTCTCAATAATTAAAACAAAAACACAAGCGCAATAGTATATACACAATTATGTGCTCAAGTGAGCAAAAGGCAAATTGCATTAACATAAACATGTGCTCAAATGAGCAAAGGGGGAAAAGCAAATGAATAATATGTGCAAGAATAGTAAATTGCATAAAAGTAAAGAGCAAGAAGTAAATGTTAGTTGTTAATGGTTAGTGTTAGTAGTTAGTGTGCCATAAGGCAAATTTAGCGCTATGTTAATCAATCGTAATTGGACTTATGTAGAGTCACAACTATCTGAGGCCGGTCAATAATAATGTAGGCAACAACACAAGTTAGAAGTCTTGATTAGTGAACCAAGTTCCAACAACTTGCCATGCCAAAAAGAAAAAGAGAAATGATCTTGTATTGGTTTAAGCCTTTTGCATGATTTAGGAAACAACCTATCCTTAATGCAAAGCCATTCACTTAATCAATTGATCAAGATGAATTAGATTTGGATCAAGGAATATTAAGTCTCCCTAATCAATGCTAACTTATCAACCTTCAACTCATTGATCAAAAGGAAAAAAAAAGAAGAAGAAGAAGGAGAGGAATAATGGAAATAAAATGGCAAAAGTACAAATGCATTAAATGAAATGAAATGTACCAATCATCATATGTTGACCAATAACATTGAAAGTCAAAGTCAAACAACCAAAAACAGAAGTGAGATGAAGATTGGAAGTCAAGAAATGAACAAAATATTTTTGGTATTTTTTAATATTAAAAATAAAAGAAAAGGTCAAACTTCAAAATTGCTTCAAATCAACCTTGAAAGGTCCAAGCAATTTATCCCAAGTTCAACAAGGTCAAACCAAGTTTGACAAAAAATTTCAGAATTTTTAAAAGTCAGAAACTATTTTTAACCAATTAAAAATGAATAAAAATAACCTAATTGAATTAAAATCTCAAATAAATCTCAAATCAATTATAAAATTGATGAGAATATTTTTCATAGATCCATCATCATTCAAATAGATTAGTAAAATATTTTTGTATTTTTTGAATATCAAAAACTATTTAAAATGAATTAAAAACAACCAGAAAAGAGAAAATTTACAAAAAATATCAAATGATAAAATAAAAATATTAAAAATCAGAATTAGAAACTAGAAATTATTTGGAGACTAATGCAATTGGTCCCATAATTTTTGGATTAAAAATGAAAGAGTTATGAATTTTTGAAATAAAAAGGAATTAAAGAAAATAAAATCAGAAATAAGAAAATAGCAAAAATCAGGAAGCGTTGGATGACTTCATTAATTGACGTGGCAACATCCAATGGATCAGGAGCGCACGCGTACCATAGCCATTAGTCAACTGAGAAGTACAATGCATTAAGTAAAGTCATAACAAGCGAGGGCCAGGATTAGATCTGGAAATTCAATCCAACGATCCATAATGCATCTGGCAATGGAACGGCCACCGGAGCCACCTTCTTCTCCGGTGAGCATGAAGATTTCGGCCAATTTTGCAGACAACTAAATCTCAACCAAAATGCACGATCTATACATCTTTGGAAAGCTGGGATGATGTACATCATCCCTGTGCCACTCAAATCCACTCTAGATCTCTATGTTGAGAGAAATCAGAGATGGAAGTTTTGTGGTGTTCATCATGAACTCAATGGATTTCAAAAGTTAAATGCACAATCATGATGCCTCTATTGAGAGGACTTCAGCCAACACAAGATCCAAGCAAATAGGTCAATATATGGTGAGTTTCGAAGGAAATACCAGTTGAAGAGAAAACTTGATTTCTGGAAACTTGAGCTCGATTCCTTGCTTTCTTTGCCAAAATAGAAGATCAATGAGCTGAATGATGAAGGTTTAGAAGCTTTAGATCCAAGGATTCAACCAGATGTAGTTGAATTTTGGATCTGAAAAATTTGAAGAAAAATTGAAATAGCTTCTTTGGTGAGGTTGGGGAATCACTTCAGCAGGGTTTCAGGCGCCTTTTGCTTCTGTTTGAATGAAGCTGAGCACTTCTATTTATAGCAAAACAAACTGCAAGCAAGGTGAATTCTCATGTGCATGGAATTTGGACTCTTCATGCATGGGCCTGTACAGGCGCGTGCAAAGCCCAAAAATGGATGAAAATGAATGCTGAACACAAACCAAGTTGAATTGGACGTGTAATTTGAATGGCATTTGCTTGTGTATCAAGATTTCATGTGAATTCCATATTTGGACCTAAATGTTCACCTCTTCGAAAATACCAATTGCCAAATCCAAACATGATCATGTGAGTAATGGTTGGAAAGGTTTTGATGTAAGGAACAATTGTTATGTTGGGCAAAAATCCATTTGAAGTGTGGAAATTTATGAAATTTGAGTTTAAAGTGCAAGGTGCATGACATGTGAAGGCAAGGTTTCTAAATTTGGCCAATGTTCAAGCCCTTCTGTTTTGATGATGCATGCTTCAACTCAAAAAACTTCCAACATAAAAGTTGTAGATCTTTTCAAGAAAATAAAAATGGACTTAATTTTGTCATCATTTGGATTTTTTATGAAAGAGTTATGGGCACTTGAAGTTGGACTTTTTTGCCTTTTAATGCATTTGGTCCAAAAGAACCTATAATGTCTTGCATTATCACATGTATTTCCTTTTAGATTTTGAAATTTTGTTCAACGTAACATTTGAAGTAGACATATTAAGCTTTCCAATGCATTCGATCCCACCTCAAAATCATAAAAAATGAATGAGTTATGTCCTTGGGAAGTTGACCCAAAATTAGGGTTTCAGTCAAAATGACCTATAATGTCTTGGAATGGATGATGACCTTCCAAGCTTCAAATCAATTTTTTATGAACATGAAAGTTGTTCATATTGTTCTTAATAACATTTTTGCTTTTGGAACAATCTCCATTTGACCAAAATATAAAAAGTTAGGTCTCAGTGCATTTCAAAATAGTCAGATGAATTGACTGATCAACTTCTCAAGTCCATGACTCATATCTTGATGAATTGATGATTGAGGACACTCAAATAAGTTCAAATATGCATGAAAGAATGAATTAAAGAACTTCCCTTGATTGTATTTGACCATGGGCTGGGGTTACTTCATGAGCAAGGCACACTTGGTACACAGATGAATTAGGGTTTCCTTGGGGCACAAACCTCAAACCCTTTGACTTGCTTTGATCAAAATGATGAATTTAGATGCTAGGGAGGCATATTTGATGGATGAGAGCTTTGGGAACCATTACCATGCTTGCTATCATCTTCTTTTGGCCATGTCATTGCACAAATGATCTCCTAGAAGCTCTTGACCTTGTGATTGCCCAAGCTACAAACAAAAGATGTTAGTGACATATTTTTGTGCTTTTGGTTAATAAAAAAAATAAGAAAAGCAATGATATACACTTCAAGCATGCTTGGTGATCTTCAAACCACTCACAAGAGGTCCCACCCAAAGGCAAAGGGAACCAAGATGCTAAAGATCCTTGAGGCAATGCAGATGCCATGTTATGATGCCATGAGGGATTTTAGGGACAAAATTAGGGTCTTACAATTCCTTGACAAAAATATTTCTTCTAGCTTCAGTTGTTACAGGTAGGCATGACAACATAACATGTACTTGTGGGGACCCATCTAAATTCATCCTGAATTTGACGGGGAAAACCCGTTTTTACTGAGTTTGGGCCCGAGTTTAAGTTCTCCCTGATTACAAAATATAGGAACAAGTCAGGTAATGGGAACACTAGTATCGACCTCGAACCCGCCCTATTTATTTCATTGTGTATTTTATTATTTAGTTTTGATATTTTAGAATATTAAATATGTGGTCAATATTTTGATATTTTTATTTTATTATTTGAAATATTTGAAATGTATATATGGAATTTTTTTAGATTTTTTTAGTTTATTATTTGTAATATAATTTGATTTTGGAAAAAATGAATATTTCTATTTTTAAAAAATAATTTCACCAAATGGAACGTGGCAGAATGGAGATACTCAAACTCAACCCAAAACCTTTTGGGACGGGTTTGAGTCTTAATTCTTCACGCCTTGTTGGGGATTGGGGTGAGGAACGAGGATTGTTTGGGGATTTAGGTTTGGCCTTGGGGGAGTTAAAAATCGTCCCCGACCTACCTGGTTGTCATGCCTAGTAATAAGCTAACCTCGTGATACAAAGAGCTACTGATCTAATGAATAGTATGTATAATCTAGTGCAACAACACAATTCACAATTCATATCTGAAAGGTTGTTTAGGATTAAAGGGAACATACAACACGTTAATCAGAAGAATAACATTGTGTTGATGGTGAAGGTGAGAAAAACAAGAAAGGGGGGTTTGAATTGTTTTAAAAAATAAAAGCTTTTTCAGAAATAAGAACACACAAAATTTTATACTGGTTCTCTTAGAAAACAAAGCTACTCTAGTCCACCCGGCCAAGGTGATTTCGCCTTCAAAAAGGACTTAATCCACTAACCTTGAAAGATTACACAACCAATCGTCTAAGAGAATGATCTCTTAGTCCTCTCAAGTATACAGACTGCGCAGAGTCACTTGAGGAACAAAACAATTAAGCAAAATAGATTTGTAATGTAAAGTGCTTCTAAGAGTAAGCAAGTATTACATCAAAGTATTAGAGCAAGAGTTTTTCACGTAAGAGCAACAGCTCGTGAAAATGAGAGAGAATATGAATGACTTTTTCTGTGCGTTGGTGTTATATCTCTCAGTGAGGTAGACTGTCCTTTATATAGTAGTGAGAAGGACCGTTGGAGTGATGACATAATCTTGGTCTTTGATGAGCATTCAATGTCATTACTTCTGTGTTTCTTGCTATAACCATTTTGTCTCCCTGATTAACTTCTTTCTTAAAATACTTTCTTTCCATATTGAGAAATTCTTTCCGTTACGTTTTCTGGATTTAGTGAATCTTCCTCAGAGTCTTGTTGTATCAGAGTCTTTCTTCAGAAGGAGATCATGTCTGAATTCATTAGAGCTTCTCAGAATACTAGTCTTCTTGATCATCAGATTCTAAGACCAGTAGTTGATTAGAGCTTCTGGTTTCTTTTTACTGTCTTTCTTTGATCAGAGTCAGAACTTCTTTGACGTACTTCTTCCTTAGCGGCGTCTAATCTCCTAGTATTTTGCATCTGACAAGTGCTTGTATCTGATAAGAGGATCAGAATGCTTCGTTACTATTCAGAGTCCAGCATATTTGTTCAGAGTCCTGCATACTTAGAGAAAATCTCGTTAGAGTGCCATTTTTGGTTTCATCCTTTGTTATCATCAAAATCTTAGAATTCTATTGTAGAACTAATTTTGTTCTTACAATCTCCCCCTTTTTGATGATGACAAAACAATTTAAATTGGTGATGAAACAGTATTAGATAAGAGTCTTAGGTCAGATTGTAGTGAGCTCCCCCTGAGTTAAATCTGGGAGTTCAGAGTTTCTTACCGGACCTTCAATGATTTGGTGTTTCTAGTTACTTTCCTGCAAATCTCCAAGTCAAAATTTTAGAAACAATGTTTGCAGAGTTGATAGGAGTTAGATATGTTTTCATCAGAGATGTTTTTAGTTCTCCCCCTTTTTGTCATAATAAAAAAGACTTAGTAAAACATATTAGCAAATAGAGATATATTAACAGGTAGCAAGTACAGAGAGAAAGACATAGAATCAGAAAGCAACAAACATCAGAGAAAAGCAACAAGCAAAAGATAAGAACACAAAAACAAATCCTAGGTGCCTAAGGGTTTGGAGGTGGAGGCATTCTCTGGAGCAGCTGGGTCAGCAGATTCTGAATGTTGACATTGACGGAATCCTGTTGATCCAATCTGGCTCGGACTTCCTGCTGTTCTTTCTGAAGATCTTCAAGAGTCTTTAGGACCAGAGGTACAAAGGTGGAGGACTCCCCCTGAGTCAGAGCATCATTTCCTACCCTGGCGGCAGACTCTTCAGCCAGACGAGCTGTTTCTTCAGCGGCAGCTTTTGCTTTTGCGTCAGCTTCAACAGCAGCAGCGGCATCAACTAGAGCTTTGGCCTCAGCTTCCTTGATCCTTTGCAGTTCTGCTTGCTTTGCTTTCTCTTCAGCTTCTTTGCATGCCCGCTCTTCAGCTTCTCTGGCTAGACGCGCCTGGAGTCTGATCTCAGCGTCTCTGATGAAGTCGTTGTGGACTTGCTCAGAGAGGCCTTTCAGCTTGAAGGCTTCAGAGGTCATCCTGTAACACCCTTCTAAAATACCCCAATAATTAATTAAAACAACAAATATAAATCAGAGTAGATATGCAATTTAAGGGTGTCACACTTGACACTTCACACCATTCAACGAAATATCTTGTCATGCTCATTTATTAATCAAAATAAAACATTGCACAATTCGCAGCGGATAGAAATCTAACAATCATGCAAACCATGTAACACATTACATGTAAGATTGTTCAACAACCAACAATGAAAACAAAGTAAAACATCCCGTCCCGATGTTACATATACCAGAGCATGACCCACTAAGGAACTACACTAGACTCCAAGCACTAGCTTCTACTCAATCACTGCTCGTTACCTGAAACATAGTTGTAAGGGTGAGTTCCTCAATCGATATAATAAGCATTATAAAATATCATGTAATGTTAAGTAAATTAACACATTCATCACCCTAATCATATCACACATTCAGCAACGGCAACATCAACTCATAGTCATATCACACATTCAGCAACAGCAACATCAACTCATAGTCATATCACACATTCAGCAACAGCAACATCAACTCATAATCATACTCAACACAAACCCAACACACACGTATAATATTGGAATACATCCATTCATATTATACGCCATACATACATTATGAAATGAGACTCCATGCATGCGGTACCGACTATTCGTGAACACATAGTTCAACCTCACCGATCCAACCCAGATACGGCTACCAAGCTCACTAGTCCCACTCATTTGAGACCTAGTGACTCACTCACTAATTCCTCACCATGGGAATTAGCTACCACCATAAAGGCCACCTCACCGATCAAATCCAGATACGGCTACCAAGCTCACTAGTCCCACTTATTTGAGACCTAGTGACTCACTCACTAATTCCTCACCATGGGAATTAGCTACCACCATAAAGGCCACCTCACCGATCAAATCCAGATACGGCTACCAAGCTCACTAGTCCCACTTATTTGAGACCTAGTGACTCACTCACTAATTCCTCACCATGGGAATTAGCTACCACCATAAAGGCTATGCTATGCACGCTAAATCACCTAGCATGCAAACATCAACAACAATCTACAATGGACATATGCTCACACTCTAAGCCATAAACAGTCCATCCACAATTTGCATACACAATAAACATATTCACAGCATTATGCATACCATCATGCATCATCAGCATATTTATCACAGAATCATATCATGTCATGCCAACTAATAAATCACAGTATTAGCACACTCTACTAATACCTATACTGCTCAAAACAACGGGAAATGATCCCTACTATATCATACATCAGCTAAATTACATCACTCAGTTGAAACGACCAAAACTGCACAAACAACAACTCAGAAAAATCAAATTTCTGCCCATACGCGTATGCCCCATGCCCATACGCGTATGGCACATTTCCTGGCCAAGCCCATACGCGTATGGCCTGTCTCATACGCGTATGCTACGCGTACCACATCCCCATACGCGTACCAACA
Source organism: Lathyrus oleraceus (assembly GCF_024323335.1). NCBI lineage: Eukaryota > Viridiplantae > Streptophyta > Magnoliopsida > Fabales > Fabaceae > Lathyrus > Lathyrus oleraceus. The sequence continues at coordinate 614,386,773 of NC_066583.1, forward strand.
GAGACAAAACTACGTTTAAAACATCATCTCCTTCATTCATACGCGTATGGCCTCATCCATACGCGTACCAGGCCATCTCATACGCGTATGGCCTAGTGTCATACGCGTATGACCAGAAACCAGAATTTTCCAGATCTGCTATGGCTTTCTCTGCTACGAGATTTCTCGAATCCAACCTCCTACAGTCCAATTTTTTTCACAGCATTTGTTCATATTACCTAACACAGATCATACCCATTCAATTTCACAATTTCTAATCTTATTACATCTAATTCCTACGAATTTCTTCAATTATAACCCACATCTCATCCGTTCATAAGTTCAAAATTTCAGCATTCATCATCCAAATTCGAGGCAATTCAATGGTTTATCACTACCCATTACATGTTAACCCATAATACCCATTAAACGACGATAAACCCCCCTTACCTGAGTTAATCCGGCAAATCTTTGAACTTCAAGCTTTTCCTTTCTTCAACCCTTTTTCTCTTGCTCTTCCTTTTTGCCCTTTTTCCACTTTTCAGTCGCTTCTCCCTTTTCACGTGAAAAACTCTTTTTACCAAATGGAACTCTTTTCTAATTCCAACTTTATTATTCCAATAATAATAATCCAATAATATTCCAATTATTTAATTAAATTAATAAATATACTATTAACTTAAATTAAATAATTATTATATTTTATCGGGGTGTTACAACTCTCCCCCACTAAAAGAGTTTTCGTCCTCGAAAACATACCTCAAGCGAATAACTCTGGATAAGATTCCTTCATCTGACTCTCAAGTTCCCAAGTCACATTGCCACCTGCTGGTCCTCCCCAAGCTACCTTTACCAAAGCAATCTCTTTACCCCGCAACTGCTTCAACTCTCGATCCTCAATCCTCATAGGTGATGTTTCAACAGTCAGGTTATCTCTCACCTGTACATCATCTACTTGGACCACATGCGACGGATCAGGAATGTACCTCCTCAACTGAGACACATGAAAAACCTCATGCAAATTCGCAAGTGACGGCGGTAAAGCGATACGATAGGCTACCTCCCCTATCCTCTCCAAAATCTGATAAGGACCAATAAATCGAGGTGTCAACTTCTTCGACTTCAAAGCTCGACCAACCCCAGTTATCGGAGTAACACGAAGAAACACATGATCTCCCTCTTGAAACTCAAGTGACTTCCTCCTCTTGTCGTGATAACTCTTCTGACGACTCTGAGCAATCCTCATCTTCTCCTGAATCATCTTAATCTTTTCCGTAGTTTGTTGAACAATCTCCGGTCCAACCACAGCACTCTCACCGGACTCATACCAACATAAAGGTGTCCGACATCTCCTACCATACAAAGCTTCAAACGGTGCCATACCAATGCTCGAATGAAAACTATTGTTGTAGGTAAACTCAATCAAAGGTAAATAACAATCCCAAGCACCTCCCTTTTCCAAAACACAAGCCCTCAAAAGATCCTCCAGTGACTGAATCGTCCTCTCAGTCTGACCATCAGTCTGCGGATGATATGCAGAACTCAATCTCAGCTTAGTTCCCAAAGCCCTTTGTAAACCTTCCCAGAACTTCGATGTAAATCTAGGATCTCTGTCCGAAACAATACTCGACGGAATACCATGCAAACTTACAATTTTCTCAATATACAACTCCGCTAATCTCTCTAACGGATAATCCATTCTGATCGGAATGAAATGAGCCGATTTTGTCAATCTGTCAACAATCACCCAAATAGCTTCAAAATTCTTAATTGTCCTCGGTAAACCCGAAACAAAATCCATACTGATACTATCCCACTTCCACTCTGGAATAGCCAACGGTTGCATTAGCCCAGACGGCTTCTGATGCTCAATCTTTGACTTCTGACAAGTCAAACAAGAATAAACAAAACTTGCAATTTCTCTTTTCATTCCCGGCCACCAAAATAACCTTTTCAAATCATGATACATCTTCGTAGCCCCAGGATGAATACTCAGGCCACTACGATGTCCTTCCTCAAGAATACTCTTCTTAAGTTCGGTAACATCCGGAATACACACCCGATTACCAAATTTCAAAACACCATTCTCATCAACTCTGAATTCACCACCTTGACCTTGATTCACTAGAGTCAACTTATCAACCAAAAGCACATCGGATTTCTGACCCTCTCTAATCTCATCCAGAATACCACTCGTTAACTTCAACATTCCCAATTTAACACTATTGTGAGTACTCTCACACACCAAACTCAAGTCTCTAAACTGCTCAATTAAATCCAATTCCTTAACCATTAACATAGACATGTGCAATGATTTCCGACTCAATGCATCAGCCACTACGTTTGCTTTACCCGGATGGTAATTCAAACCAAAGTCATAATCCTTCAGAAACTCTAACCATCTCCTCTGTCTCATATTCAGCTCTTTCTGATCAAACAAATACTTTAAACTTTTATGGTCACTGAAAACCTCAAATCTTGACCCGTACAAGTAATGCCTCCATAACTTCAGAACAAACACCACAGCTGCCAACTCTAAATCGTGTGTCGGATAGTTCCTCTCATGAACCTTCAGTTGTCTCGAAGCATAAGCTACAACCTGCTTATTCTGCATCAAAACACCACCCAAACCCAACAATGAAGCATCACAGTAAACCTCAAATGGTTCCGACGGACTTGGTAATATCAGAATAGGAGCAGTAGTTAACCTTCTCTTTAACTCTTGGAAACCTTCTTCACATTTTGAGTCCCAAACAAACGCTTGCCCCTTTCTAGTCAACATCGTCAACGGTAACGCCAACTTAGAAAATCCCTCAATGAATTTCCTATAATAACCTGCAAGTCCAAGAAAACTCCTTATCTCCGAAACTGACTTCGGAGCTTCCCACTTAGATACCGCTTCTATCTTAGAAGGATCAACAGCAACACCACCTCTTGAAACCACATGACCAAGAAAACTAACTTCTTCTAACCAAAATTCACACTTGGACAGTTTAGCAAATAACTTCTTTTCTCGTAAAACTCCTAAAACCACTCTCAAATGTTCAGCATGCTCTTCTTCAGATTTCGAATACACCAAAATATCGTCAATAAACACCACAACAAACTTGTCTAGGTACGGATGGAAAATCCTATTCATATACTCCATAAATACCCCAGGCGCATTAGTCACACCAAAAGGCATTACAGAATACTCATAATGTCCATACCTTGTTCTGAAAGCAGTCTTCTGAATATCCTCAGTTTTCACACGTATCTGATGATACCCCGATCTCAAATCTATTTTGCTGAACACACTCGCACCAACCAACTGATCCATCAAATCATCAATCCTCGGCAAAGGATACCGATTCTTGATCGTCACTTTATTCAGTTGCCTGTAGTCCACACACAACCTCATAGTACCTTCTTTCTTCTTAACCAATAACACTGGTGCACCCCACGGTGACACACTCGGACGAATAAATTTCTTATCCAACAGATCTTCCAACTGACTCTTCAATTCAGTTAACTCAACAGCAGACATACGGTACGGAGCCATCGATATCGGCCTAGTACCAGGTACCAAATCAATCGAGAACTCAACTTCACGCTCTGGCGGTAATTCATTCACTTCTTCAGGAAACACATCAGGAAAATCACACACCACGGCTAGATCGCGAATCACCAGTTTATCTTTAGCCTCCAAAGTCGCTAACAACATAAACAACTCTGCCCCATCTGCTACTGCCTCATTCACCTGCCTTGCTGATAGAAACAAACTCTTTCCCTCCTCAATCTCAGGAAAGATCACAGTCTTATCAAAACAGTTGATATAAACTCGGTTAAGCACCAACCAGTTCATACCTAGGATAACATCAATCTGCACTAGTGGAAGACACACGAGGTCCATCCCAAAGTCTCTACCAAAAATACTCAAAGGACAATTTAAACAAACTGAAGTAGTAGTCACTGAACCCTTCGCAGGAGTATCAATCACCATACCCCCATGCATCTCAGATATCTCTAATTTAAGTTTCACAACACACTCCAAAGATATAAAGGAATGAGTCGCACCTGTGTCAATAATAGCTACAAGAGGAAATCCATTAATATAACACGTACCTCGGATCAAACGATCATCTGCAGAAGTCTCAGAACCCGATAAAGCAAAGACCTTGCCTCCCGACTGGTTCTCTTTCTTCGGCTTAGGACACTGTGGACTGATATGACCCACCTCTCCACAGTTGAAACAAGTCATAGTCTTCAACCGGCACTCTGCAGCCAAGTGACCACCTTTGCCACACTTGAAACACTTCTTCTCAGTACTGGTACACTCATGGATACGATGTCCAGCCCGACCACATCTGTAACAATTAGCAGGGGCACTGGAGTCTCCCCCACTAGGTCTCCTCATCCCACTCTGTCTCTGGAAACCTTTGCCAGCTGCATACGGTTTCCCACGATCATTCTGATTCTTGCCTTTCCTATCAACCCTCTGCTGATAGCTCTCCGCTCTGGCCTTGGTATCCTGTTCAAAAATCCTGCAACAGTCAACCAAGTCGAAAAACACTCGAATCCGCTGATACCCAATAGCCTGCTTGATCTCGGGACGTAACCCGTTCTCAAACTTCACACATTTTGAAAATTCCCCAGTAGCCTCATCATAGGGAGTGTAATACTTCGACAGCTCTGTGAACTTAGCAGCATACTCAGTAACAGACCGGTTGCCCTGCTTCAATTCTAAGAACTCTATCTCTTTCTTTCCTCTGACATCCTCTGGAAAGTACTTCCTCAGGAATCTCTCTCTGAACACCGCCCAAGTGATCTCAGCATTCCCAGCAGCTTCCAACTCAGTGCGGGTAGCAACCCACCAATCATCTGCTTCCTCTGACAGCATATGCGTACCGAACCTGACCTTCTGGTTATCGGCACACTCAGTCACTCGGAAGATCCTCTCGATCTCCTTCAACCACTTCTGAGCACCATCTGGATCGTATGCTCCCTTGAACATTGGAGGATTGTTCTTCTGGAACTCACTCAGTTGACGAGCAGCTCCCAGTCCCACAACATTCGGATTCCCTCCAAGTACTCCAGCTAGCATACCCAGAGCCTCAGCAATCGCAGCATCGTCTCTACCTCTTCCAGCCATCTCTATTCTGAGTTAATCCAACAAGCTAAAACAATAAGTACTGATAGGGTTACACAACACCTATCACATATAGGGAAACAGAATAATTACGACTCGACTCGACCGACTATGCTCTGATACCACTAATGTAACACCCTTCTAAAATACCCCAATAATTAATTAAAACAACAAATATAAATCAGAGTAGATATGCAATTTAAGGGTGTCACACTTGACACTTCACACCATTCAACGAAATATCTTGTCATGCTCATTTATTAATCAAAATAAAACATTGCACAATTCGCAGCGGATAGAAATCTAACAATCATGCAAACCATGTAACACATTACATGTAAGATTGTTCAACAACCAACAATGAAAACAAAGTAAAATATCCCGTCCCGATGTTACATATACCAGAGCATGACCCACTAAGGAACTACACTAGACTCCAAGCACTAGCTTCTACTCAATCACTGCTCGTTACCTGAAACATAGTTGTAAGGGTGAGTTCCTCAATCGATATAATAAGCATTATAAAATATCATGTAATGTTAAGTAAATTAACACATTCATCACCCTAATCATATCACACATTCAGCAACGGCAACATCAACTCATAGTCATATCACACATTCAGCAACAACAACATCAACTCATAGTCATATCACACATTCAGCAACAGCAACATCAACTCATAATCATACTCAACACAAACCCAACACACACGTATAATATTGGAATACATCCATTCATATTATGCTCCATACATACATTATGAAATGGGACTCCATGCATGCGGTACCGACTATTCGTGAACACATAGTTCAACCTCACCGATCCAACCCAGATACGGCTACCAAGCTCACTAGTCCCACTCATTTGAGACCTAGTGACTCACTCACTAATTCCTCACCATGGGAATTAGCTACCACCATAAAGTCCACCTCACCGATCAAATCCAGATACGGCTACCAAGCTCACTAGTCCCACTTATTTGAGACCTAGTGACTCACTCACTAATTCCTCACCATGGGAATTAGCTACCACCATAAAGGCCACCTCACCGATCAAATCCAGATACGGCTACCAAGCTCACTAGTCCCACTTATTTGAGACCTAGTGACTCACTCACTAATTCCTCACCATGGGAATTAGCTACCACCATAAAGGCTATGCTATGCACGCTAAATCACCTAGCATGCAAACATCAACAACAATCTACAATGGACATATGCTCACACTCTAAGCCATAAACAGTCCATCCACAATTTGCATACACAATAAACATATTCACAGCATTATGCATACCATCATGCATCATCAGCATATTTATCACAGAATCATATCATGTCATGCCAACTAATAAATCATAGTATTAGCACACTCTACTAATACCTATACTGCTCAAAACAACGGGAAATGATCCCTACTATATCATACATCAGCTAAATTACATCACTCAGTTGAAACGACCAAAACTGCACAAACAACAACTCAGAAAAATCAAATTTCTGCCCATACGCGTATGCCCCATGCCCATACGCGTATGGCACATTTCCTGGCCAAGCCCATACGCGTATGGCCTGTCTCATACGCGTATGCTACGCGTACCACATCCCCATACGCGTACCAACAGAGACAAAACTACGTTTAAAACATCATCTCCTTCATTCATACGCGTATGGCCTCATCCATACGCGTACCAGGCCATCTCATACGCGTATGGCCTAGTGTCATACGCGTATGACCAGAAACCAGAATTTTCCAGATCTGCTATGGCTTTCTCTGCTACGAGATTTCTCGAATCCAACCTCCTACAGTCCAATTTTTTTCACAGCATTTGTTCATATTACCTAACACAGATCATACCCATTCAATTTCACAATTTCTAATCTTATTACATCTAATTCCTACGAATTTCTTCAATTATAACCCACATCTCATTCGTTCATAAGTTCAAAATTTCAGCATTCATCATCCAAATTCGAGGCAATTCAATGGTTTATCACTACCCATTACATGTTAACCCATAATACCCATTAAACGACGATAAACCCCCCTTACCTGAGTTAATCCGGCAAATCTTTGAACTTCAAGCTTTTCCTTTCTTCAACCCTTTTTCTCTTGCTCTTCCTTTTTGCCCTTTTTCCACTTTTCAGTCGCTTCTCCCTTTTCACGTGAAAAACTCTTTTTACCAAATGGAACTCTTTTCTAATTCCAACTTTATTATTCCAATAATAATAATCCAATAATATTCCAATTATTTAATTAAATTAATAAATATACTATTAAATTAAATTAAATAATTATTATATTTTATCGGGGTGTACACATCCAGCCTATCACTCTGTTCCAGTGAGTCCTTACAGCAAAAGGATCATCACTGATGCCAGAGTTGATGGTCAGAGACTTGACCTTGTCAACTGAAGCTTCTGCAAACACCTTTATTACTTCCTCAAGGGTTAGAAGGGTGTTTTCAGGTTCAGATGTTTGGGGTGGAGAAGTGGGAGGGCTTAAGTTGAGTGTGGGAGTTTGTGGGTCAACGGATGTAGTTGGTTGGGGTATTTCAGAGTTTCGTGGTAGTGATTCAAAGTGAATTGGTTCGGATGGTGGAGGGTCAGATGTGGTTGTGTTTGGGTTGTCTGTAGGTGGAGAGGTAATTTCTGGTTCAGGGATAGATTGTGTTGGCTGTTGAGAGGCCAGAGCATGTTGTTGGAGCTGAGCCAGAGTTGGGGAGTGAGGGTCAGATGGTTCAGTGTCTGATGAAAGTGTGTAGTAGGGTGGTGATTCTGGAGATGAAGATGAGGAGGGTGAGGTTGTTTCGTTTAGCATTTCTACTTCCGAAATGGGTAAATTTGGTGGCCAAATTGAATTTTTGAGAGGGTTGGTTAGATGGTCTGGTGGTTGAGGGAGGAGTTTCTAAGTTAGTGTATATGGGCGAAGGTTGAGGGATTGAGGAAGCAATAGGTTTAACTTGTACAGAAGAAGGGAGAGGTACAGACTTACCAGAGGATCCAGCCAGAGGTACTGGAGGTCTTGATCTAGAAGATTCTCCCAGCTTTGCTTTCTTTGCCTGCTTTGCCTTCTCATATGGTTCTCGTGGTCGCTTCATGAAGTCTGAAGGACATTCTGGCAGCCAGTCTAAGGAGAAGTCTGAGAACTCTACTCCTTGTTTACGCAGATCATCTAAGTAGTACATGACTACCTCTGGAGGGTCGATCTTTGAGAACAGATAAAGTTCATTTGGGATCTTTCTCTGATCTTTAAGAGCTTTATAGGAGGTGTCCAGAGTTGGTTTGACCCTTATTTGATTCAGAATTCCCATGCTCTTCAGATTGCAGGCGTTCAGAGCTCTTCCAGTATCTATCATCACGTCTTCCATGAGTCTGAACTGTATCAGATGGTCCACGAGACCGCTTTCTATCAGGACGTCAGAAATGAGCCTCCCCAGAGGAATGTAGTTTCTGGGCTTCATGTTGTTTCTGGTATCTCTCACAGAGTCTCTGAGATATTTGAAGAGGAGTGCAGGAAGGCAGAGCTTCAGACCCTTGTGGATACAGTACAGAATGCACTTCTGGTCTGTGTTGATGTAATCTGAGGAGTTGGAGGCTGGGCGATGATGGATGGTGCCCAAGATGATCTTCAACCATACTCGGAGGTTCTGATGCAGTTCCTTATTCTTGGAATGTTTGCCTTCAGCGTTATGTTGGAAGATTGTTGGGTTAATCTCATGGGACAGATACTTTGCCCTAGGATTAATGTTGTAGATACGTCTTCCTCCAGCTTTCTCCATGCCCAGAAGAGCAGCAATAGACTATTCAGTGATCACCATCTTGACTCCTAAAACATAGGAGACGATGTAGTGATCGTCAGCGTCAGCAAATCACCAGAATTCTTTAACCAAGTTAGTGTAGACTGAACCATAGAGACGTTGGAAGTAGTTTCCCCAACCTTGATTCTTCAGTTCGTCAGTGAGGTCGACACCGTTCTTTTGCATGTTGTCAAAATTAACCAGTGATTCACACAATACTTCCAGCTTTTCAAAAGGTGTTGCAAGATGGATGTGGGGCTCACGATCAAGAATGTGAGGCTCTTTGTAGATTGGAGTGGAGACGACACCAGTAACTGCTGGGTTTTGATTGCTTGAACTTGGAGCTTGCTCATTTGAGTTCATTTGTTGAGAGAAGTTATACACTGATTGTTGTTGAGAATCCATGAAGATTGTTGATGAACTGGGTTGAACGTTGAAGAACTAGAGTGCACACTGCAGAAATGCCTTGAGAGAAGAAAAATTTGCAAGAGAGCTAAAAGTGTTTGTGAGAGTGAAAAGTGTGCAATATGTGAAGAGAAGAGTTTAAATACCCAATTTAGGGCGCATGCAAAACGACACACAAACATGAGTTTAGCACAAAAACAAGTATGCACGTTAGAGGGAGAATGATTACAGCTCATAAATGATGTCTAATTCCAAAATCAGTACACTGCTCGAGGAGATCTCAAGAGACTGTTTCTTGGTTACTACTAGACAGCTGTCTAGAAGTTCCAAGGTCAGACTCATGATGCTCCACGTGTTTACTTTATCTGATCTTCAGGAATACCAATGGATTGGTTCTTGGATATTTCTAACTCAGATGACTTCTAACTAGTAGTAGCATCAAAGTCAGATACAAAATCCAATTTGTTTATATCAGAATCTTATTTTGCTAACTTAGAGGCACATTTTATTCAGGACAATTTTGAATGTTCAGATTCTTTAAAATGAAGGAGAATCTATCTTTAGCAAGGGGTTTGGTAAAGATGCCAGCCCATTGATGGGTTGTATCAATGAATTTCAACATTACTACCCCTTTCTAAACATAGTCTCTATTGAAATGATGTTTTATTTCTATGTGCTTAGCTCTGGAGTGCAAAATAGGATTCTTGCTTAAACAGATTGCAACACTATTATTACAAAAGATAGGAATGTTACTCTTAAAGATTTGAAGATCCTCTAGTTGATTCTTCATCCAGAGCATCTGAGTGGTGTATAATGATGCTGAAATGTATTCTGCTTCTGCAGTGGACAAGGCTATGGTTGATTGTCTTTTGCTGGCCCAGGATATTAGATTCTTTCCCTAGAGCTGACAATTTCCAGATGTACTTTTTCTTTCCATTCTGTCTCCTGCGTAATCTGCATCACAGAAACCAGATAGTCTATACTCTGATGTTTTCTCATACATCAGGCCCAGGTTAGGCGTTCCTTTCAGATATATGAGTATTCTCTTAACAACTGTTATATGAGATTCTCTAGGATCTGATTGGAATCTGGCACAGAGACAAACACTAAACAGAATATCAGGTCGTGTAGGAGTCAGATAGAGAAGAGAGCCTATCATACCACGATAGAGCTTTTGAGAAACCTTTTGACTAACTTCTTCTTTTTCCAGAATGCAAGTTGGATGCATGGGAGTCTTGGCAGGTTTGCATTCTGCCATTTCGAATTTCTTCAGAATATCTTTTATGTATTTGCTTTGATGAACATAGGTGGCTTCTGAAGCTTGATTGATTTGAATTCCTAGAAAGAACTTTAGTTCTTGCATTAAGCTCATTTCGAATTCTGCCTGCATTAGCTCAGAGAATTCTTGACATACAGAGGAGTTAGTTGAACCAAAAATGATATCATCAACGTATATCTGGCATATCATGAGATCATTATTAATGTTTTTACAGATGAGTGTAGAGTCAACTTTCCCTCTAATAAAATCATGTTCCAGAAGAAAGTTACTTAATCTTTCATACCAAGCTCTAGGTGCTTGTTTTAATCCGTATAAGGATTTCTTAAGTTTAAAAACATGTTCTGGATAATTTGAATTTTCAAAGCCTGGAGGTTGTTTGACATACACTTCTTATGATATATAGACATTAAGAAATGCACTATTGACATCCATTTGATACAGTTTTATAGAATGATTTACAGCAAATGAAACAAGTAAGCGAATAGAATCTAACCTGGCGACTGGGGCAAAGGTTTCATTATAGTCAATGCCTTCTTGTTGACTGTACCCTTGAGCCACTAGTCGAGCTTTGTTTCTGACGACTTCGCCTTTCTTATTTAGCTTGTTTCTAAACACCCATCTAGTTCCTATAATGTGAGTGCCTTTAGGTTTAGGAACAAGATCCCAGACGTCATTCTTTGTGAATTGATCTAGCTCTTCTTGCATGGCTAGAACCCAATCGTTATCTTGAAGTGCCTCATCACAGGAAGTAGGCTCGATCAGAGATACTAGTCCTAGAGGAGTTTCTTCAGGTGCCTTGAAGGTTAACCTAGTTCGGATAGGTTCATCCTTGTTTCCCAGAATCAACTCTTCAGATATGTTGAGGCGAATTTTTGATTTCTTTGGGATCGCTGGGGCTTTAGTTCCTTCTGAACTTTGTGTACTGGATGCTTCTGGTGCTTTGGTCTTCTCGTCAGAACCTGCAAGGGTAATCTCCAGATCTGCAAGTTTCTCAACTAGCTTTGACTTTTCAGGGTCAAGCTTATCATCAAATCTGACGTGAATTGATTCTTCCACAATTTTGGTTTCGGTGTTGTATACTCTGTAGCCTTTAGAGCGTTCTGAGTATCCTAACACAATACCTTTTTGTGCTTTTGAATCAAACTTGTTCAAATGTTCTTAAGTATTCAGAACAAAGCAAGAGCATCCAAAAGGATGAAAATAAGAAATGTTGGGTTTTCTTCCTTTACACAGTTCATAGAGAGTCTTCTCCAGAATAGGTCTTATGGAGATTCTATTCTGAATATAACACGCTGTTTTTACTGCTTCAGCCCAAAAGTGCTTAGCCACATTTGTTTCATTGATCATGGTTCTGGCCATCTCTTGGAGTGTCCTATTCTTCCTCTCTACAAATCCATTTTGTTGTGGATTTCTAGGGCAGGAGAAATCATGGGATATTCCATTAGAGTCAAATAATTCTTCAAAAAATTTATTTTCAAATTCTCTACCATGATCACTTCTGACTCTGATGATTTTAGAGTCAAATTCGTTTTGCACTTTAGAACAGAAGCTAGTGAATACAGAGTGAGACTCACTCTTGTGCTTTAAGAATTTTACCCATGTCCAGCGACTAAAATCATCAACAATAACTAGTCCATATTTCTTCCCATTGACTGATGCTGTTTTCACAGGACCAAATAAGTCAACGTGAAGAAGTTCCAGAGGCTTAGAGGTAGAAACAATGTTTTTCTTTTTAAAAGATGATTTTGAAAATTTTCCTTTCTGACATGCTTCACATAGAGCATCTGAAGAAAACTTCAGCTTGGGTAGACCTCTGACTAACTCGAGTTTGTTTAGCTGAGATAACTTTCTCATGCTAATGTGGCCCAAGCGTTTATGCCATACCCATTGCTCTTCATGAACAGACATTAAACATTTTACATTTTGTTCTTTTAAGTCTGAAAGATTTATTTTATAAATATTGTTTTTCCTCTTGCCAGTGAATAAGACTGTTCCATCGTTCTGATTTATTGCTTTACATGTTTTTTGATTGAAGATTACATCAGACCTGTTATCACTTAATTGACTTATTGATAACAAATTATGCATTAATCCTTCTACACAGAGAACATCAGATATAGAGGGAAGAGTACCATTACCAATAGTTCCGGAGCCTCTGATCCTTCCTTTCTGATTTCCTCTGAAGCCTACGAATCCAGCATCTTTAAGTTCCAGGTTTTGGAACATATACTTTCTTCCCGTCATGTGTCGCGAGCATCCAGAGTCCAGGTACCATGACTGGTGTTTTAACTCTGCTGCATAAGATATCTGCAACATAAACAATCTTATCCTTTGGTATCCAGAATCTTTTGGGTCCTTTGTGATTAGTTTTCCCAGAGTTTCTTAACACTTTGGGTTTTCTGGCATTATCAAAGCGTTGTGCTTGAGTATGTGTATAGTGATAGGAAAATGGAGATTTAGGTTGGTCATTAGTAGAAGTTTTATCTTCACTAGGATCATACCCAATTCCTCTTCTATTGTTTTGACTGACCCCATAAATCATGGATGCCATTCTGCTCCTCTCTATCCCATTCTTCATAAACTTTTGAAAAGATTTTTCATATTCATAAATTACTATGTTTGAAGTTTGTAGAGCTTGAGATAACGCTTCTTCAAGTTTTGAGCATTTTTTCTTTGTTGAATCTCTTTCTAATATCAAGGTTCGATTTTCATCTTTTAGTTCTAAAACTGTTATCTCAAGTTTACGACATTCTTCCAGAGTTTCTTCAAGCACCTCTTTTACAACTTTAAATTTTTGTTTAAGTTTCTGATATGAGTTTAGAGTTTCAGATAGGCATGATTCTAGGTCAGATCGAGAAAGCTCAGAAAATACCTCTTCGGGTTCAGATTCTCCATCTGAAGCATTCTTAGAGATGGTAGCCAATGAGTGCCACATTTGCCTGTTCATCAGAGTCTGATTCTGATGAGTCAGATCCACTGTCTTCCCAGGTAGCCATTAGTCCCTTTTTGGTTATGAAGGAATTTTTCTTGAAGTTCTCTTTTCTGGAGCTGTCTTTCTTCAACTTGGGACATTCGTTTCTGTAATGACCTGTTTCCTTACATTCATAACACGTAACATCTTTGTTAGATTTACCTTTTGAGGTTGATTCTGATCGATCTCCTTTGGATCTTGGTTTTCTGAAGTTATTATTCCTTTTTCTCCATAGTTGTTTTACTTTTCTGGTCAGAAGGGATAATTCTTCCTCATCGTCAGAATCTTCCTTTTCAGAGTCATCAATGTCTTCTTCTTCCGCCTGGAAGGCTTTGTTTCTATCAGACTTGCGCCTTTCTGATCTGGACTTTAGTGCTACAGACTTGATCTTCTTCTGAGGCTCATCTTCCTCCAGTTCTATCTCATGACTTCTGAGTGAACTGACAAGTTCTTCAAGGTTGATGTTGTTCAGATCCTTTGATAGCTTTAAGACTGTGACCATGGGTCTCCATTTCTTTGGCAAGCTTCTGACTATCTTCTTGACATGGTCCGCAGTTGAATATCCTTTATCTAGCACTTTGAGACCTGCAATTAAAGTTTGGAATCTAGAAAACATTACCTCTACAGCTTCATCGTCCTCCATTTTGAAGGCTTTATATTTCTGGATTAGAGCCAGAGCCTTTGTTTCTTTGACTTGAGTGTTTCCTTCGTGAGTCATCCTCAGGGAGTCAAGTATTTCTTTAGCTGTTTCCCTGTTGGTGATTTTTTCATACTCATTGTAGGAGATAACGTTGAGAAGTATCGTTCTGGCTTTGTGATGGTTCTTGAATTCACGCTTCTGATCATCTGTCATTTTGCTTCTGGGAATGGCTACTCCAGCATCTGTTACAGGTGGTATGTAACCAATTGTGACAATGTCCCAGAGATCAGCATCGTAGCCCAGAAAGAAACTTTCAATTCTGTCTTTCCAGTAATCGAATTTCTCTCCATCAAAGACTAGAGGTTTAGTATTGTAACTATCTCTTTCATTGGTGTTGGCCATAGTTTTTCTCGTTCTGGATCTCTCTACACTGTTAAGTGTTTGATTAGAAAATCAATAACAGAGCCGAAGCTCTGATACTAATTGAAGGTGAGAAAAACAAGAAAGGGGGGTTTGAATTATTTTAAAAAATAAAAGCTTTTTCAGAAATAAGAACACACAGAGTTTTATACTGGTTCGCTTAGAAAACAAAGCTACTCTAGTCCACCCGGCTAAGGTGATTTCGCCTTCAAAAAGGACTTAATCCACTAATCTTGAAAGATTACACAACCAATCGTCTAAGAGAATGATCTCTTAGTCCTCTCAAGTATACAGACTGTGTAGAGTCACTTGAGGAACAAAACAATTAAGCAAAATAGATTTGTAATGTAAAGTGCTTCTAAGAGTAAGCAAGTATTACAACAAAGTATTAGAGCAAGAGTTTTTCACGTAAGAGCAGCTACTCGTGAAAATGAGAGAGAATATGAATGACTTTTTCTGTGCGTTGATGTTATATCTTTCAGTGAGGTAGACTGTCCTTTATATAGTAGTGAGAAGGACCGTTGGAGTGATGACAAAATCTTGGTCTTTGATGAGCATTCAATGTCATTACTTCTGTGTTTCTTGCTATAACCATTTTGTCTCCCTAATTAACTTCTTTCTTAAAATACTTCCTTTCCATATTGAGAAATTCTTTCCGTTACTTTTTCTGGATTTGGTGAATCTTCCTCAGAGTCTTGTTATATCGGAGTCTTTCTTCCGAAGAAGATCATGTCTGGGTTCATCGGAGCTTCTCAGAATACTAGTCTTCTTGATCATCAGATTCTAAGACCAGTAGTTGATTAGAGCTTCTGGTTTCTTTTTACTGTCTTTCTTTGATCAGAGTCAGAACTTCTTTGACGTACTTCTTCCTTAACAGCGTCTAATCTCCTAGTATTTTGCATCTGACAAGTGCTTGTATCTGATAAGAGGATCAGAATGCTTCGTTACTGTTCAGAGTCCAACATATTTGTTCAGAGTCCTGCATACTTAGAGAAAATCTCGTTAGAGTGCCATTTTTGGTTTCATCCTTTGTTATCATCAAAATCTTAGAATTCTATTGTAGAACTAATTTTGTTCTTACAAATGGTAGCCTCCCGTAGAAATCAAGTTGTCATTCTTGAACCGACTTCCATTAGGGTCAAAACACCACAAATAAAATTCCTGAGATCTCCAACACACCTCCGTCACCATAGATACATGACTCTTCCCCCGATCCTAAACGGATAAGTGACAGCGACACTTCCCCAAATATCCACCGTCCTCAAATAAGGGAGAGGTATGACGAAGGCGTCTTGACCCCATAGCAAAAAAATCCTCTATCTGCTCGCATCCTTAATACCAGGATTCCAAGGTCCTTGGAAAAACCTTTGAAGCTTCAAATCTATGATAGAACCAAGGACCCTGACGAACACGTTGAACACGTGAATGACTGGTTGCATTTTAACCATGCTTAAGAGGGCAACAAAGTGCAATATCTTTGCTCGAAGTTTGATTGGCTCTACAATGACCTAATTCAAGACCCTCATGGCCGAGAGTGTAGATTTTTGGGAAGATATCTGTGAATCTTTCACCACCCGAAAAAGGTAACCCATAATGATGGTCATGCTCAGTGGGATCACCTAAGGGAAGAAAGAGACCTTGCACGGACACATTGAATGTGTCACCAAAGTGGCCATGGTCGTAGGAGGCATGGGCGAAAGGCTGAAATACTAGATATTCGATAATGGTTGGTGTCGGATTGCATGTTTTAGGAGAAAAGCTACAACTCAAAGAAGCCCATAATTTAATATATTTATTGAGAAAGGCACAACCTTACATAAATTATGAAGAAAACTTTTTGGCGGAACTTAATGGGCACCTGAGAAAGAGGGTGGTTGTCACAAAGAATAAGGTGAACACATCTCCCGTGGGAGGGTTTGACACATATACTCCCTAAATACTTCGAGTGAGACAATTTGGAAGGAATACGTAAATATCGAGTTCAAGGAGGCTGAAGTAAGAAATCTATATACAGTAATGGAATCTTCTTGATAATTAAGTCTAGGTATTTTCCTTTCCATAAGAGTCGCATCCATAACACGAATGATTGCATCCAACTGAATGATGCAATATAAGGATTGATCAAGAGAGGGAGACTGACTTAATACACTATAAATAATAGCAGGGGGTCGAGGAAGCTAGAAAGGTTCACCGAAGATGAAATGCTCCAATGGGAAGGAGAAATCCTCTATGAAAACCATCACAATTGTTGCAAGATACAAATGGAAAGACATCAGCAATGAAGAAGAAGAAAGCCATAAAAGGGAGCGCCAACATATTGCTCTATCATTAACAGCACCCCAAGAGCAAGGAATCCCTATGAAGGGACGATTAAGAGGGAGATCACTAAGTTAATGATTGTTGTAACACCCTAAACCTCAAATACATAATATATAAATAATATGGAATTATAAAATACGAAAGGGTGCTACATTTCTCAGCATAACTTTCTCAAATTATAATAGCAACGAAAAATAACCTTCAACACAACTTGAATGATCTCAAGAATAAAAGATCACTTCATTTAATCATAAAATAGTTAATTCAGCAACTCGTAGAAAAACAAAATAAGGTATTCATGACCCATAGTTATACTATCAGAGCGACACATGGAAACTAACAACATAAAATGATAAGCAACGAAGAAGGCCAACTATGCCATCCTCCAAAATTAGCAACAACTAATGCTCCTCGGTATCTACCTGAATATCTGTACAACAGGCATATAGGACGACACATAAAACATAAAAGGGTGAGAATACATTCACATATGTTAGCGGTACATGAAACAACAAGGATAATATGATTAGCATAATTAGTTAATCACACAATCCAACAATAGTATAAGTCAATCAACAGGTGCAATCATGTATTCATCTCATCTACTCCCATGCATGTGTTACCAATAATTTAGATATTCAGAGGTTTGTTACTGAAACATCCAACTCCTCACTGGACCGAAGTTTACTCGTCACTGAACTGAAGTCCTACTCGTCAATGGATTGATATCTTACTCGTCACTGGACCAAAGTCCTGCCTATAACACCCTAAACCCCGAAACTTATAAATAAATAATTACACGACAATTTAAGGTGTCACCAACAACAATCCTTAAATAATACATAGACATTTTGAAAACACGCAGCGGAAATATAAACAACATACAACACTTGTCATTGTATGCTCACCTTCACTTAGGGTATCGTCACAGCAGAATCATATAAATCAGAATAATAAAACATTTAACTTCAATTTTTGTCTTGTAAAGACTGGTCTTTCACGAAATAACTCAAAAAGGAAATTCAGTATCCAACTCTCAATAACTTCAAAAAACATCTCAACATAACACTTGTTAAACTTAGGGAAAATAAACACATCAACATCAAACATAATAAACAAAAACATTGATCACCTCTCAATGTTACAGAATTAGAGCCTGATGACTAATAATAAAAGCGATAATTAATGAAAATAATTCCAAGAGCTACTTCCCACTCATAACACCAACCCTACTTATGAGTATCTGCAAGATATCCATGGTGGATAACAACAAAGCCAATGGGGTATGAATTTACATCAATAAATTAACAATATAAACTACAAGATAGAATTCAAACATGTACTCATACCATAATAATCACACAACAGTATTTTCACACTTAATCCATCAATATACACAAACAATCACATGTTCATCATTTAAATTATGCAATGAGACTCATAACCTCAACTAGACTCATATGTATGTGGTACCATATCATCATCAACTGGTTCACTTAGGAACCGAGTCCACCCTGCTCAAACCCTGAATCCACCCTGCTCGAATTTAGGACAAGTCACCAATCCATCATGCTCGAATTGCAACTTGCCTCTTTCATTAACAACAACATAATAAATGCATATCACAACACATCAATACAACAACAACATAATGTTTAAAGTCCCATCCCGTCAATAAACAAAACATGCATTGACCCAACAATAATAGTTCCCCTCCCGAACTATCATCCATCAATAATAAAAGCATAGTTCACTAACATATTCATGCTAATACAACAACATATCATCATCATAATACACCAAAAAGCATCACAACATCACCATCACATATACACATCCCCATCATTCATCAATTAATTCAAAAATTCGATTAAATTCAGGATTAATCGTTAAGTCATATCAACCATCATTTATAACATCAGCGAATAGAACAAAATAATGCCCAAAACATCTATGAATGTCAAAAAATCGAAATATGCCATTTAATATCATCAACGCAGGCATCTACGCTCACTGCAGATCCATGACGGGTTACCCGTCACAGCAGTGGCACCTGTCACCAACCCCAAAACCCAGAACATCATTCCTGCTGACGGCCAGATTAAAAGACAAGCATGGGCAACATGGCAGGTTACCCGTCACGGTAGTGACGCCCGTCAGCGCCCTACGATTTGCGGGATTCGCTTCTGCTAATGAAATTCACTATAGAACTCCAATTTCCTCTTCCTAGTCATAAAAATTCGACCCGAAATAATACATACATGTTATATAATCATCTATAACACCTAAATACATCAAATCAATGCTTTCAATCCATGGTTTTCATAAAATTGGGTTATTCCCAAAAGCTTCAAACACACAACAATGGTGAAAATATGAATACACGTCAAAACAGAATTTGGCAAACAACTTGGTACACAAATTTCATCATCAAACATCAAAACATACAACAAATCATTCATCCATAACATAATCTCATTAAAACCCAAAGCCCTATTGGAGGTTAAGTACTCCTCAATTCTACCCCTCATGCAGATACCCATTATTGAATCATATTCCCCTTACCTGGTTTTCCTAGTGTCACACCCTAAATTTTGCCACTCCTAATCCATCTGCTTTCATTCATTTGCATTATTTCATTTTCATTCATTTTCATCCCATTTGCATCACTACATAATGACCATTTCATTTTATCATTGTGTATCTTTAGCTTGCATAAGAGAAAAAGTCAATAACTTGAATTTTTCATATGGACAATTGCATTACGGGTCATGCATATCTTTACCTATAGCTTCCAACTTTTCACTTTTAGAAAAAATTTCAATTAGGGTTTTTGTTTTAAAATTAAGAGCTTGGGTTTATCACTTCAACTTCATTCATTACCTCATCCATTAATTCACTCATACATTTCATTTGCATACATAATTTTGGTTTTGTTAAAAGCAAGTTCCAATTTTAATCCATGTATGCATTCATTTCATTTTTGGCTTTGTTATTCAAATCAATGTCATTTTCACATTCAAGGAATATTGTTAAAGTTCATAGATTTAAGGTTTGAATTCAAATCAAAACATGCATTTATTTCAAATTGTGTTCAAAAGTTACATTTAGTTACACATCAATGAGAAGTGCAAATTTACACATTTGAATTTTTCCAATAGATTCTTGAACCTAAACACCATGTTGCATAACAAAACTTAAAAAAAAAAAACAAGGCCTAAATTTCTAAGTGTGCAACATCTTCAAGCTTTCATAAGCCTAATTTGTCCATTGATTCATCATTTCTTCATCACCAAGACATCTTCAAGCCATTCCATTCACCCTTCCATGCCATGCCCATCATCAATAAAAGACCTAACACAAAAATAAATCCATCAAAGACCACAACCAAGTCATCCAAATTGGTAGAGTGTTTGTTTTGTGATTGGAAGCATTTTGTTAAAACAAGTGAAATAATAAGATGTTGGACAATATGTCTTGACATGGCTGTACGGCATCGTGGCATGCTATGGTTTTACATTCTTGGAATATTTGCTTTTTAGCGTGAGATTAGTAAAGATTCTTTGATGATTTATTTCACGCGTTATGCAGTTCAAAGTTATTATTTTAGAAGCTCAAAGATCGGTTCCAGATGTGCCTTGTTTCCTAAGAAAGGAATGCAAAACATTTAAGGAGACATTAGATTTTATTTGAATTGATTATGTAGAAGATTGTGCAACAGTCTGATTTGACTAGATTTGCTGATTATTTAGCTCGAAGCCCATGCTATTTTAGGGCTATTTAAAGAAAAATTCTAAACCTAAGAAATATCTAGGTTGCGTATGAGATAGTCTTTGTTAGGGTGTATTTGTTCATTTTTATTTGTGAGCCATTCTCGTATCACTTAGATTCTTGAATTGGACTGAGTTTTTGAGTTGTAATTGTGAATCACTCATGTGCTTTTAAGCAAGAGTTGATTCGGTTTCGTTAGAAGTGCGTCTTTTGTTTATTTTTAGAAGTTGTTATCACTAATGTATGATTGAAGAGAAGTGATAAATGTCTCATATCTAGGAGAGTCTTAGATAGAAATTCCAAGGGTGGTGATTAGGTGAGAAGTTTGTAAAACCAGAGGTTGTTTAGAACTTCAAACTAATACTATTATAGTGGATTTCCTTCCCGGCTTTGATGCCCTTGGATATAGGTGACGTTGCACCGAAGGGTTAACAATTGACATATGTTATTTAATTGCTACTATTTAATTTAACACTATAATTGTTTGTGTTGTAACGATGTCCTGATCCGGGTGTCGTGACATCGTATACGACATTTGTCATCTGCGTACCAGAATTTCAACAAATTTCAAAAATTCAAAAAAGGGGATGGAAAGTGAAAATAAGTTATTGCTACAGTAAAATGATAACAGTACAATATGGATTCCAATATTCATAAAAAACAAACTCAGTATGTAGTGAAAGTACAACTGGGAAGACTATACTAAAATTGCAAAAAACATACATACATGTTTCATTCCTCTGCATCCATCCCACATTCATCAACACACAACGTATCAAATCCTAAAATTCTCAACATAAATACACACATTCAAAACACAGAAAAGGAAGGGAAAAAACCCTAGCAGCCATCATATTCATTCATATATCAGAAGAACAAATCTTAGTAGCCATCAAAGACTCAGTGAAACCCTATCAATCATCAAGAATTCGAAAAATCTTAGCAGCCAGAACAACATCATCACATTTATTAGAAAAATCTAGTATATTGATAGTTACATACATAACATAAACAATACCAAAGCACCAAACCAACAAAACACAACAACCATACACACACGCAAGAGCAAGAAGAAGAAGTTATGGATTACGAAAGGAAGGATATTACCTGGATCTCACGTTGTAATTATTTCTCGTGTAGGTAGATCGCTTTTATCTTCTTTCCCATTTCGATATTTGTTTTAAAACCATTATTGTTTTTGTTTGTCTTTTGTTTCACCTCTGTTTTTTGGATGCATGACTCCAATTTTACTTCTTGTGGTTTGATGATGCTTGTCTATAACATGTTTGATTCTAGGTTTACAAAGATCTAGTTTCTGAGGGTGTAGTTTCAATTATGATTTACCAAAGAGTTTGCTAGTTTTTTAATCTAAAATGCAAAGGGAATGATAGAAAATAGTTTGTGAGGAGCTTGGGGAAGCGTTGGAACAAAGGCGTGTTACGATTAATGAGAATAGATAGAGATTGAGAGTTTTCCTTGGGGAGGGTTTCAGTTTTGTGCTGTTGGTGTTTTATATTTATGCGTTCAAGTGAATGGAAGAAAAAGAAAGATTGACATAGAGGAAAGGGGATGGAGGCGGAGAGAGGTAGAAAGAGTAAAGTAGTGTTTTTGATTGAACCATGGTTTATTTAGTTTTTATGTTTCTGTTGGTGCAGATCCGAGTGGGCCGAGCCCAACCCGGTCTGGTTTCTGACCTGCGCCTAGTGGTGGACTGATTTTCTTTGGACCTCTATTTCCTTTACTTGGCCCAGGCGTATACTCTCCCTTTACAACCCATTTTTTTCCTTTCCCATTTATTTTGTTTGATTTTAAAAAAAAGAGAATGTTTTCGTTAATAAATTAGAAAATAATGTTAGTATCTTTTTGTTCTTGCCAATAAAAAAAATAATAACCATTTTAATTTCTTTTTATTTAAAAAAAAGATTATAACAAAAAGAATTAATATTTTAGATGCATGAATTTAGGGTTTTGTTTCATCTAATTTCATTTTTTCACAATCTTTTTTAGAATTAATCTTGACGCATGACTTAAAGTGTTTGACTTTTTGATTGAGTCTATGAATGATTGTGTAGCGGTAAATTCATGATCATCAAGCTATGGATAAGCTAGACATCAAATAACAAGAGTCTCCACCGCGCTTTTATTGTTTCTAAGGGAAAAGGGAAAAGTACGAACAAAACCCAAAAGTAAGAAGTTTTCAAATCAAAACTAATAAAATGCTAGAGATTACAGGTAAGGGGGTTGGTTACACAGAGGGAAAGTGTTAGTACCCAGAGTGTCCTAGGTACTCCTAGGGAGCCCTTTTTTGTGTGCATATGTATTTTGTACAAAAAGTGATGTTTACAAACAAATAGAGTGAAGGGACGAGAAAAGAATTTATTAATTATATTTTTGTGTTTGACAAGACCTTCAGACTTGTGCTTATGTACCAACATAAAAATAAGAGATCAAAACCTCGTAGTTCGTGATACAAATTTCAAAGTGGATGCATTGCTTTTAATCAAAAATTAAGTTTGAAAGGCACAAAGGCCTGAAAATGGTTTGAATGAGTTAGTTCTTTTTTTCTTTTTAGGCGAAGTATTTCTTGGCTGCATCTGCGTTCATAGGACGAGTGAACTCTTCACCATCCATAGTTGTAAGAATCAAAGCACCGCCTGAAAAGGCTCTCTTAATAATATATGGGCCTTCATAATTAGGAGTCCATTTGCCCCTAGAATCTGGTTTGAAAGATAAAATCTTCTTGAGCACAAGGTCACCTTCTCTGAACACACGAGGTTTGACCTTCTTATCAAAAGCTTTCTTCATTCTTTGGTGATATAACTGACCATGACACATGGCAATTAATCTCTTCTCTTCAATCAAATTCAGCTGGTTAAACCTAGTCTGGCACCATTCAGCCTCAGTCAACTTGGCTTCCATGAGCACACACAATGAAGGAATCTCAACCTCTACGGGGAGCACTGCTTCCATACCATAAACAAGAGAGAAAGGGGTTGCCCCTGTTGAAGTGCGGATGGATGTTTGATACCCGTGCAAAGAAAATGGGAGCATCTCATGCCAATCCTTATATGTGACAACCATCTTCTGAATAATCTTCTTGATGTTCTTGTTCACATCTTCAACAACCTCATTCATCTTGGGTCTGTAGGGAGAAGAATTATGATACGCAATCTTGAAGTCTTTGCAAAGAGCTTCCACCATATTATTATTCAAGTTCGATCCATTGTCAGCAATGATCTTACTTGGCACACCATAACGACATATGATCCGATTCTTGATAAACCTTACAATAACTTGCTTGGTCACATTCGCATATGATGTCGCTTCAACCCATTTTGTGAAGTAATCAATTGCCACTAAGATGAAACAATGTGCATTCAAAGCTTTGGGCTCAATCATATCAATTCCCCACATGGAGAAGGGCCATGGGGAAGAAAACATTTAATAGTGTCGGAGGAACATGAATCGTATCCGCATATATTTGACACTTGTGGCATTTCTTCACAAACTTG
The DNA here is from genome assembly GCF_024323335.1 of Lathyrus oleraceus. Lineage (NCBI taxonomy): Eukaryota > Viridiplantae > Streptophyta > Magnoliopsida > Fabales > Fabaceae > Lathyrus > Lathyrus oleraceus. The sequence goes on from NC_066583.1 coordinate 614,410,996, forward strand.
CAACAGTCAGATTCCATTGTCAGCCAATAGTAACTTGATCGCAACATCTTCTTCGCCATCGCATGTCCATTGGAATGGTACCAAAGGAACCTTCATGCACTTCAATCATCAACAAGTCTGCTTCGTGTCTATCCACGCATCTGAGCAAAACCATGTCGAAGTTTCTCTTGTACATAACATCACCATTCAAGTAGAAATTGCTGGCCAATCTTCTCAAAGTCTTTTTATCTTTCAAAGATTCCCCAAACGGGTAAATCTGACTTTGGAGGAAACATTTGATGTCGTAATACCATGGCTTCTCGTCTTTGATTTCTTCAACAGCAAACACATGAGCTGGCCTATCAAGACACATCACATACTGTAATACCCCAAAATTTACCCTTCACTTTTTCATGGAAGCTTGGGATTAGGTTTCACATTGCATTAGCATCATACTAGGTCATACTCATTGCATACTGCATCAGTGACTTGGGAAATCAGGGTTTGATTGACCACTCCTTAACAGAAGGAACCCACACAAAGCAAGACTGAGAATTGAACTTCATTCTCCAAATATACAAGTCTCAAGGTGGTCCAGGTATCTTATTGTGGTCTACAGTTCATCAGTGGAAGATTCAGAGCTCTCAGAGTGTGCATCTGCATTTAAATCAGAAATTAGGGTTTCATGGCCATCTGCAGCAAGCAATGTTTGGTTGGAAGTAAAGTGGGCTCATTCATGTCATGATTATAGAGGCATCTTGGCCTAATAAGATCCACAGTTATCTCAGAAAGATCCATTGGTAGTCAGTGCAATCAGTGCTTGAGCATTTTTGCCCTAAACTAGGGTTTGGTATAAAATCGGTTTATTTCTGTTTCCTTGGGTGAAACTCATTTCCATGGCCCTCCATATGTCCACAAGGGTCTACATGCAAAAAATCAGCTCTTTATTTGAGCCAGAGGTGCTTCAATTGATCAATGGAATCAGGAATCAGACAGTTTGGGAAAAGTCAACCGTGGGGCCAGAAAAGTCAACTCCTGACATTTTGAAAGTGGAATCTCAAAATTCATGCCTAAGGGAGTCTACATGTGAAATTTGATCAAGGTTAGATCATGGATTCATCATTTAATCAGGAGTTTGAAAAGTTACTAAATTTGGAAATAGTTGACTTTCCATTTAGGGCAAGTTTTTATGGTTTTTGCACCTACTTTAAGCCCATTTCCACCAAGATTCAAGCTCCATTTGAAAATTTATCCAACATGAAAGTTGTTCCTCTTGTTCCAAGCTTTCTATAGATATAAAGTTTGTTTCATTTGGATTAAAATTGAGAAAGTTATGCTTGGTCAAAGTGAGACATTATTTTAGAACACTTAGAAAATTTTCTAAGTCCAAAATTTGCAAAATTTGTCAAGACTTATGGGCCAGTTTTCTTGCACTTCAAGGCATCTTTTGAAAATACTTTCTTCATGACAGTTGTACCTTGCTATGTCCTCTTTCACATCCTTTTGGAATCATCCCATTTGGATCATTGGTTTGAAAGATACACTCATCTAAAGTTGGCCTCATGGACTGAATTTTTTGACAACATTTAGGCCAAACTGGCCCAACCATTTTGCAGTTATGGAACCTGAACTTTATGGCCATTTTCCACCTCTTTCCACTCATCATTTCAATTTGTGTTCAACATGAAATATGTTAAGCTCCATGCCCTCTTTCTACTGTTTACATTGCCTTGCCATTTGGTTACATACTCATCAAGATACAAGGTCTTAAAGTCACCCTGTTGGACTATTTTTTGTGCTGCACAAGCCAAACCAAATCAGACCACAAAACCAACCAACACACTTTTTACCTCATTTGGCCATTTTCTTTTATTAAGTTTTGCCATATTTAGAACTTGCTTTCACACCCCACTTTTTTCATTTTTTGCTCATGAATCCAAACCATACATTTAAGCCCATTAAGACCATTTTAATCCAACATATTTAAGACATCCAAACCCTAATCTGAAGTGGTGGTGGATGCAAAAGTTCAGAGCAAGGCAAGCAAGAGATTTCTCATTCCTTTCCATTTTCACAAGTTCTAAAATTTCTCAAAGCACCTCATTTTCCATTTTTCTCCATCTTCAAGGGGTAGTGGACCTTACATCCACTAGGTAAGCATCTTTTCACTCTCTTCTATGGTAATATTTCATGCTCACACCATGCCATGCTTATGCTTACTACTTGTTTCTTTCATGCTATCCATCCATGTTTCATGTTAGTTTTCATTTATGCCATGCTTGTTCCATACTTATTTGCCATGTTAATACCATGCCATGATTGTTTGTAAAGCCCTCAACACGAAGCATGTTCATTAAGTTGGAGTTTGTGACATTATTTTTTATTGAATCCGTGTGCATGATCCTCTCTTGCTGTTCATTTTTCTTCATGCTAAAGTCACTATTTTTCATGAAACAAAGCACCATTGTGTTCTACTCACTTTGGACTAGAACTTTGGTTTTTACATCTTGCCATTTCGTGAACCATAGCGCGAGCAATGTTGGTTTGAAGATGAGCGAGATTGGCCCGTTTTTCACGCGTTCCAGCATGCATGTTTAGGGATTTTCACGTTTGCATGGAGGATTGCGACGTGTCACGCCAGCAGCCGTTCGATCCCGCGCGCTTCCCTTCATCTCATCCGTCCATTTCGTTTTTTGTCTTTAGTCACTTACTCCTGCCATGACCGATTGATACACTTGTTACATAATTTTTTTTAAAATAAATGTACAGTATGCTGTCACGCGCTCATGCTGGACCAGGCCTAGTGCTCCTATTACTTCCAACACCCTCCTCATGGCCCATCATCACTATCTCACCTTAATTTTCATTTCCATTCTTTTATTCATTTTTTATTTTCTGTTTTGCTTTTTAATTCTTAAAAATATTTTATTTGTTCATAAAAATATCAAAAAATACTTTTCACATTTCTTAATGTTTTATTTAATTTATTTAATTTTTATTTTCATATTTTATTTAATGTTAATATTTTATTTCAATTATTTATTTCAAATGGTTCATTTTAACACACATTTTTTCATTTATTTTATTTTCATGACCTAGAATTATTTTTAACTTCTGATTTTTGGGATGAAGGTTGACCAATGTCTCATGGTTAACCTGACCTTTTATTGGAATTTTATTTCCCATTTTTAATTTATTTTGGATTTATTTTTGACCTAGTTTGCTTGGTTGACTTCTCATTTGACGTCTGTTTTATTTCAATTAATTTATTCACTATTTTTCATTATTTTTGAAATCTTTTTGGGGGATTATGATGTCCTGACCGCACCTTATTTAGTTTAATTTTTCATAATTTTTGTGATTAACTTACTATTTATTCTTGATTTATTTCTAACATAGTCTTGTTGTTTGACTTTTGGTTTGACCTTTGTTTTGATTCAATTAATTCAATAACCAATTTTCATTATTTTTGAAATATTTTTGGGGGATGATGATGTCCTAGCCCCACCTTAGTTAGTTTAATTTTTCATAATTTTCTTGATTAGTTTACTATTTATTTGACATCTTTTAAGTTGACTTGACTTTACAGTTGACTTTTCTATGATTGATGTTTGACTTAGGGATTGCTTAGGGCAATTGAAGAGATCTTTCGATCCTCCCTTGTTCATCTCATACGCCATGTATTAGAGGCCTCTTATCTTGATTTTATTTGATCCTTGCATCATTTCCCGATTAAATTATTCAGTGATCCTTTGTGTGCATAGTTTCACCTGTCTGTTTCATCTGATACTTTTTACACTTGTTTCTTTCATCCATGCTTCTATTGTTTGATTGTTTAACATGTTTATACTTCTCATGCATTGTCTAATGCTTCATTATTTCATTCTTTAATTCTTTGATTTGATCATATACTTGATTGCTTATCTGATTGTTTGATAACTGCTGCCTACTTGTATGTTGTATGACGCATATATTATTATTGTCTGATTGCCATGAACAACCCCCATTCATAACAAATGTACCCCTCTCCCATGAAGTGTATAATGTTTATTCTTTCATTCTTTATTCATCTGTTAATACAAGAAATAAAATGAACACCCGATAACCATTTCAAAACAAGATCAAAACCTCTATCCAACGTCGAGTAATCATTTTCAAAACTTAACAGAACCAGCACGTATTCATCCATTCTTTTGTAAGACGATTGCTTCATGCAGCGCCATTTCTCTTGTAATTCGATTGCTTTACGCATCGCCATCTACCTGTAAGTCGATTGCTTCATGCATCGCCATCTACCCTTATCTGTGACTTCTCTCCTTGCTCCATTCGTCGATTCTTGTTCCGTTTAGGTAGCACCCATTAGGTAGAACCCTTTGTATGATAACATAGGTAGCATTCTCTCATTCTTTTGTATGATAACATAGGTAGAACTCCCACATTCTTTTGTATGATAACATAGGTAGAACTCCCACATTCTTTTGTATGATAACATAGGTAGAACTCCCACATTCTTTTGTATGATAACATAGGTAGAGTTCCCTTATTCTTTTGTATGATAACATAGGTAGAATTCCCTTATTCTTTTGTATGATAACATAGGTAGAATTCCCTTATTCTTTGCATGCTAACATTAGGTAGATGTTCCCATTTGTAAATCCTAACACATAGGTCCACATTGCATGACAACTCTAGGGCAGAGCTTCCCCACTTTTTAGACCTTCCGTGCGTCTCCGATCCTGTGGCATGTAGTCCGTTCTATTGCAAAGAGGTAACTGCCTAAGACTCGATTCAGCGAGCTACGACACCTGCTGCTAGAACGTGAACACATTGCCCACTCTCCTTTGACACAATTGGTGTCCTCCTTTGTAAGTCCATGTTCATATGGCAATCCCTATGTAGCCTAACTACGGCAACTCTGATTCTCATGTTCAGATGAGATACGTAGGCACAAGATGTGATGTCTTTCCGAGTTTTTGACTGACGACTAACAACTAATCCTTGTTTGCTTTCTCCCTCGTTGCGATTCTTTTTCTCTCGCCCTCGTTGCGATCGAGACCTTCCCTTTCTCTTGCCCTAGTTGCAATCGAGACCTCTGTTCCCCTATGTAGCTGAACTACGTTTTGCTCTGATTCTCATTCCAGATGAGATACGTAGGCATAAGACACGATGTCTTAGCGAGCACACTTCTCTTTAACCCATAGGTAGCCGAGCTACGAAGACTCTGATTCTCATATTCAGATGAGATACATATGCAGTGGATGTGACATCCGTGCAAGTCATTTTCTTTTGACCCTCTTTTAGTAAATAGTACATTAGATAAACACACACCCTTTGAACAAGAACAACAAGAGTGGATCCCGTAGAGTACTACGGATGCGTAGGGGTGCTAATACCTTCCCTTCGCATAATCGACTCCCGAACCCAAGATTTGGTTGCGAGACCTTGTCTTTTCCTTTCCTTTCTCCAGGTTTACTTCGAGCGTTTCCTTTCCCTCCTTTGGGATAAATAACGCACGGTGGCGACTCTTCTGTCATTTCTTTTTCGCCGATTCTTTTTTCGCATTTTATATTTTTTTTAGGCTGCGACACATACAAGTTGGGAACTTCATTCCAATACTTCACTATAATCATAGATGCCAACATTGCAAGGGCATCTGCCATCCGGTTTTCATCTCAAGGGATATGATGAAATTCAACCTTTGTAAAGAAAGTTGAAATCCTCCTCGCATAATATCTATATGGTATCAAACCGGGTTGATTCGTCTCATATTCACCTTTGATCTGATTTATAACCAAAGTTGAGTCTCCAAAGACACAAATACTTGATTCTGAGATCAATGGCCTCTTCAAGCCCCATAATGCAAGCTTCGTATTCTGCCATATTGTTTGTACACTTGAAAGTCAATCTAGCTATAAAGGGAAAGTGCGTGCCTTGAGGAGTAATAATCATCGCCCCAATGCCATTTCCATATTGATTAACAGCTCCATCAAATACCATGCCCCAACGAGAACCAGGTTCTGGCCCTTCTTCAAGCAATGGTTCGTCACAATCTTTCATTTTCAAGTACAATATTTCTTCATCAGGAAAGTCATATTGCACTGACTGGTAATCTTCAATCGGTTGGTGAGCCAAGTGGTCAGCCAAGATACTACCTTTGATCGCTTTCTGAGATTGGTATTCAATATCATACTCTGATAACAACATCTGCCAACGGGCAATTCTCCCAATTAAAGCAGGCTTCTCAAATATATACTTGATTGGATCCGTTTTGGATATCAACCAAGTGGTATGATTTAACATATATTGATGCAGACGCTTAGCAGCCCAAGCCAATGCGCAACAAGTCTTCTCAAGCATAGAATACTGAGTCTCGCAGTCGGTGAACTTTTTACTGAGGTAGTAAATTGCAAATTCTTTCTTTCCAGTCTCATCTTGCTAACCCAGAACACAACCCATACTGTCTTCAAGCACAGTCAAATACATGATCAATGGTCTTCCTTCAACAGGTGGAGACAAAATCAGAGGTTCAAGCAAATATTCCTTGATACTATCAAAAGCTTTCTGGCAGTCTTCGGTCCAATCACAAGACTGATCTTTCCGAAGAAGCTTGAATACAGGCGCACTTGTGGCAGTCATGTGTGAAATGAATCTTGAGATATAATTGACGCGGCCGAGAAACTCTCTGACTTGCTTCTCAGTTTTGGGCACATGCATCTCTTGTATTGCTTTGACCTTGGCAGGATTAACTTCAATACCCTTCTCGCTGATGATAAAGCCCAACAACTTACCAGAACGAACACCAAAAGTACACTTATTGGGATTCAAGCGGAGTTTATACTTCCTCAAACGCTGGAATAGCTTTAACAAATGCTTAACATGTCCCTCTTCATCAATTGATTTAGCAATCATGTCATCGACATAAACCTCAATCTCTTTATGCATCATATCATGAAAAAGAGTAGTCATTGATCTTTGGTAAGTTGCACCAGCATTCTTTAAACCAAAAGGCATCACTCTATAACAGAATCTTCCCCAAGGTGTAATGAATGTGGTCTTCTCCATATCTTCGGGTGCCATCTTGATCTGATTATATATGGAAAATCCATCCATAAACGAAAAGACTTTGAATTTAGCAGTATTGTCCACCAACATATCAATGTGTGGCAGAGGGAAATCATCTTTCGGGCTGGCTTTATTCAAATCTCTATAATCAACACACATGCGAACCTTTCCATCTTTCTTCAGCACAAGCACAATATTGGCCACCCATTGCGGATACTTAGCGGTCACAAGGAAACCGACGTCAATCTGCTTCTGCACTTCTTCTTTGATCTTCACAGCCATATCAGGATGCATTCTTCTCAATTTCTACTTGACTGGCGGGCATTCTGGCTTCAACGAAAATCTATGCTCCACAATCTCATAATCCAACCCAAGCATGTCTTGATAGGAACAAGCAAACACATCTGAATACTCTCGAAGAAGATCAATCAACCCCTTCTTCGCATATGGACACAGTTGAGACCCAATCTTGACTTCCTTCACATCATCCTCAGAACCCAAGTTGACTAGCTCAATCTGCTCTTCGAAAGACTGAATGGCTTTTTCATCATGCTCAAGAAGACGAGATAATTCATCACTCACTTCTTCATCGCCTTCCTCCTCGGCCTCAAACACAGGGAATTCAAAATTTGGAGAAGGAGAAAGATCATTGTATTCAATGGGGTTAGGAACCAACCTGCATAATGATTTGATATTTTGATTTTAGAGAAGTGAATTTGTGACCAAATATTATGCAGATGGATAATTATATTGTTTATTTATATTTTTTTGTGATTATCATTTTCAAAATAAAGCAAAAAGTAAAAACAAACATCATAGATGTGGATGAATAGAATTAATTTTATTAATGATTAATTTGAAAATGCCCAAACAACGTTCACTTCTCCCTTACGCATAGGAGAAGAATTTTGAAAACATATAAAAGCAATTACTTAGATCGATACAAAATAATAGGAACATCAACAGTAGTCCAATTGTTGCAAGCCTTTCCATGCGTCACAAAATTGGTGCAGTCTTCCTCTTCGTCATCCTCTAGCACAACAGCTAAGTGTTATTCATTGCCATGAATGAACCCTCCTCTACGGAAGCTAAGTTACATATCTTCAGACCTTGCAGTTAGTGAATCTCGCTAAAAACCCAGACCGGCTCTGCCTTTATTGTCGGAGACCTCTACCATGCGCCCCCACTGGTCAACATTGCCTTCTTCTACAATCTTCTTTGCATCCTTCAATAAGGATATAGGTGCCCCAACTCTCTTTCCAGCAACAATAGATAAAGCTTGGAATTGAGTTCCAACCTCATCCTCAGCTTCAACATAAGAGAAAGATGATAGGTGGCTAACTAACAATGCCTTTTCCCCTCCAACGATAACAAATTTTCCATTCTTCACAAATTTGAGCTTCTGATGCAATGTGGAGGTAACAACTCCCGCCTCATGGATCCTTGGCCTTCCCAACAAGCAACCGTAGGCCGGGTGGATATCCATTACTTGAAAAGTAATCTGGAAGTCACTCAGACCTATCTTAACTGGAAGGTCCACTTCACCTATCACTGTTTTGCGCGAATCGTCAAAAGCTTTGACGATTACACCGCTATACCTCATAGGCGCTCCTTGATATGATAGCTTTGACAATGTTGACTTTGGCAGTACATTCAACAAAGACCTGGTGTCAACAAGCACGTTCGATGAAGCATCATCTTTGCAGTTCATAGAGATATGCAAATCCAGATTATGATTTCTGCCCTCCTCAGGGAGTTCTTCATCACAAAAGCTGAGATTGTTGCAGGAAGTGATGTTAGCTACAATATGATCAAACTGATCCACTATAACATCATGTTCCATAAAATCTTGCTCAAGAACTTTCCGCAGTGCTTCTCTGTGCGCTTCTGAATTCATGAGCAGAGACAACACTGAGATCTTTGAGGGGGTTTGCAGCAGTTGCTCCACCATATTGAACTCACTCCTTTTGATCAATCGAAGTACCTCATCATCATCATTAGCCTTCAAATCACTGGACTCACCAGACTTACCCTTTGAAGCACTAATCGGATCCACAACAGGCACTTCTACCTTCTTACTAACAACTGATTCTTCTTTATCCTTTGGGAACACCGGCCCAAACACATGACCATTTCGGGTCTCCTTAGTAACATCAACAATGCTAACCACAGAACTGGTTGTAGGCAACGGGACCTCTTGACCATCCTTCATCATCGTAGCATTGTACTGATACGAAACAACTTTATCAGATGAATACGGGACTGGACCCGCTAACCGTATAACCAACAGCGATACTGATCTATTGCTGACATTGTTACTGTTGCTACTGTCGTATTGAATTACCAATCTCTCTGGCTACTTGAAAATGGGCACTATGACATTTACATCATCATCTATATGACGAGATTGAACAATCTGAATCATGCCTTCATCCATCAGTCGTTGGATGTCCCTTTTCACAACTTCACAACCCCTTGAATTAACATTGCAAACAACACATCCCTTGTGGTCATGCTCACAATCACTCACCAAGCAAATGTCCTTATGCATCTGCATTAAGGACCTCCGGATAAAACGAACATCAAAAACCTTAAACTCGCAAGGGCAACCCTCTACCATATTGACAGAAGAATTTCCATGAGCGGGCAATGAATTTGCTTTCACGTTCGGCGCACGATCCTCAAAGGACACCATTCCACTCTTCATCAGCTTCGGAACCTCATACTTGAGTGGATAACGATTTTCTATATCGTGTCTGGGAGCTCCTTGATGAAAAGCACAACGGAGTTCAGGTTTATACCCCCACGAAAGTGGTTTTAGAATTTGTGGCGGGTTTCTTGGTTGGATTAGGTTCTTGAGAACCAAAGATGGATAGAGCTCAACATAAGACATAGGAATTGGGTCGAAAGAGACCTTCTTCCTCTCAAAGTTTTGTTGATGATGATTGTTGGTATTGTTGTTGTTGTAGGTGTTTGCTCGTTGTTACGTTTGTTGTTGTTGATGTTGTTGTTGTTGAATTGGTACTGATTGATTATTTGAAAATACTGGAATTACTGAAGATACTTGATGATGATGTTGACGGGGTGGTTGATTTCTTCTGATCTGAGGCCTTCTTTGCCTCCCACTGGTTATTGCATTTGTTTCTCTCTCCTTCTTCTTCCCAAAGCTACTGTCATACCTCTTACTTGACGATGCTTCATCTTTTGACAAACGTCCTTCTCGGACACCTTCCTCAAGCCTCATCCCCGTGTTTACCATTTTGGTAAAGTCACTGGGGGCACTAGCAATCATACGTTCATAATAAAATGAACTCAGGGTTTTCAGAAAGATCTTTGTCATCTATTTGTTCTTCAAAGGAGGAGTGATCTGAGCAGCCAATTCCCTTCATCTTTGCGCGTACTCTTTGAATGTCTCTTTATCCTTCTGAGACATAGACCTAAGTTGGTCTCTATCAGGCACCATATCCATATTGTACTTATATTTCTTGACAAAAGCCTCCCCTAAGTCATTGAAAGTGTGAATGCTTGCACTGTCCAACCCCATATACCAACGGAGCGCAGCACCGGTCAAACTGTCTTGGAAGTAGTGAATTAACAGTTGATCGTTGTCAGTTTGGGTAGACATCTTGCGGGCATACATCACTAGATGACTGAGTGGACATGTGTTCCCTTTATATTTTTCAAAGTTAGAAACTTTGAACTTCACTGGGATCTTCACATTTGGCACTAAACATAACTCAGCAGCACTTTTCCCAAACAAATCCTTACCTCTTAGTGTCTTCAATTCCTTGCGCAGCTCAAGAAACTGATCCTTCATTTCGTCCATTTTCTGGTAAACATCCAAACCCTCAAACGACTCAGAGTGATAAATGGTATCCTCTACACGAGGCAAGGTGTGCATAACGGGAGGTGGCACAGACATGATCAGGCTAGATGTCGGAATGGAAACAAAGGTAGGCGCGAAGCCTTCAGGCATGAAGTTGGACGGAAATCTCCACGGGAATCCGGCGGACATGGTAGGTGCGAAATGAGTGGCAATAACATGCATGGTAGAGGTAGCCACCTCTGAAATAACCGTCCTCTGAGGAGGAGTTGCAGGCGTTGGAGAAGATTGGCTCTGAGCAGCCAGCACTGACTCCATCATGGCAGTCCGTCGGGCAATCTCGTCCTTCAGTTCTCTGTTCTCTTGCTCCAAATGTTCCATGATTCTGAGATGATTAGCGCGAGTGTTGTACCGATGAGTCAGCTTGGCTGAAGCACAGAAGAACACCAATGAGACATCTGGCGAAAGAGAAACCTACTTATGCAAATGATGCATGAAATGCGATGCTTGTTTATTTATTTTTATTTTCAAGGAACTTACTATATCATTTACAAATATATATATATATATATATATATATTTAACAATAATTGCAACAATTTGATATGACCAAAATTCTCTTTTATTTATATAATTTGGAAGGATTACACTGAGTACAATTTCAGAAACCAAATGAAAAATACAAGGGAAAAGAAGACTAGTCATCCTAAGGATCCCTAATAACAATGTCAGAAGATCTGGTTGAAGGCGCGTACTTCCTTCGAATGCGTCGAATCTCGGTCTCGAAAGAAGCCTTCATCTGAGTCTTCTCGAGGACAAGCTGATCAATAATCTTCTTCCAAGCAACGGAAGGCTGAGGCATGCTAGAGGAAGATGAAACCTCTGGCTCTCTCTGTCTCTTTGTCACTCGGTCTTCAAGTAGCTCAATAAGTGCATATTTGTCCTTAGACTCCAACTGCAACTCTTCATGCTTCTTGCTCAAAGCGCGAAAACGCTCTTCCCACATATCCTTCTCTTGCTTCATCTTGGTGAGTGCGTCTTCCAACTCCTCTATATCTTGGTCGGGGAGAGTTAATGGCTCAGCCACAACCATAGACATAGGTCTCTCACAAGGATAAGGCATCTTCAACTTCAAAGCTCTCTTCTTCACCCAAAGAGTGTAAGCTTCCTAAGCTACACAATTGCACGGGCCAAGCTTGGATCTTCCTTTCCTATGCACATTATGCCAAGCATGCACAATCTTCTACTTCAAATGTTAGGGATCTTTACCCTCTTGATAGAAAAGACCTTCTAACAAAGTATTATTAGGTTTGTCTCTCAAGCGGAACCCAAGTTGACGATGGGCCAAAGCAGGGTTGTAGTTACTTCCTCCTTGTGTACCAATGAGAGGTACATTAGAGAATTCACCACAACTATCAATAATGTCCAAACTACCCAAAGAAGGATCATACCAAACTATATCATCATTAGTGAGAGACATAAGTCTCTGAGACCACCGTAGACATTGTTTGTTCTCCACAAAAGCAGGCGTCTGAGGCAAGTGCGAAATAAACCACTTGTACAGAAGAGGAATGCAACAGACAATCGTTCCACCACCCTTAGAATTCCTTAGATGCAAAGAGAAATACATATCACCCAACAAAGTAGGCACAGGATTCCCAATCAAGAAAAGTCTAATGGCGTTAACATCAACAAAACCGTCAATGTTAGGGAACAAAGCTAATCCATAAATGAGCAACACAAAGATAGCTTCAAAAGCATCCACACTACCGGCCTGAGCAAAAGCAATAGCTTCCTTGATGAGGAAATCAGATGGTAACCCAAACAATCCTCCTTTCTTCACCCAACGAGCCTCTATCTCAGACTTCTTGAAGTGAAGAGCTTCAATAATAAGATGAGATCTGGGAATCTCTTCCAATCCATTAAAAGGTACTCTACTAGAAACAGGTATCCCCAAGAGATGAGAATACTCCTCCAATGTAGGCACAAGTTGAAAATCTGGGAAAGTGAAACAGCGGTAGAGAGGATCATAGAACGACACTAGTACACTCAAAAGTCCTTCAACCACATCCGTAGACAAGATAGACAGAAGCTTCCCATGGCGTTGTTTGAAGTCCAAGGGATCTAATACAAAAGATGCTATCTTCCTTAACTATTTCAAGTCGGGACATCTGAAACTATACTTCTTAGTGTTCCTTCGTCCACAATCCATGGTCTGAAAATATTTGCAAATAATACCTCAGTTCCTTGAAATTTTCGTGTGATGAATGTTATGATGCGCATGAATGCATGAGTGCAACAATCACAAATAAGGGATCACACACAAGGCAAACAAAGGTCAAGGGATGAATCAAGTCATTGTCAAGATCAATCATCCATTTTGGGGGATTATGGTTTACACCTTATCAACACCCAAGTTCCATTGATATTGACAAGATTTGATTGGATCAACCAAGAATCAAAGGGTTTGTTGTAAGTCACGAGCATGGAGTCTGGGTAAGAACCATCCCAAAGGAGTGAACTAAGGATAAAACCTGTAGATCATGTTCTAAAAAGTTCCCAGAGTCTTGATTCCATCTATCGGATATTATAGGTTAAGATGACTGACTCATCGACCCATAATATTCTCAAGAGAAACTCGTCTGAGTGTAGTATCGCGTAACAACTATTATCAAGTATACACTTGAACAGTCTCTGCACTACGTCCTAAATAGGCCAAGAGGGGGTAAATGTTCTACGGTCCTCAGCTTCTCGGACCCAAATTGGAGATAGTAATGCCTAACCACAAATACTTATGTTACATTTCCAAATCCAAAAGGGTCTCCACTGAGCAGATGGATCTCAAGCCAACTTGTTAAGGACTACTCCACACAAGTTGAGCATGACTATACCATCCTCCTATCTTAATTGCACTCAAGTTTGGATTATAACTTATCTCACCACTCAGAGATCACCAAGCACAACAAGCAAATTATATCATACAAACAAATATGCATACATCACATATACACAATTATATACACACAAAAAAGTAGGCTAAACCCACTGGAGACTACTCCCCAGCAGATTCGCCACTTAATTTCTGTAGCAGTAAATTCATGATCATCAATCTATGGATAAGCTAGACATCAAATAACAAGAGTCGCCACCGCACTTTTATTGTTTCCAAGGGAAAAGGGAAAAGGGAAAAAAGTACGAACAAAACCCAAAAGTAAGAAGTTTTTAAATCAAAACTAATAAAATGCTAGAGATTACAGGTAAGGGGGTTGGTTACACAGAGGGAAGGTGTTAGCACCCAAAGTGTCCTAGGTACTCCTAGGGAGCCCTTTTTTGTGTGTATATGTATTTTGTACAAAAAGTGATGTTTACAAACAAATAGAGTGAGGGGATAAGAAAAGAATTCATTAATTATATTTTTGTGTTTGACAAGACCTTTGGACTTGTGCCTACGTGCCAACGTAAAAATGAGGGATCAAAACCTCGTAGTTCGTGATACAAATTTCAAAGTGGATGCATTTCTTTTAATTAAAAATTAAGTTTGAAAGGCACAAATGCCTGAAAATGGTTTGAATGAGTTAGTTCTTTTTGGCTTTTGAAAGTTTAGGTCAAGTATAGTTAAGTCTATTTACAAGTTTGATTAAGAAAAGAAGTTTGAAAATGCAATGGCATAAGGCCAAAGTTTCTATTTTGAAAAGTGGTCAAAGTTTAGAACAAAACTAGTTCAATCAAAGAAGATTTTTAAAAAGGGGGAAGAGATTTTGAAATTAAAGAAATGGGGAGGAGATGAAGAGACTAATCCTATGCACAAAATTTATAGTTAAGAGTTGAAAAGATATGACCGATGGGTAGCAATCCAATAGGCAAGAATGACATATAGAAACCCCAAATTCCCTTGGATATTAGAATCAAGCAACAAACAATGCATACAATATTAACTTGAAGAGAAAGGCATCAAATAAAGATAGCCACATCCAAGCTTAGCCACTCCATAATCTTCTTCAGATTAAGCCCATGTAACATATGAATTCCACAAGTCACAGGTTCAAAATAACAACTTCACAATGATCATGTTGCAGATGAACTCAAAGGGATCTCGAATGATGTATCAGATGAAGTTTCAAATTGCAATCACTTGGTTTAACAAAAGTTGGCATTGGTCAAGTCCTTTAGCATAGGGAGGTTGCCTAGATTCTAAGTCCAATTTGTCCAAGATCAAGTCAACAGTCCATACAAAAGTTTTTTAGGGTTTTTGTTCTTATTATGTACATTAATGGTCCAAGACCACACAAACAAACAAAATATACACAAGCAAGATATATCACACAATATGGTCCAAATGGACAAAGAGAAAATGACATTAACATAAACAATTAGAATGGTATGAATAATGGCAAATGAATAGAACTTAAAAATTAAAGTGCATTAAAATAAAAGACTTGAAATTCAATGTTAGTTGTTAGTGAGTTAGAAGTTAGTATTGTTTTGCTTTTGTTTTTCATTTTAAGTCATTCTTTGGAGAACACTCAACCCACTTATCACAAGCATGGATCCTTGAGCCAAGACATCTTCCAAAGGAAGAAAAAAAGGCCAAGTTTCCACACAATACCATGAAAGAGGGGAGACTTACAATATCACTAACTAGAATGCTATGCTTTTTTGTGTCAAAAATTTAGCACTATGTTAAGCAATCGTAATTGGACTTATGTAGAAGTCACAACTATTTGAGGCCGGGAAATTGAATTTTGGTGTTAATGCATGTTAGAGACATAGTATAATGGACTATGCTCATGAAACATACCACACACAAAAAGAATATGCAAAAGAGGTGGCCTAATCTCATCCATACTTATGTTGATTTTGCAATCAACTATCCTTAGGACTTAGAGATATCATAGGCCAAATGAGATGAATGCATAAAGAAGGGGAATGCGATGAAGAGGGAAGGGAATGAATCAAAACTCAAATTGGTCAAAGGAGGACTTTTACCAAATTAATATCATTCATTCATTTTGGGAGATGGAATGTACATTCCATCAATCCCCTACATCCAATGATATTAACTTAACAAAGTCAAATCAACCTTGACCAAGGCCCAACAACATGAGTCAAACTTACACAAATCATCACAATAGGCCAACACAATTATTTGACATTTATTCAAATTAAAAATACTAAAATAAGGCATTAAAATTAAATATGGTTTGTCAAATTCCTAAAACCTCATCAAAACACCAAAGAAATGGCCATGAGATTGATCATAGGTCAAACAAGGTCAAAGGACTTTGGAGAAAAAAATTCAGGATTTTTAAAGACTTAAAAGTATTTTTAAACAATTAAAAATAAACATAAAATCAATTAAATCATGAAAAATATTAATAATGATCCAAAAAATAATTTTGATTCAAAATATGAAAGAGGAAATTATTTGAAATTTTTTGGTGAAACTCTCATATTTTTTGGATCAATATTAATATTAATATGAATTAATCAAAATCAAAGGAATAAAAATTAAAATAAAAAAATCAAAAAAATGTGGACCACTTGATCTCCCTCATTAATTGAGGTGGTAGATCAAGTGGTCTGAAACGCACGTTCCACCAAACACACGAGTCAACACGCTGTACCAAGGGTAATCACAATGAGCGCTCAGGATTAAAACATTTTGAAAGGATCATATGGCTAGGAGACGTGCCAACACACCGTCGGAGCCAGAGCTCCGGTCTTCTTCTCCGGTGGACCTCACCGGACTGGTCCATCCTCAACCATCATCAAAATAAAAAAGGAGGACATAATCTGAAAGAAAAAATGGCGTAGAGCACGAATCTGACCTCAAATTTAACTAACTCCACATATATAGAAATATATGAGGAGTTGAATTTTGAGGTGTGTCAACTAAGTTGCTTCGATTTGACCTCTAAGCAACTTAATCTTCTTGCCTACATTGGTAGGACTTCAGACAACCAAAGATCCAAGAGAATTGATGAGAATTGAGTGAGAATCGAAGAGATGAAGTTTTTTGAAAATTACCTTCAATGATGTGCAGAACTTGACGTTGCTTGCTTCAAACACGATCTGATCACACTTGAGAAGCTTGCAAGAAGTGGTTAGCAACGGTGCAAGGCTTTGGATTATGGAGTTCTTGAATCTCCAAACAGTTGAGATTCAAACTCAATTTTCAGATTGAAAATTATCAGGTTTTCCTTTAGAATGAGAGGGTTTCAATTGGGGGGTAAAGCTGGCGCGCAAGGTGTGTTTGAAATGAGCTCAGAGGCCTTGTCTTTATAGCATCTGGGATTGATAATTGCACACTTGAAAATATGCTAAATTTGGCAATGTGATGCACAAGCTTGCATGGGCGTGTACATGCCCATAAAGCAATCCATTTTAATCCAGTTGCAACTGTACTGAAGTTCAAATGATGCTTGATTGGCAAGGCAATGTGAAATAGAGTTTTGGACATTTGATTTCCTCCAATGGTGCAGCTCTGTTAAAGCCATGCGCGGCCCTAGCAAACTTCATCCAAAATGCATGAACTTGGGTTCTTTGGAAAGCTTGGATCAAGGGGAACAAGTTTGATATTGAACACTTTTCCATTTGGAGCTTGGATCATGGTGAATTTGAAGGTGGAAGTTTGGAAATTTCAACATGTTGAAAAAATTTCTAAGTGTCAAGCCATATATCTCAATATTCCACCTTGCTTAACTTTTTATGTGAGCTTCAAATGAGAAAAGTGTATTTATAAAAGTTGTATTTCTTTCAAAGACCTTCAAAATGGTCACTAATTTCATGTCATTTGGATTTATAATGATAGAGTTATGCATTTTTGAAGTTTGGAAAAATCACTTGTTCAATGGTATAGGTAAAAAATGACCTATAATGTATCCTCATATCACATGCTCATAAAAGTTGAATTAGATCTAACTTCAAACATAAAAGTTGAAGTAGATATATTGAATTTTATTTGCAACTTGGAAGTATTTCATCTCATAAAAATTGAGCAAGTTATGGCCTTGGGAAGTTGACTTTCAAATTAGGGTTTAGACAAAACGACCTATAATGTTTCAACATAGAAAATGATTTTCCAAAAAAAACTAGCTCTAGGTCTCAACACGAAAGTTGTTTGGAATGTAATTTAGAGTAACTTTTATCTTGGAATCATTTTCATATGGTGAAAATTGTAGGAGATAGGGTCAAGGGAGACCCAGTTTTGATCAGATGAATTCATCTGGCCAACCACCATCAACCAACTTGCTAACCTTCAATTCTATTGACTTTATTGGATAATGGTAGATCATATATGCATAAGATGATGAATTATGAAGTGTCCCTTTAGAAATTTGATTAATTGGTGAGATAGCTTGTTGGAGAAGTTACTCAAGATACCCAGTCAAACTAGGGTTTCCAAGGCAAATCACCTCCAAACTCTTGAAGAATACTTGATCAATATAACATGTAGGAATCAATGAAACTAATATATGATGCTTATAACCATTCTTGGATCAAATTCATGGTTATGCTCCTTGTCATGAGGGCCTTAAACCCTAGATATGAACTTGATAAATCAATGTGATCATGCCCTACCTACAAAAGAGTTAGGCAAATGCAAAGACATATTTTTGGTATTTTGGTTAGTAAAATGATAATATACAAGTATGATACAATCACATGGTGCTTGGTGATCTCTCCCAAAACAAATCCAATGAGAGAGGGGTAAGGAGGATGCCAAGGTATGATCCCAATGCTAGTGCTTATGATGAAATTGCATGAGGGATCTTAGGGTCAAAATTGGGGTCTTACAACTTGCATGTCTTGTGTGATACTTATTAATTGTATGATCATATGCCATACTTGATTGTATTGTCTTTTGTATGATTTATGTAATCTTGTATGAAGACATTTGATAAAACATGAATATGCATAGTAAAATCAAACTTTCAAATAAGATTCAAACACTTGATCAACATCAAGTTAGTTTTCAAAATCTCAACAACTCAAACTATTATTAAATCATTTCTCACTTACACGAATCAAACATCGAGTGAATTTTTCTTAATTCAAACGCAATATTAAATTCTTTTTCTTAAAAAAATGCGAAAGAATAGGACCGTTGGAGTCTGGAATTTCGATAGAACCCTCAAATGATTGGTCTTGGGGCACACATTTTGGGTCAAAGGTTATTTATTTATTTCTCTTATAAAACACTTAATAAACTTGAACTAAAAAGGACCATTGGGATCTAGAATTCTGATGTAACCCTTGAACAATTAATTCCAAGGCACGCGTCTTGTTCTTATCGAACGTTTGTTGTTCATCATACCATTTACCTAAATACTTCAAGTGAAAAAGGACCGTTGGAATCTAGAATTTTGGTGGAACCCCGAATGGTTGATCCTGAGGCTCATGTCTCGTTCTCATCAAACATTCATCATTCACTTATAAAACACTCTAACCAGTCAAACTCTTTTTCTCACTGTCGTGCGATACTCAAACCTTTTCAAAAGAAAAAATGAAAGATATTTTGTCTCTAGACGATGCTAGACAATGTTTCGTCCATAATCGTGTGAGTTGAGATAAGTGATGTTTTCCCGTTAATGTTGATTTGTAAATCCATTCAATGTGATGCAAATGTATGCTCCTCACCTGTTTTGGGTAAGTAATGTTTTATGTCGATTGACATAAACTTCACCCTATTTCAAAAACTTCTTATTTTCAAACTTCGCACCTTTTCTTAACAAACCTTGACTTTGTCAAGTGATCCATAAAACCTTTTTTCTTAATAAATTGTAAAACATCTAAGCATATTTAAACTCTTTTTCCAAACTTTTAAAAAAGACAGACCTTATCAAACTTCTTTTGTGCCTTTGTGCACTTTCCTTTAAAGAGCCTATTTTTGAAAAGATTGGATGTTAGTTTATTCTTGTAGTGATGTAAACCACTATACTTCTACAATATGTTGAGAAATGATTGACATTTTCCATTTGAATGTTGAGACATGCTTGTGAGACAGTCCAAGTAAAAATCATCCATATCAAGATGACGCAAAAGCTCATTTTCTCATACTTGTGGGTAGTAAGCTAGGTTTTTCCACTCGAATACGACAAAATGTCTTTTCAAATTAAAATCAATCAAGAAACAACCCATATTTTTCATAAACAGAGATTCACAAGTGGTTCTTATGGAGTACCATAGGTGTGAAGGGTGTTAATACCTTTCCCTTGCATAACCAACCATCGTATCCAGATTTCTCTTTTGTTTTACCTTTTTGTGGGTTTTGTTCGACTTTTTTCCCATTCCCTTTGGAAACAATAAATTTTGGTGGCGACTCTTATTTTTCTGAGTTAAGTTAATCAATATCTTAATCTCAAAATTTTCCCCTCCATGACAGCTGGTGACTCTGCTGGGGACCATTCTCTAAGTGGGTTAAGCCTAGCTTGTTTATTTGTGTTTATGTTATTACTTTTTGTTTGTTGTTTACTTGTGGGTGCTTGGTGATCTCTGTGTGGTGGGATAAGTCCCTTACCCAAAATTGAGTGCACTTAAGCTAGGATGGTGGTATAGTCATGTTGACCTTATTGGTGTTATCCTTGTTAGGTTAGAATGAGAACCCCGCTCGGATAAAACCCATTTGGAGGTACTAATGTCTTGCGAGTAGTCGTAATGGCGTTATTATTTTCGACCTATGAGTCCGAGATTCTGAGAGACCTTAGAACATTTTAACCCCTATTGGAATTTTAGGATGTAGTGTAATTACCTTTCCGTCATAGGCCTGGTATGGTTGATACATGATACTACACTCAGATTAGGCTCTCTTGAGAAAATTATTGGTCTACGAGTAAGTCATTAAGCCGGTAATATCCAAAAGATGGATTTACGACTCTGGGAACTTTTTTAAAACCTGGTTACTGTTTGAGACATTCAAAGCTATAGAACATACCCTATGGGATGGTAGTCACCATGTCCACTTGACTCCATACTCGTGATGTTAAACCTTTGAAACTCCTCATGTTTGTGATTATGGCATAATCATGCCTTCATGCATTCATAAACATCTCTTTTCCACCTAGTTTTCAAGGAACTTATGAACTTTATTTATAAACATCGTAAGTAATTTGAGTATGGACTCTGGAAGGAGAAACACTCATCAATTCCATTTTAGTCCTCATGAATTCAAACAATTAAGGAAGCTAGGATCTTTGGTGGCTTATTCTCATAATTTCAAAGACCGGTATGGAAGAATTCTAACTGTGTTGACTATTGATGTAGAAGACGGAGTTCTTAACACCTTGGTCCAGTTCTATGATTCATCATATAAGTGTTTCACTTTCCCTGATTATCAACTTGCACCTACTTTGGAGGAGTATTCATATTACATAGGCTTGCTTGTATTAGATCAGATATCATTCAGTGGTTTAGAGGAGATTCCTAAATCTCATGTCATTGAAGAGTCTGTGCATTTGGGAAAATGAGAGATTGATGTTAATCTTATGACTAAATGAGGTATTCTTGGTCTACTTGCTAGGTTCTTGATGGAAGAGGCTGCTACTTTTACTAGTGTTGGAAGTATGGTTGCTTTCGAAGTTGTTCTCGATTTGCTTATATATGGCATAGTCTTGTTCTCTAATGTTGACAACTTTTTGGACATCAATGCTTTCCGTATCTTCATGATTTAGAATCCAGTTCCTACTTTTCTTGCAGATACCTACTATTCTATCCATCACAGAATAGAGAAGAATGAAGGAACTGTTATGTGTTGTGCACCTTTACTGTACAAGTGGTTTATTTCGCACTTAACGCAGTCTAGTTTATTCAAGGATAACAAGAAGTGTTTGAGGTGGTCTCATAGAATTATGTCTCTCACCAATGTAGATGTGACTTGGTATGCTAGAGTTTATAATGACGTGAAGATTATTTATAATTATGGTGAATTCCCTAAAGTACATCTTCTTGGTACAAAATAAGGTATCAACTACAATCCGATTTTGGCTCGACGTCAGCTTAGGTATGCGATGAAGGTTAAACCAAGCAATATTATCTTGGAAGGGTTCTTCATTCAAGAAGGTGTTGATATCAAGGGATTAAAGGAGAAAATTGTTTGCGCCTAGCATAAGATTCACCGAAAAGGAAAGGATGAATTAGGAAACAAAGATTGTGTTACCTTGGAGCCTTACACTCAGTGGGTGCAAGCAAGAGCTGGTAAGATCAGGATGCCTTATCCTCATGAAGAACCTTTATTCCTTAAAGTCATATGACTTATTCCTGTTCCAGTTGAAGATCTGAAAGGACTCTAAGTGGCTTTAGCTCAGATGAAACAAGAAACAGATGCTTGGGAGAGCAAGTTTCATGTTTCAAATGTGGACAGTTTAGAACTACGTATGCAATTGAAGGAGAAAGATGATCTACTTCACCATAAGGACGAATTGATTGAACATCATGGACATAAAAGTAATATGGATCAAGAGGCTAGTGTAAGACCTCAATTTTGACCATAAGATCCCTCATATTGTCTCATCATATGCATTGGCTTTGGGATCACACCTTGGCATCCTTCTTACCCCTTATTCACTGGGTTTTCATTGGGAGAGATCACCAACCACATTTGATTGTATCATACTTTGTTTTTCATTATTTACTAACCAAAAATACAAAAATATGTCTATGTATAGCTTTGTTTCTTTTGTAGGTAGTGTGTGCATTCACCAACGCCACATCAAGCTCATATCTAGGGTTTATGACCCTCAATGCAAGGAGATAAATAAAGAAATGGTTTAAAATGATTCTAGACATCATATATGGGTCCCCATGATCTTCATTTATCATTTTGATCAAGAATTCATCAAGAGTTTGAAGCTTGTTTGCCTTGGAAGCCCTAATTCATCTGGGTATCTTGTGTGACTTCCTCAACATGTTTCTTCAACATTTGATCAAATATATCAAGGTATACTTCATTATACATCATATTATACATATATGATCCTCCATGAGTCCAAGATATAAAGATAACTTCAAGTTTGCAAGTTGGTTCATGGTGGTTGACCAGAGAGAGTCAACTAGTCAAAACTAGGGTTCACTAGACCCTATCTCCTACAAGTTTTGTCATATGAAAATGATTACAAGAGAAAAGTTAATCCTTATGACACTTAAAATAACTTTCCTGTTGAGGTCAAGAGCTAGTTTTGCATGGAAAGTCATTTTTATGGTGAAAGATTATAGGTCATTTTGTCTGAACCCTAGTTAGGAGGTCAACTTCCAAGAACCATAACTTGCTCAATTTTTATGATATCAAGTCTATACAAGTTTCATGATTAATTTCAAGATGTCCTCTCAAACTTTGATTCTTTAAGAAACTTCAAATTCAACTTTCAAGGGCATGTGCCAAGAGGAAACATTATAGGTCATTTTGGACCATTACCATTGAACAAACAATTTTCCCCAACTTCTAAAATGCATAACTCCTTCATGCCAAATCCAAATGAGGTCATATTTATGACCAAATATAAGATGTTTGAAAAAGCTGCAACGTTGATGAAGGAACGTTTTCCATTTAAAGCTCATAGGAAAAGTTATTCAAGGTGAAAGAAGTGAATATTTGACTTGGTACTTAGAAAAATATCAATTATGTTTGATTTCCCATACTTCCACCTCAAAGTTCATCATGATCCAAGCTTCAAATGGAAAAGTTTTCAACATGAAAGTTGTTCCCCTTGATCTGACCTTTCTAAATAGTCCAACATCACTTCATTTGGCCAAGGATTGAATGACTTCCACATGGCTTTTCTTCAAGGTTCCATTAGGATGAATTTCATTTCCATTTCCCAATTCCAATTGCATGACTTCATGACACACTTACAACATTGCTCATGATTAATTTTGGACCTTTTGACATCATTTGATGGACCTATCAGACGCCCATGCATCCATGCAAGTGAGGATTGCTTTTTTTTGGCATTTTGATGGAAGTGTGTGGAAATAAATTGCATTGCCTATAAATAGAACCCCTTCTGCTCAGAATTGGGGACATCTTGCCTAAGCTTTGATCCTACAACCATACCCATCACCATTAGAGGATAAACTTGAAGTTTTTCAATTAAAAATCGAGTTTCAATTTCACTTCTGTTTTGAAGTTGAAACTCCAAGAATCCAAACCACTTTTTGATCCAAATCACTTCCTGCAAGCTTCTGAAGTCATGCCAAGGCCAATTGGAAGCAAGATTCAAGCTCCCTCGAATGTGATTTTTCAGAAATTTTCTCTCTTCGATTCTCTCTCAATTCTTCATCATTCTCTTTGATTTTTGGTTGGCTGAAGTCCTACCAATGTAGGCAACAAGATTGAGTTGCTTTGAGGTCAAATCGAAGCAACTCAGTTCATGATCCTCAAAATTCAAATCCATGTATCTTTTAATATACTCGGAATTGGAGAAATTTGAGGCCAGATTCGAGGTCCTGAGCATTTTCTCTTTGAAATAGTGTCCTTGTTTTTCAATTTTTCATTAAGTTAAAGGTGGACCAGTCCGGTGAGGTCCATCGGAGAAGAAGACCGGAGCCCTAGCTTCGGTGATGTGTTGGCACGCCTATTGACCATTTGATCATGTTTAAATGTTTTAATCTAAGTCATTCCTTTTAAATACCATATGTGCGGTGCGTTGACTAGAGCGCATCATGGATAACACACGCTTGGCTATCACAACTGCCACCTCAATTAACGAGGGAGATCTGATGACCCTCGTTTTTTCCAATTTCTTTTTATTTTCTGAATTTTCATTTAATTGCTTTATTTTGTTTAATTGATAGAAATTTCATTTTTAATCCAAAAAATATGGGACTTTCACCAAAAATCTTTAAATATTTTTCTCTTCTATATTCTGAATTAAAATTATTTTTTGGAATAATTTTGATATTTTTCATGAATTAAATGTTTTTGTGCATATTTTTAATTGTTTAAAAATACTTTTGACTTTTCAAGAATAGTGAAATTTTTTGTCTAAGGTCCTTTGACCTTGTTTGACCTAGGATAAATCCCTTGGTCATTTATTTGGTGGTTTGAAGGGATTTTAGGTTTTGGCCAAATTAAAATGCATTTTAATTCATTTTAAATTGATTTTTAATTAATTAAATGCTTGAAAATTATGTTGAGCCTTTTTTATGGTCTTGTGATGTTTAACTTTCTATTTGGGCATTGGTCAAGGTTGATTTGACTTTTGTTGGATCAAAACCATTGGGTTTAGGGGATTAATGAAATGTACATTTCCTCTCCCAAAATGAATGGATGGTTTTGATTTGATGAAATTTCTCCCATGATCAATTTGTGTTTCTATGTTACCCCCCCCTCTTCATCTTCATCCATATTCTTCCCCATTCCTTCATTTGATCAATGAAATCTCTAATGTCTAAAGGCTAATTGGTTCATCAATGACCATGTGTCAGATGAATCAATACAAGTATGATTGAGATAGGTCCCTCCCTCTTGATCTTTTCTTTTAGTGTGTGGTATGTTTTAGGAGTTTGGTTCTTCATGCCAAATCTCTAACATGTATTAACACCTAAATTTTTATTGCCCGACCTCAGATAGTTGTGACTTCTACATGAGTCCAATTACAATTGCTTAACATAGAGATAAATTTGACCCTCGAGGCATAACATTCTAGTAAGTAAGATTGTAAGTATCCCATTCTTCATGGCATTGTGTGGAGACTTGACCTTTTTTCCTTTCATGAGAGCTAGTGACATACTTGTTGAATTATCCAAGTTGGAGCCCTTCTCATGGAAGATGTCTTGGTTTAAGGATTCATACTTGTGAATGAATGGTTGAGTGTTCTCCAAAGAATGACTTAATCAATTAAAAAAAACTCCACTAACACTTGACTAAATTTTGACTAACATTTAACCAACTCTTGTTAATATTGCTTTACTTTCAAGTCATTTACTTTATGCAATTTAAATTTCAGTCATTTATCATTCATTCCCATTTACATTTCATATAACTTATTTATGTTTATGTCATTTTCACTTTGCTCATTTGAGCCATATCTTGTGATTATATATATTGTTTGTGTGTTTTGATTTTGTTAATGGTCTTAGGACCTTAAAATACTTAATAACAACAAAAACACTAAAAAATATCTGGCGGACTGTTGATCTTGATCTGAACTTTTGGACTTAGGATTAGGCAACATTCCCTATGCAAAAGGACTTGGCCAATGCCAACATTTTGTGAACTGAGCCTTCATCTGATGCAAGCCTTGGGAATTGTTTAAATTCATCTGCTACTTTGTCTTTATGCCTAATTGTTATTTTGATCTTGTGTCTGATGCTTTATTCTAAGTTGATCAAGGAATATTTTATCTGATACATTGAAAGACAATGAAGACTGCTAGCTATTGGAGTTGCTTGCTTGGATGCGGATATCTTTATTTGATGCTTTGATCTTCATGGTGTCTGGATATTGCTCATTGCTAATTGATCATTGCTTGATTAATGTCCAAAGGAAAATGGGTTTCTATATGATATTATTGTCTATTGGATTGCATCCCATTGGACAGATCTTTTCAACTCTTAACTTTTAAATTTGTGCTTAGGATAACCTCTTCATCCCCCCCTCCCCACTTCTTAAATTTCAAATCTCTCCCTCTTTTCAAAAACTTTCTTTACTTGTGTTTTCAAACTTAGACTCTATTTTAATGATTAGAAACTTTGACCTTATGCCATCGAATTTTCAAACTCTTTCTTAAATAAAGCTTGTAAATGAACTTAACCATATTGACTTAAATTTCAAAAGACAAAAAGAACTAAAAACTCCATTCAAACTTTTGGCCCTTTGTACCTTTTCTTATTAAACTTTTGTTAAAAACAATTCACCAACTTATTTGAAATTTTTACCATGAACTACGAGGTTTTGATCCCTCATTTTTTATGTTGGTACATAGGCACAAGACCGAAGGTCTTGTCAAACACAAAAATATAATCAATGAATTCTTTCCTCATCCCCACGCTCTATTTTTTCTCAAACATCGTTTATACCAAAAACACATACACACATAAAAAAGGGATCCCTAGGAGTACCTAGGACACTTTGGGTGCTAATACCTTCCCTTTGTGTAACCAACCCCCTTACATGTAATCTCTGGCATTTTATTAGTTTTGATTTGAAAACTTCTTATCTTTGGGTTTTCTTCGTACTTTTACCTTTTCCTTTGGAAATAATAAAAGCGCGATGACGACTCTGGTTTATTGATGTTAAACTTATCCATAGTTTGATGGTCATGAATTTACCGCTACAGCTAGGTCTGGTGCTTGGAAAGGTGTTAACAAGATCTTGAAAGAAAAAGATGACATGAAAACTGCTTTTGAAACTCATGCCAGTAAGCTCAAGAGGAAGTTATAGCATGAAGGAGGATCTTCTTTAGTTTGGATTCCCTCGGAACCTAGGCTTTATTTTATGTATTTGTTTTAGGATTGCTTTGAAATCGTGTACTAAAATTGTAATCCTTCCAGATATTTTAATGAAATGAAAGTTAGAGCTTTTCTTTTAATGTGTTATTACTTATGATATTTGCAATCTATTTTTACTTCCTTAGTTCCTTGAAAACAATCATTTGCATATTAAATTTCAAGCATCATTTACATCATTTGATATTTCTTTCTGCAAGTATTTTTCAGAGTCTCATTCATTTTCCTTCGTCTCCGTAGAAGACAAGCTGACACACAAGTACAGTACACGCGCCAACTCAAGGCGAAAGATGGAGACAATTAAGCAAGAGCAAAGAGAACTTTGTGAGGACATGATTTCATTGAAGACATGAATGGAAAGAATGACCGCTCTGTTGGAACATTTTGTCTCAAACCAGAATCAGCCTCCACCTCCGTCTCAACCTCAAGTGACTGTTATCTCTGAGATTGCAACAACGCTTGTT
The DNA here is from genome assembly GCF_024323335.1 of Lathyrus oleraceus. NCBI lineage: Eukaryota > Viridiplantae > Streptophyta > Magnoliopsida > Fabales > Fabaceae > Lathyrus > Lathyrus oleraceus. Next base: position 614,438,767 of record NC_066583.1, read on the forward strand.
GTATCTGCTGTACCTACTGGACCTCCACGTCAGAATCAGATGCCTGCTGGTTATCCTTGGGGCATGCCTCCCAATTACATTCCAGAGAATTTCAACTCTACTACTGAAGTTCTTTTGGTGAATCAGGTTCCCCCATTTCAACTTGTAATGGTCACCATTCCTCCAGTTGTGCATGTTATGCCACAAGTAGAGGATCTTTATCTATCATAGTGCTCTCAGTGAGAATCCTGATGTTTATGAGAGAATGGATGAATTACAGGATCAGTTTCAAGAGTTACAGAAAGAGTTGAAAGTTATGATATCCTCTTCAAATGCTCGACATGCACACATGATCATCGAAACTGGAAAAAGTATGATAATTAAGCCCAAGACCATGGATTTGAATCAAAGTGATATGAAGCTTTTAGTAGAATAGATTGTCGACTTTGACTCATTCATTCAGAATGACTATGATCTTTTGAGCTTCTTCAGAGTTCAATAGTGGTCTCCAATATTTGATATGGTGAATGGACCTACTTATCCTCATCTTGTGAAATATTTTAGGGTTAGGGCTGAAGTTTTTGATGAACTTGATGCATGTGAGGAACTTAGACTTCTGGTGGAAAATGAGAATTCTTTGAAGGGGAAGAGCAGAAAAGAAGTAGGGTAGAAGAAATTGAAGAATTCATTGCAACCACTGAACTAATGCCTTCAAAAACTAGAAGTTGAAAGTCTCCCAAGAAGGTTGCTTCTCTTTTTGTTATTTCAGAAGCACCTTTAAAGAAGAAGAGATTGAGGAAGTTGCGTGAGATTGAGGAAATATAAGAAGAAGAGGAAGTGGGTGTGTTCTTAATCAGGAAGAAGAAAGAGGCATATGACACTTCTCAGAAGGATGTAATTGAGCCTACCCTCAAGTGTGCTCAACTATTATGTCATCTTAGATCAGTCAGAGAAGCATCAAGAAACCCTTGTTGTTGGGAATCAAGAGGATGTTGTTGTTAGTGAATCGGAACTTGGTGAGGTTCAGGTTGCTGATGTAATGGTCAGCTTAAAGTCTGTTGAAGCTTATGATGTTCCTGAAAAAGTTTCCTCATAAACTGTTGTTGCTTCAGAAGCTCTGAATACTGGTGTAATAGGTATTAGTTTGAACTTAATCTATGAATACGATTTTGATTACACCATCCTTAACCACATTTTTACAACCCTCTCACCAAATCAATCTCCTAAACACACTTCACTCTCTGTTAATGAATTCACTAATGTTCAGAAATCAGTTAATTGAATTCTCTGCTTCTGAATAACCATCACCCCTGAACACAATGCTTGAAACCCCTCATAGATGTTTCAAGTGGAAAAGCTACATCTTCTAGCTCCGAGTCAGAGTATGATGCAACTAGGTTTGTAGCTCCTCTTAACCTTAAGTCTACAAAACTTTCACCTGAAATTATTAAACATATCCCTGCAATTCCCATCCAAGTCTTCTCTCTTCCCATCCAACCATATAACCAAACATGTTCTTCTTTTGAAGTTGAACATGTAATCCCTGTCCAACCTAAAATTACCTTTCCATCATAAACTCAACTACCATATCAGTCTTCATCCCTAACACCTCCTTATAGAGAACCTATCCTTGTTCAGAGTCAACCTTTAGATCAAGTTGTATCTCAATTTCAAAGTGAAACTGGACAAGTTGTTCAGGATCTATCACTAGTTCAATTTGCTTCTGAACCTAGAGTTGAGTCTGAACATATCCCCTTTTACCTCCCTAAAACTACATGACCTTGCAAACCAATCTTCTGAACCTGGACCCTCTCATTCAAACACTTCATCCCTTTCATAAACTGTCCAAACCAAATGGGTGTAATAAAAATATCCTCTTAGATAAAATACAGAGTCTAGTCGATGAGAGACCTTTTACATCTGACCAAGTAGCATATTCTGCTAGGTGGAATTCTCTCCAGACTTCTATTGCATCAGTTATTAAGAATCTGAAGGATGTCACTTCAGAGTCTGTTACATCATCGTGTTCTAGGAAAGATCTTATGGAGAACCTGACTTATATTGTTGCTACTCAATAAGCCATATCGGTCAAGAAGATTGAAATTGATGATAGAATGAGGTCTATGGATGCTATGCAAGACATCATGGGTGCAAATCTTAGAGTTATTTTGGATCTTCTGAAGAAACCTTAGTCTTAGGATCTAGAATCCATTTTTTATATGTTTAACTGATTTGTTTATATATGACTTTATCTTTATCTTCTTTATCTATTTTGCATGTCATTTTGTTATGCTTATGTGATTTTCTCTAAGCTATATTTTTTGGGAAACATTATTTCTCATATGATAATTGTTAGAAATAATTTGTGATTTCTTTATGTTATTATTTGAATAAATTATTTCTGATTATCTCTTGGACGATTAACACATTCAAATAAAACAACTTATAAGAAAAATCATTGCAAAAAGGAAAAAAAAATAATTATCAAACTAGAAGGAGTACAATATTTCTGGGATTACATAAGTTTGTCCAGATCAAAAAAATAACCCCTAGCTGCAACAGAATCCTATCAGTCAGGCACTCGCTCCTCATTTCCTTCATTGGAGTCGTAGTAGAACATACTTCTTGGCACTTTTTTCTTCTTATTATTAATCTTCTTTTTCTTCTTTTTCTTTTTCTTGGGCTTCCTTACTTTTAGGGCATCCCTTACAGCAGTTGACCTAAATGGTTGGGCCTTCTTCGTGGACTACTGAAGGTCTTGCTCCAAAGTAACGACTTTGTCCTCAACATTAAGATCTAAGGAGATAATGCTCTTAGATTTCTCTGATGGATAATTCTTGTTGCTATGAAGAGAAAATTAGTTAAAGAGATGAGAAGTATATCTATGAAGGTATGCTTTTATAGAGGAGGTTGAGTGACTTGTGCATTGCAATTGTAAGATGGAACTTCTGATGATTTAATGCATGCAATGATTACTTCTAATGGTTAATATTCTTGAATAATGTTTGGTTGTCTTGAGAAATGCATAAATATTTCAACCACTATAGTCGTTTCTCTTTATTGGGAAGAGCAAAGGTTGTTTTTTTCCATGTGTTATCATAATTCAATTTTTCGCAAATATTTTTTATTCCAACAATTTTTTTCTAACTTTTTGTTGATGAAAAAAGGGGGAGAAATTTATGGGAATATTTAAGAGGGTTAAAAGTATTTTTAATGCTTTTATTTAATTATGAACCCTAATTATTAAATTATTTTGATATTGCTTTCATATGAATATCATTTTATCAAAGTAAGTTTAAATTAACTTGGATAAAGCTTAGGGGGAGCTTACAAAAATCAACCTTTGGACTATTAGACTCAGGGGGAGCTTACAAACCTCAGACTTTGATGTTCTCAAGTTAGTTAAACTGATCAACCATTGCTCTTAAATATGTTTGTTTGTCATCATCAAAAAGGGGGGGGGGGGATTATTGGAACAAGATTGTTCATATCCCTTGGGTTTTGATGATAACAAAGTACTTAAAGAGCAAATGGGTATACTAACATATGTTCAAGTATGCAAATTCATAACCATAGAATTAATCATGATTGAAATTATATGTGGAGAATCAATATAACTCTGATTTAAATTAATCAAAATCTGATGACTCTAAATGTGTTCATCGGCCTCTGAACGTTCAGACTCTGGTCACATGTCCTAGCTTCTGGTGACAGCTCATACTCTGAATGTTTGAAGAGCCTCTGATCTGTACACTATGCTAAAGCAGACTAGTCTTGTCAAAGTCCCAGAATTCTGGACAAAGCCAAACAGGGTTTCATTTTGCAAGGCTTAAGGAAAGGTAATGTGACATCTTCAGTATGTTCTACCTTTTGGTAGATACCTAGTACTTTGAAAAGTGTCGTGAACAATGCCATTATTCAGTCGACAATGCTTCTAACTAGATACATTCTCCGACGTCTCTATTGGCATGCTTCTATACTAAGTTTTCTCTTGTGTTCAAACCCTCCAATGACTCTTTCTCTACCTCTATAAAAGGAAGTTGTATATTTTAAGTAAGATATACAAAAATGCAATACAATATCTTGAGCATAACTCTGAGCTTTCATTTGTAACTATTATTGCATAAGATCTTAAGATTTCTTATCTTTGTATATCTTAGAAATTTTAAAAGGTTAAGAACCTTTATGGTTGTTGCACAACTGTTATACTTATAATTGTATATCTAAGTATAGTAGTTACCATTTATACTAAACTATTTATTTTAAGAAGAGGAAGTCTCTTGCCTGCGGGCTTGAGCAAGAAAGTCTCTTTTTTGTGTACTTGAGCAGTGAAGTCTCTTTCTAAGTTGATTAAGCAGAAGTCTCTTGGACGGTTACTTGAGAATTGAAGTCTCTTTCTAGGTTGATTGAGCATTAAAGTCTCTTACAAGTGTGTTTGAGCAATTTGTACCTTGTTTGATTATAGTGAAAAGCTCTTGTTAAGGCAAAGGGACTTGACTACTCTCGGTCGAGGAGAAGAACAAGGATAATCTTTGTGTGTTGCTTGCATTTACTTATGATCATTTTTCCGCTGCTGTTACTAAGATATGATATTAGACTTTAAGTTTAGTTTAAATTCTGAAGTTGCTTATCACTAAAAAAAAGAGTTTTTGGCATACACAATTCAACCCAACAACCATATATTCTCACTTTCTACACTAAATAAAAATAAATAAAAATATTGATAACCTCAATATTACTAATTAAGATAAATTAAAACACTCTAAAACGCAAATAAAATATTAAAATCAAAATTAGGGTGTTACAATCGTCAACAAGAACAAGGCGGGCACTTCAACTAGGGTTCTAGGGATGTCAATCCTTAAATACAGTTACAATGATAAAGTTGGTGGGGTATCGAATGAAATAATTTCTTTGGTGATAACAATAACAATAATAAGTTTTGGCGTCTCCCAGGTGCTCATTGATGGTGGCGGTTCCTGTGACATCATGTATTCATAACACTTTTTTTTTGAAAAAATAGGGTTAAAGATAGATAAGTTGCATTTGTATGAAGGATCTGACCTACAAGCCTTCAATGGTACATTAATCTGTCCTTAAGGGTACTTTGAGTTGATGGTCACCCTGGGAGAGAAACAAAATTTTAGGGTGATTGATTCTCAATTTATGGTAGTTACTTGCAAGAATATCTATAATTGCATCATAAGCATACCCTTCATAGTGAATTTGGACACAGTGACATCCTTAGTACACCTCTAGCTCAAATACCACAACATCCATGATGAGCCGATAATGATAAGTGTCGATCTGTCTAGGGAAACAGGATCTCGAAAGAACCACAACAAGACCATAAGGGAGGAGAAGGCAAAGGAAAGTCGGCGAAGATTAATATGTTTTCCCTAGTGAGACAATTATGAGACATGGATATTCAGCCCCTTGTAGGTAGGTGGGTCATCCCGAGCAGATATGTGCAGGTGACCAATTAAAGTAAAGTTAAATCTAGCCCTCCCATCTTCGATGATAAATAAGTAGTGGCTACGCCACTTGGTTAATTTTAATCTAGTCATTGTGTAAAAGCATTGACACTCTATTATGATGTACAATGATGTTTCACTAAAGAATAAATAATTTTTCACTAAATTATCTCTTTCCTTGTAATTATAAAAGGTAACGATGAGTCCTAGGTGTTGTCATAAATGCCACCAGCTTACGATCAAAGCGGTCAAAGCCCCAATCACAAAGACCCAATAGTGTTGTCACAAATGGCACATGCATATGACTAAAGCAATACATACCCCATAATGCCAGTTTACACACAAAGAAAGCAAGCCACAAAATGGAGAGTACTAGCTTACCCTCTCTTGGTATCTAGCCACCCTAGAGGCAGTGGTAAGTTTGAATTAAGGGATATCCTTTATTCACACTAATTGGAATAATTTTTTTTCCAGATATTGTGCCTTCCTCCAAATTTTTACTGATGCACAATTAAAAAGCTTCATCTGCGACTTCCCGAATAAAAGTTTTCCTATGTTTGTGACAATGTTTTACTTAAAACTCAACTACACAAAAGAGGTTCTTACTTCTAAATTCAACAAACACCAAATTCAATGGTCACTTAAATAGTTCGCAAGCATCTGCAACCTTCCATGTACATTCTCCAATTATGATAACGATGAAAAAGGAAACGGTTTTAAATTTTTGGCTGCTTCTATCTCATTCCCGTCAGATCCAAACTATGGAATTCCTACTCCCTTCATTGTTTCCTTGGTGCACCTTAATATTTGTTTAGTTCACTATATGGCCAACCATGTTCTTTTCCCAAGGAGAAGCAACTCTAGTCATTTGACCAAAGTTGATGTAGTTGCGGTATGGTTTTTGGTAAATATAGTTGAAAATAATTGAGCTTGTATCGTGACCCATCATATGATGGGGACCAAAAATAAAAATATGAGTTTACCATATAATGGACTAATCACGAAAATCTTGGAGCATGTTTGCTTGGATTTATAGGAGGAAGAATCGAATAATAAATACACGAGAATAGAAAACAACACCCTAAGTTTGATGAGGGTAAAAATCAATAATGTAGTACCAGTTCATCTACCTCAAAATACAATAAGAAGAGCTCGTAAAGTTCAAGCTCAACAAGAAGAGAACGTAAATATGGAAGATTTCGATTATGAAATCCATCAGACTTCTTCCACCGATGATATCCTTAATACCATTCTCAAGAGTCAACAAGTGCTTATCCATAATCAATAGGAACAAATGAGAATACAAATAAGGACTGATTCAAGAGTTTTCAACTTGATCGCAAGCTCTCCAAAATCAAAATTGGATCTATGGGCATGTTCAACGATGATAAGAAGGAGAAAAATTAGCTTGTTTGCTTGTTGCTTGTTTTAGTTTATTTTCTCTTTGCTTTTTTTACTTCCTCTCCATGTTGTTTCCTTCCCTTGTACTTATGATATTTAATTAACAAAGTAATAGTTTTATTTTTAATCATGTTTGATCTATGTGAACAATGTACTTGCTTATTCACCCATCCTTACTATTATCTTTTCCCTCCTTTTTGATTATACCAAAGAGGGAAGTATACTCTCATGGAGAGTATAGTATACTCTCTACACATGTGAGGGGAAGTTTAACAACTCTAAACTTAATCATTTTTTTTCTATTTACCACCTACCTGGGAGATGTGTTGTCATCATCAAAAGAGGGAGAATATGAATCTATGTGCTTGCAGGTATTGTCAAGGTGATCTAAGGTGGTGAAGTTTGTTGATAGCAAAGTTGCAAAAAATTAATTAGTTGTTTGGTTTTGATGATGACAACACCTCATATCAAATTATATCTAGTGAAATCATTATCTATTAAATATATCTCAAGAGTTCGAAGATGCTCAAGATATTTTATCAAGTTATCTTTTGGAAGATGCTCTTGAAGATCAAGTCATCTCTTTAAATTCAACACTGATCAAACGACATTCAAGTGAAGACTTCAATTTTAAGGTTTAATGTTGGTCTGTTCTGTATCAAGTCTCTGATGATGGTAATCAACTGGAAGATATCTAAAGTCTGATGAAGATATAATATTCAATATTCTTGTGTGGTGATAATGTAAAAAACAATGATTCTAAGACTTGAAGCTTTGGAGTTGTGAAAGAGAGGAATGTGGAAGCTCGCTTGGTCATGTTCGTCTGAGTGACTAGTTTCTTGTAAAGACACAAGGGTACTTCTAGAAATACTAAGGAAAAATAAAACACACACACACATACATACACACGCGCGCACACACACACACACACACACACACACATAACCTTTGAGAATCCCCTCTTTATTTAGTAAACCCACCTGAAAATGCTTTTAAGGCCTAACTGACTTATTAGGGATTACTTGATCAATTAAAGGGATTTTTATAACTAGATAACCGATTAGGTCTAATCAACTGGTTCATTATTTTCACATGTTTTAGTCTAAAATCAATTGGGAAAGTATCTTAATGATTGGTAACGATTAAATATCAAAACCTTCCATTTGTAGCTCGAACAATCAAGTATTGAGGTGCAATAATCGATTAGCCTAATCGATTATAGCAGTTAATTTGCCCATGGATTATTTCCAAATTTAAACCACAAATTGGCCTATAAATATAAAGCTTCTCTATAATTTCAAATTATTTAGAAAACAGGTTTTGATCATACTTTATCACTTTCTCATCATTTTCTATAAATATTTCATTTCTCTTATGTATATTTTGCCTTATTGCTTTGAGAGTGTTCTTATGTTTAAGTTAGGATCATTATTTTGAATTAAGGTTTAATTGTAAGTTACCAAGAGTTTATTAACTCCCGAGTAAAATTTTCTACTATAAAAAGTTGTTTGGTTTCAAGCTAAACTAGTAAAAGCTCTAGATTAATTTGGGGGATTGTCTTAGGAACTCTTTGTTTGGTTTGTGATTTTTGTCTGGAAAAAAAGATCTCTTTTAGTTCATGAAGATTAGCAAATAAAATCTCCACAACACTTTATGAGTCATCCTGGTGTAAAAGCTCAGTTGGTTTGAGATTAGCCTGTGTAAAATCTTATCTTGGTTTCTGAGTTCAACCTGTTGTAAAAGCTCAATTGGTTTGAGATTTGCCCATGTAAAATCTCATCTCGGTTCGAAGGCCAGTCCTTGTAAAACTTCAATTTGGTTCGGAGGATATCCAATATAAAACTCCATCTCCGTTCAGAGGATAGCCAACATAAAACATCATCTCGTTTCAGAGGATATCCAATTAAAACTCTGTTTGATATTTTGTTTGAAAGTTAGCCATTGTAAAAATTTAAATGCTTATATAAGGAGGTTAGTGGGCATATCCTATTGAGAGCTCTCAAGATAGTGGATACTCTCAAGAAGAATTCTTGGGTACATGAGTAGGTCATGTTATCCTGTTGAACATGTATAAATATATAGTGTTTCTCTCTTTCCCTTATCTCATTTACTTTATTTTCTTTTCGTTAGTTTTCCATCTATTTCATTTTTCCGTTGCCTATTTACTCGTTTGTTTTAAAAATGTTTTCAAACTATGATTTTCCAAATGACTTTATCTACAATCATCATTTTCTAAACCTCCACAATTCACCCCCTATTGTGTATTGAGTCACATATTTAACACTCAACCTTTTTCATCCTTCCTGATATTTCGCTCAATAATAAGGGCATTAATCTTCTCTTTGAGAATTTCCTTCTCCCTACAAAGACGGCCTGGTAGAAATATTTCCCCTCGTCTAGCAGCTCCAAAGGCCAGGACGGAAGATGCTGATGGGTGTGGTATGGCAACTCCACTAACTCCCCTTAGCGAGTTCATCAGAATTATTTGAGAAATAAGACTAATTTTTGTCGAATATGGAAGACCGAAATTCCTTGACTGTTCTTGGTCCAGGACAACCTAACAACACAAGAGGTAAGTGGCCTTTCTACCTGAAGTTCTTCAAGATCAGGGCTGAAAGCCAGACCTTCCCCACCCTTAGGCTGCGACGAGCATAGACCATCATCTATCATGGTCTAACAAGATGAAATCCAAACTTTCATTGGTAATGGGGAAGGAGTAATCCGAATAGTCAATTTGTTCAAAGAGCTTAAAGTATAAGCTCCACCAGTAGACGAAGTATTTGAAATAGTCTCAATAAGAGAGGTAGCTCAAAGATTCTTTTTCATGCTCTGTATTATTTCCTCACCCTTTATCACATTTGTATAACCAATAAGGAAGACATTAGAATGTGAATTATTTAATAAAATAATCAAGAGAAGTAATATTTATATGTACCTTACCAAAGATGACCTTCCTTTCCCCCTCGGTCCTAGCATCCACCATCCAACGGGTCTCAATGAACCTTTTCAATCGTTTCCTTGACGTGACATCAGAAGGAACAATATCGTCAATATAACCAAGCTCATTGTAGAAGGCCACCAATTTCCTCTTCAAGTATACCTCTTCTTCCTCGTAAAAATAAGATGTGTTCCCTGTCAAGAAATTACTCTAATTCCAAATATTGCAAAATAAATATGTACTCATATATGAAGGCCTAGGTTCTATTTTACATATATTTGCATGAGCTTATTAGTTAAAGGGAGTAACCAAGAAATAATGATTCTTGAAATGCTTCACCCAGTCAAAATAAGTATCGAAGAATACTAGGATTTTCCTCAAAGAAATCAGACCTAGACCGCACACATGGTAGCCATCCTGTTTTGAGTCTTGAAGAGATGAAAAATAATTCTATGGTCGACTTACCCCCCCCCCCCCCTATATTCATCACACCAATATTGAAATACCTTAGCGAACTCCCAGCTCAGTGGATGCAACTCTGAAGGGGCGATCATTAAATGATCCATTGAAAATCCTAATTCACTCATGCCTACAACAAAAGAATAAGAAAGGAAGTCTAAAGGCAAAAGTACTGCTTAGGTGATAAGCCAAAGAACACTTCCAAGGTCAACTTCTCTGGAGAGAACAACTATTACGCTACCATGAGTAAGCATATCTAAAATCTCTATTGTTGGGGTTAGATGTATTCATTATATTCATGTACTAAATATGTCATGGTGTTCTATGTAGTTCTAACCATGTTATAATATTGGCGACTCTTTAATTTTAATGCTTATTTTAACTCTGCAACCTAAAACCTATTTTCATGTCGTGATATGACATTGAAATGTTTCTTTGTCCACCCATTCGACCGAAATATCTTTTTTTACCTTTTGAAACATAGTTGGCACGAAATCCTTAATAAGAAACTATAAAGCTGAGAATAGTATGAACAATATAAGCTAAACAAACAAGTTCAGACCACAAACACTCCTATTAGAGAGTGTCAAGAGTAGACGAATTATTTTGAAAGAGAATTGGAAAGTATCACATTTCACTACTGGTACGGGTCGTGATTGTATATAAAATATAGTCTATCGGATACTTGACTGCAAGTGCACAGTCTAGTTGTTTAGTTTTAAAAGATATCGAACCCACAAGGACCGATGGTCAAACTAATGCTATCGATGTTACTATGTTTAGCTAAGGCGATGATTTTTAGAGGTTCGGTTCAACAAAAGTTAAATCTAAAGAAAATTAAGTTTTTAAGAAAATATTAACGAAGGGATATCAGTATGCAACGCATTAATTGTCAGGGATTCGATAAGTCACCGGTGTATATTTTAATTACCAAATACCTTTTAGTAGAAAATACTCATTTAAAAGGCTTTATCTCACACTCTCGTGATTGTTGACTCAAACTATACTTTTAAGTCAGAATGTACGCTCTCGCTGTCCCATTTGAAGTTAAAAATAATTTTTGGAAATAAATAAGTTCTAATTACTTTTAAAGTGCTCTCGCTGTTTTTAAAATCAATGCCTAGTTTTTACTATCCAGTTCGACCCTCACGCTCTCGCGATTGTCGGTTCCAACCTTAGTTAATTTCCCACTCTTGTGGCAAAACCGTATTAAATAGCTTCTCACTCTCGTGAAAAATTTAATCAAATTCAAATTAAAAACCACAACCAGGAAGATTATTTGAGAAAAGAAGTTTACACTGATTATTATTAAATCCTGTCTAATTAAATTGTTTACATACCGATACCGGTAGTTTAGCCGGACATGTTAAATAATGCAAACACAGACGAACAGAAACAATTTAACAATAAAGCAAACATGATTATTTAATAGTAAAGCAATAATAATAATTGAATAAAAAACCTGGAACTTTGATTAATTGAATAGGCTGAATCTTGAAGTACTTGAGCAGTCCTCCACAGGTCGATAGGATTCTGCTTCTTCGAAACAAATGCTTAAACTAAACTAACTAAGTTGCAGTAGTTCCCCAATGTAGGAAACTACTACTTTTGGCTAAGTGAAAAACGGAAAGGAAAGGGAAAAATCAAAGCTCTGAACGGAAGGGTAAACAAATTGCAGTCAAAGAAAATAATGCTTGCTGAAGAAAAATAACGTGAAAACAAAATTGCCGGAGCGAAAAAGGGCAGAGAGATAGGATTCTATAGAGAGAGCGAGAGGTTTCCAACTTCCATTCTTTTATAGTACCCCTTGGTCTTCGTGCTTGAGAAAAATAAGGAGGACTTAGTTGAGTGTGGGATTCACGGGAAGGTAGTTTAAGGAGCGAAAACTGGGGCGACTTGGATGGTAGTGATGGACTTGTGGCGTTCGTCACAATCAAGGAGAGCGTGACGACCGTGATGGTGTGTGACGGTCGTCACATTCACAAAATTCATATTTTCTGATTTTTCTGCTGTTTCTCTTCTATTTCTTCTTCTTTTCCTTCCTTTTTTAAACTTTGCGCATTTAAGCATGGGAATTGAAATACCTACAAAAATAACTCGAACACTTGCGAAATAATCGGAATATAAGTCAAAATGGTACGATTTTTGAATGTAAATCAAGGCAAATATACGATACATTTTCGTGTTATCAAACTCCCCTATACTTGAATCTTTGCTTGTCCTCAAGCAAATAAACAGTATAAAATTCGAAACATTAGTTAAACGCGAATACATGACACATTTCCAATTCGTACGTGGTTGTTAGGTATTTAGTTAGAATGACAGATACTCAAGTAAAACATTAAAGATACAATAACGACACAAGCAACAGGCATTAACATAAATCTCTCCTCTATACAAACCAGTTCAAATCATGCTACTATTTCACCCGGTTTCATTCTAGCGCAATCATATTAAGCCCTTTGCCTTTACACGCACTTAGTAAAGTAGCCGGTTAGTGGCTTTGATCCTTTTTTTAGCACGGGGTCTGGTACACTAGTATGGTAACCCTTTATATATCCCAATTGAAGGTTGTGGGGGATCGAACCGTAGTTCTCCCTACCGAGTCCAGTACCAGGTACCTCTGAACCAATCGGCAACGGGTTTTTCTTTCCTTTTGTACATCTTGCAACCGTTTGTATGGTGCATTTTCAATTTCTCAATAGCAAAAGTATGAAGGATCTTCTCAATTCATAGGTATCAATCACTTATATTCATCGGCTCTTCACATGGTTTGTGTTTAAGACGATGCTGACTGCTAGTTTAAACTACTAGGGGTTAATCAAGAACGGAAACTTAAGGTATCAGTATAATGGGAATTCAAACTGATCTCGCAAAAGTGAGAGAGCTAAGGTGTCAGGACGATATCAATCTTGTTAGATTTTTCTCAGCTTCCTAACAGAATCTATGTAAGACAACCTATATACTTGTAGGGTATGCATTTAACATAAAAACAATTTTTTTTCTTATGGCTAATTAGATAGAAACAAATAAACGAAAGAATTTTTTTTGTTATGGCTAATTAGAAAGAAACAAATAAATGAAACGGTAAGGATTCCCTCCCACACTTAAACAAAGCACTGTCCTCAATGCGACAAAATAAAGTGAGAAAAAGGGAGAAACAGGAGGATCACTACTCTTCGCCACGACGTTGGGCTCTACGTGCTCTAACCCTTGCTCGTGCACGTTCACTTCTACCACACTGGGTAGGGTCCAAACCCACATGCTGAGTGTATTCTTGGATGGCATCAACACGATGTGTCAAGGCACGCATTTCTTCGGATAGTTCCGCCATCCCTTGGTCATGCTAGTTTGCATAGTCATGCTGGTCTCTTTGTATTTGCTGGATCGCTTGCATCATTTTGGTTTGGCGTTCTTCCATCCTTTGGTTATGTCGCAACATCTCAACATAGATGTCTTCCATAGTGGCGGGTCGGGGCTGATTTCTTCGTTGGTTTCAGGAAGATGTCTCTGCAGCATGCTCAGGAGGTGGCTGGGGGATCTCGGCAAGTATAGGCTGGGGCATCTGCCGGTCCAGCTCTTCTTCAATTTCACCAGCTCCATTATTATTAGGATCTTCTTCAATGGGCTCAGGAGCATTCGGATCAAAGTTCCAATTTGCCATGTTCTGCGGATCTATACAATTCCTATTAGGCATAATGACGCATCGAACTATCTTGTTCTGAACCACAGGGTGGTATCTCCATCGTCTCTGATTTTGATAAGGTGTGAGGAGCGGCAATAGTCGATATTAAGGAACTCGGCTGGCAAGGAAGGTAAGTTAGCAAGCCTATCTCCCAGATTCAGGCCCAATGCTATGGAAGTGATGATTCCTCCAAAACAGAATGCAGTGTTGCCTCTCATGCAGTTAGCCTGGATGTTGGCCAATAAGAATGGGGTGGCATTGAACGCCACCGGAGTGAACACACAGTGAAGGAAGAAAAGCTCCTTAGAGTTTACTTTATGGTTGTTGACTCTTCCGAGGACCGTGTATCCTAAGACTCAGTGGAAATATCTGATAGTCGGGTTATGAATGGATGTTGCATTGAGTGCATCCCAGCTTGTGACGTTAACATTGGTAAGACTGTGCCATACTCCAAACGCTACTTCAGACCATCCGTTAGGGATACAATAGTGAACTCCATCTCCATGTTGGAAACCAAGTATTTGGGCTATTTGTGTGTGGTTCAAAGACTACTCAGTGTCGAACATTCTGAATGTGGCGAGTCCGGTGAGAAACTGAGTTGCACTGGGAGATGTTATGTAGGAGAATGAACTCAAAAATTTCAGGGTAAAAGCTTCATATGTTGGTTGTGGGTTGGTACAAAGCTGCGTTAATCCAGAGTTGTTCAACATCCATCCCACGCCATCCAAAAGCCCTAACTCCTTCAGACAATCATTATCAACGTACCTCGTGGGTTGAACTGAGCGTTGATAGAACCCGAGGTAGTTGTCTCTTTGCCGTTCACCGGCCTCTCCCTCTCTGAATATGATAGTTGAAAGGTCGGGAGCAGGTCTGTCTTGACGGGCCATGGAGTATGCAAATTGAAGTTTGACGTAGAAGAAATGGGTTTCGTGAGTTATAGGAAACTCACTTGTTTCTGTTTAAATAGGAAGTGATGGAAGGGGTAATGGAATGAATAATTGGGGGTTAATGGAGAAATAAATGGGTGTGAGTGGGACGATTATGGTGTGGGTGAACAGTTAAGGAAACAGAAAGAGTAGATGAGGAAGAAGAAAAGGATAGTGCGCCTCTGTTTTAATTAAAACAGAACGTGCATTTTGGAGGCGTGACGAGCGTCACGTACCTGTTACGGTCGTAAGACGCGTAACGATCGTGACGTTCATGTGACGAGCGTCACATGCAACGGTCATATTTTTGCCTACATGCTTTATGATTAATTTCTAACTGTTTGCATGTTATGAGTAAATTATACTGTCAGTACTATAGCAAAAAAAAATATACATTATAATAACTAGAAGAAAGTAAAGACAGTAACAATATAGAAACAGAGTAATAAAACAATAGCAGCATCAGTACAAATAAAATAGCAGCAATATGGAAACAAAATAACAAGACAGTAACAGCAGTAAAAGTAACAAAATTGAACTGACAGAGGTAAATTAAATTGATCACAGAAGCAAGAAATAACAATTGTCATTTAGATTAAATGTAAAGACTAAAGTTAAAAGTAATAGTAAGCATTAAAAGAATAATAGCAGTAAAGTGCTCCCTCCCCACACTAAAACATAACAGTGTCCTCATTGCTTTAATGTGAGTAGGAAAATTCAGCGATCAATGTAATTAGCCATGGTGTTGTCCCAAAGAAGCTACAACCTGGTTTAGGTGATCAAACTGTTCGACGGTGACATCCATTATGCCTAAGACATCAAGGCGCATGCTTTTTAGTTCATATTTCACATTAGTAATTTCAATACGGAAAGCATCCAAACGGGTAAGAATTATGGTTAGATTTTTGGCATAGGATGGAATTTCTGGTTCATTCAGATTATAGTAGTTTGGAGGGGGTTTCAGGGTCAGATTCATCAACAGTGATAGGGTCATCAAAATACTCATAAATAGTTGGTGTCTCAGGAGGTGATGGTGGAGCAATGTGATGTTCATCTAAATCATATAGCCAATTATTACGGTTATGAACACTCGTTCTCTCATGGTTTGGTAAGGTAAATAGTTGGACAACTTCATTATTAATTAGGTAGTCAAAAGTGTCTGGTCCAAGGTTTCCTAAAATTCTTCGGTCGAAGCAAAAGTCAATATCCATGGGTCGGATGGGCCCAAAAGGTGTACGCTTGTTAAGTGGGCGTCTAAGTCCAATAGCATAAGCTATCATGGTTACTATGCCGCCTATTAGGATTGGGGCACATTGTTCTGTGCGAGGTTAACAAATTTTTCCATCATGAATGTTACAATATTGACATGTCGACCTTGGTCGACACAGAGTACGATGAAAAGTTCATCCCTTGACACTAAGGTGTTATTCTCTTCTTTTCCAAATAGGGTGTGGGCTAGTATTTTGTGGAAGTAGCGGATAGCAGGGTTGTGTATCGCTTCAGAGTGCATCTGGTATGGGTCAGGGTGGTGATCTCCAATTAAACTACCCCAAAAGTAATCTAAGTCAATGTCATTGATTAATTCATCCTGGCGGGTAGTGAATACAAATGCGCCACTAGGAAATCCTAGAAGGTCAGCAAGGTCTCTATGGTTATAAGTGAAACCAATACCAAACAACCTAAAGGAAATCAACCCTTTGTTGAGTCCGTAACCATGCTCGGGTATGTAAACTAGGGAGCTAAGGAATTCTAGGGTAAGCTCATGGTATGTGACAAACTTTCTCTTAATAGCAACATTCTCCCAACCTAGCTGGTTAAACATAAACAAGATACTATCGTGGATACCTAGCCTATCCATGGTAGGTCCATCATAATATATGGATAAAGCCATATTCTTCTGAGCTAAATAATCATAACGCCTTCTCTGAACTCTGTCTCTGAAAACTGTATCTACTTGTTGCATGATGAAAATTAGTTACTAACTAGTTTTAAGTTTGCCTATTAATCAGTAGCCAATATTACTAAGTTAGTAACGAAAAATAACAAGTACGTTACTGCATAGAATCAAGGAAAGGGAGCAAAATAAAAGTAATAATCAAAGAAGGAAAACACTTAAAATGCAAAACCAAAAAAATAACAAAATCAATAACAAATTAAAAAGAGGCGGGTTGTCTCCCACCAAGCACTTTGTTTAATGTCGTAAGTTCGACAGTAACGTCGCGATATATCAGTTTTGGGGTTGAGCGGGCAGCTCTATAAGTCTTAGACTATTTGAATAGTTTCTATTGTCAATATTATGATAATGCTTTAATCGCTACCCATTTACAATGAACGGTTCACTATTTCTACCCTTGATTTCTATCGCACCGCTTTTAAAAACTTTAGTAATTTCGAAAGGACCTGACCACCTAGATTTAAGTTTTCCCGGAAAAAGCTTAAGTCTTGAATTAAATAGTAACACTACGTCACCGACATTAAACTCTTTCCTAGATATACGTTTATCATGCCATTTTTTAGTTCGTTCTTTGTATATCTTGGCATTCTCATAGGCGTCTAGTCTAAGTTCTTCCAATTCGTGAATGTCTAAAATTTGCTTCTCGCCTACGGAAGTATAATTTAGATTTAGGATCTTAATTTCCCAATAAGCGTTGTGTTCTAACTCTACAGGGATATGACATGATTTTCCATAAACTAATTTAAAGGGTGTGGTCCCTATTGGGGTCTTGTAGGCCATCCTATATGTCCATAGAGCTTCATTTAGTTTAGATGACCAGTCTTTTCTAGATATTCCGACAGTCTTTTCTAGAATTTGTTTGATCTCTCTATTCGGAACTTCGACTTGCCCACTGGTTTGTGGGTGATAAGGTGTTGCTACACGGTGTCGGACTCCATACTTCAGAAGAAGTTTTCCAAAGATATTTGATATGAAATGGGAGCCACCATCACTAACTACTAGTTTTGGCACACCGAATATAGGAAAGATTACGTTCTTGAACAGCTTAATCACTACTCGTGTGTCATTTGTCAGAGAAGCTACAGCCTCGATCCATTTGAAACGTAATCGACAGCTACGAGTATGTACTTATTACCAAAAGAAGACGGGAATGGTCCCATGAAGTCAATCCCCTACACATCAAAGACTTCCACTTCTAAGATGCCTGTTTGTGGCATTTCGTCGCGTCTTGAAATGTTACCAGTGTATTGGCATCGGTCGCAATTTATAACCGCATTATGGACATCTTTCCATAGAGTAGGCCAAAAGAGGCCAGATTGTAAGATCTTAGCACAAGTTTTTGAAGTGCTTGCGTGCCCACCATAGGGAGCGAAATGGCAATGAGAGATTATATCATCTATTTCATCCTCAGGAACACATCGACGGAAAAGGCCGTCGGCACCTCTCTTGAAAAGCAGAGGTTCCTTCCAGTAGTACTGTTTTAGATCATGAAAGAATTTCTTCTTTTGTTGGTATGATAGGTCCGGTGGAAGTGCTCCAGTAGCTAGGTAGTTGACAAAGTCAGCATACCATGGCAGAGTTATATTCGTATGAATTTCTTCCATGGATTCTTCTATTTTGGTATCATTTAAGGTTAGCTCAGACATGTCGCTTTCCATTTGGGCTATAAGTCGTTCGTAAGGGAACTCATCACTGATTAGAACTTGTTCAGGCTTATTCCCTTCGATTCGTGATAAGTGGTCTGCTACTACATTCTCAGTACCTTTCTTATCTTTTATTTCTAAGTCAAATTCTTGTAAGAGTAGGATCCATCTTAAGAGTCTTGGTTTGGCATCCTTCTTACTTAGCAAGTATCTAATAGCAGCGTGGTCTGTATAGATGATGATTTTCGCTCCTACTAAGTAAGAACAAAATTTCTCTAAAAGTTCCTTTTCAGTGGTGGCATAGTTCATTTGGGCAGGATCTAAGGTTCTACTTGCGTAGTAGATCGCATGAAGTTTTTTATCCTTCCTTTGTCCTAGCATTGCGCCTACGACATAGTCACCCGCATCACACATGATTTCAAATGGTAATCTCCAATCAGGTGGTTTCTCTAGCGGTAAATTCATGATCGTCAAGCTATGAATAAGCTAGAGATCAAATAACAAGAGTCGCCACCGCGCTTTTATTGTTTCCAAGGGAAACAGGGAAAAAGTACGAACAAAACCCAAAAGTAAGAAGTTTTCAAATCAAAACTAATAAAATGTCAGAGATTACAGGTAAGGGGGTTGGTTACACAGAGGGAAGGTGTTAGCACCCAAAGTGTCCTAGGTACTCCTAGGGAGCCCTTTTTCTGTGCATATGTATTTGGTACAAAGTGATGTTTACAAACAAATAGAATGGGGGGATGAGAAAAGAATTCATTAATTATATTTTTGTGTTTGACAAGACCTTCGGTCTTGTGCCTACGTACCAACATAAGAATGAGGGATCAAAACCTCGTAGTTCGTGATACAAATTTCAAAGTGGGTGCATTGCTTTTAACAAAAAATTAAGTTTGAAAGGCACAAAGGCCTAAAAATGGTTGGAATGAGTTAGTTCTTTTTTTGGCTTTTAAAAGTTTAGGTCAAGTATAGTTAAGTTTATTTACAAGTTTGATTTAAGAAAAGAAGTTTGAAAATGCAATGGCATAAGGCCAAAGTTTCTATCTTTTTTGTAAAAGTGGTCAAAGTTTAGAGCAAAATAAGTTCAAACAAAGAAGGTTTTGAAAGAAGAGAGGGAGAGATTTTGAAATTAAAGAAGTGAGGAGAAGATGAAGAGACTAATCCTATATATAAAAATTAAAAGTTTAGAGTTGAAAAGATCTGACCAAATGGGTAGCAATCTAATAGACAAGAATGTCAATAGAAACCCAGAATTCCCTTGGACTTTTAGAATCAAGCAACACACAAATGCACAATTATATTATCTTGAAGAGCAAGGCATCAAATAAAGATGGCCACATCCAAGCTTATCCATTCCATGATCTTCTTCAAGGTAGCCCATGTAACAGATGAATTCCACAAGTTACAGGTTCAAAATAACAGCTTCACAATGATCATGTTGCAGATGAACTTAGAGAGATCTTGAATGATGTATCAGATGAAGTTTCAAATTGCAAGCACTTGGTTTCTCCATAAGTTGGCATTGGCCAAGTCCTTTAGCATAGGAATGTTGCCTAAATTCTAAGTCCATTTTCCCAAGATCAAGCCAACAGTCCACAGAAAAGTTTTTTAGGGGTTTTGTTGTTATTATGCACATTAATGGTCAAAGACCACACAAACAAGCAAAGTATACACAAACAAGATATATCACACAATATGGTCCAAGTGGACAAAGTGAAAATTGCATTAACATAAACAATTAGAATGATATGAATAATGGCAAAATGTATAAAAGCTAGAATTAAATGACATTAAAGTAAAGGGCTTGAAATTAAAAGTTAGTAGTTAATAGGTTAGAAGTTAGTATTGTTTTGTTTTTGTTTTTCATTCTTAGACATTATTTGGAGAACACTCAACCCACTTATCACAAGCATGGATCCTTGAACCAAGATATCTTCCAAAGGAAGGAAAAAGGCCCAAGTTTCCACACAATACCATGAAAGAGGGGAGACTTACAATCTCACTAACTAGAATACTATGCCTTTTATGTTACAAATTTAGCGTTATGTTAAGCAATCGTAATTGGACTTATGTAGAAGTCACAACTATTTGAGGTCGGGCAATAGAATTTTGGTGTTAATGCATGTTAGAGACATAGTATTATGAACTATGCTCATGAAACATACCACACACAAAAAGAGTATGCAAAAGGTGTGGCCTAATCTCATCCATACTCATGTTAATTTTTCAATCAACTAGCTTTAGGATTTTGAGATATCACAGGCCAAATGAGATGAATGCATAAAGAAGGGGAATGAGATGAAGAGGGAGGGGAATAGATGAAAATCAAATTGATCAAAGGAGGACTTTTACCAAATTAATATCATTCATTCATTTTGAGAGATGGAATGTACCTTCCATCAATCCCCTAAATCCAATGATATTAATTTGACAAAGTCAAATCAACTTTGATCAAGGCCCAACAACAATAGTCAAATACCAACAAGTCATCACAATTGGTCAACAAAATTATTTGACATTTATTCCAATTAAAAATACTAAAATAAAGCATTTAAATTAAATATGGTTTGTCAAATTCCTAAAACCTCATCAAAACACCAAATAAATGGCCATGAGATTTATCATAGGTCAAACAAGGTCAAAGGACCTTGGAGAAAAAATTTCAGAATTTTAAAAGACTTAAAAGTATTTTTAAACAATTAAAAACAAATGAAAAATTAATTAAATCATGAAAAATATTAATAATGATCCAAAAAATAATTTTAATTCAGAATATGAAAGAGGAAAATATTTGAATTTTTTTGGTGAAACTCTCATATTTTTTGGATCAATATTAAAATTAATACGAATTAATGAAAATAAATCAATTAAAAGGAAATTCAAATAATCAGAAAAACGTGGACCACTTGATCTCCCTCATTAATTGAGGTGGCAGATCAAGTGGCGTCCATCGCGCGTTCCATGTGGTCTCTAGTCAACTGAGCAGCACGCGTGGTAATTAAAAACAACGTTCAGGATTAAAACAATTTAAATGGATCCTATGGTTGGAGACGTGCCAACACACGGCCGGAGCTGTAGCTCCGGTCTTCTTCTCCGGTGGACCTCACCGGACTGATCCACCTTCAACCATTACCAGAATAAAAAAAGAGGACATGATCTGAAAGGAAAAATGCTGTAGATCACGAATATCACCTCAATTTTGACTAACTCCTCACATATAGAAAGATATGAGGAGTTGGAGTTTGAGGTATGTCAACTGAGTTGCTTCGATTTGACCTCTAAGTAACTCAATCTTCTTGCCTACATTGATAGGACTTTAGACAACCAAAGAATCAAGAGAATTGAGCAAGATTGAGAGAGAATCGAAGAGATGAAGTTTTTTGAAAATTACCTTCAATGCAGTGCAATTCTTGATGTTGCTTGCTCCAAACACGATCTGATCACACTTGAGAAGCTAGTAGGAACTGATTGATGAGGTTGCAAGGCTTTGGATCCTGGAGTTTTTGAATCTCCAACAGTTGAGATTCAAACTCAAATTTCAAGTTGAAATTTATCAGGTTTTCCTTTGGAATCAGAGGGTTTCAATGGGGGGAAAAGCTGGCGCGCAAGGTCTGGTCAATTCTGAGCAGAAGGGGCTCTATTTATAGCTGCAGCAAGTGATAATTGCACCTTCAAATTCACTTTCCAAAATTGGCTATTGATGATGCATGGGTGCATGGGCGTGTACAGACCCATGAGATCATTGATTAAGGTCCACAAATGAGTGTGAGAGGGTCTGAAATCAACTTGGATTGCAAGGCAAGTGTGTGTGAAGATTTGAAGTTTGATCTTTGCCAAATGATGATACCATGTTCATGCCATGCTAGTGTGTGTGAAGATTTGAAGTTTGATCTTTGCCAAATGGATGAACTTGGACTTTTTGGAAAGGTTAGATCAAGAGGAACAACTTTCATGTTCAACACTTTTCCATTTGAAGCTTGTATCATGATGAGTTTTGAGGTGGAAGTTTGGAAATTTCAACATATCAAATTTTTTTCTAAGTGTCAAGCCATATATCTCAATATTCCACCTTGCTTAACTTTTTATGTGAGCTTCAAATGAGAAACATGTCTTCATCAAAGTTGTATCTATTTCAAAGACCTTCAAAATGGTCACCAAGTTCATGTCATTTGAATTCTAAATGATAGAGTTATACATTTTTGAAGTTTGGAAAAATCACCTGTTCAATGGTATAGGTCAAAAGTGACCTATAATGTAGCCTCACATCACATGCTCATAAAAGTTGAATTAGCTCTCACTCCAAACATAAAAGTTGAAGTAGACATCTTGAATTTGATTGTGAAACTTTTAAATCTTTTATCTCATAAAAATTGAGAAAGTTATGGCCTTGGGAAGTTGACTTTCAAATTAGGGTTTAGACAAAATGACCTATAATGTTTCAACATAGAAAATGATTTTCCAAGCAAAACTAGCTCTAGGTCTCAACATGAAAGTTGTTTGGAATGTCATATAGAGTAAGTTTTATCTTGGAATCATTTTCATATGGTGAAAATTGTAGGAGATAGGGTCTAGGGAGACCCAGTTTTGATCAGATGAATTCATTTGGCCAACCACCATTAACCAACTTGCCAATCTTCAATTCTATTGACTTTCTAGACTCATGGTAGATCATATATGCATAAGATGATGAATTTTGAAGTGTCCCTTGATAAATTTGATCAAATGTTGAGATAGCTTGTTGGAGAAGTTACTCAAGATACCCAGTCAAACTAGGGTTTCCAAGGCAAATTACCCTCAAACTCTTAAAGAGAACTTGATCAATATAACATGTAGAAATCATTGGGAATCATATATGATGCCCATAACCATTCTTGTATCAATTCAATGGTTGTGGTGCTCTTTGTCATAGGGGTCTCAAACCCTAGATATGAACTTGATAGATCAATGGAGATCATGCCCTACCTACAAAAGAGTTAGGCAAATACAAAGACATATTTTTGGGATTTCGGTTAGTAAAAAAATGATAAAATACAAGTATGATACAATCACAAAGTGCTTGGTGATCTCTCCCAAAACAAACCCAATGAAGGAGGGGTAAGGAGGATGCCAAGGTATGGTCCCAATGCTAATGCTTATGATGAAAATGCATGAGGGATTTTAGGGTCAAAATTGGGGTCTTACAGCTTCCCCTATTTAAGGACATTCTAACTGAGGAGGCGAAGGTTAAAATCTTCATGTCGACTCAGTAGAATGGGCTTAAATAACAACATATTGATAACATGAAACTATATCATACTTTGGGACTTGATTTAATTAAATTATATCGTTATTTGATTCAATTTATTTTATATTATTCGATATTACTTGGTATTTTCTTTTTATTTATTTCAGGTATCATTATTTAAAGCACGTGTGAAAAAGAAAGAAGAGGGGTGCAAAAAAGAAGACTTTCTAGGAAAAGCAGCTCACCAAAGCCCAGCCCACGTTTGGGACAAGGAAAATGGCTGTGACGACCGCCACACTCACGTGCCGAGCGTCACTCCCCTTTACCTAGTGTTACGACCGTAACACATGGTGTGACAGACGTCACACCCCCCACTCCTATATTTTGGCGTTGACGTGCGTAACAGAAGGACGTTCTCCCCTATTTTTCCTCTTGACTCGTTGACACTTTGGAACCCTACTGAAGATGCTTTTGGAGGAAACGGTTATTTTATAGATGAATATAAATAGACCCCAAAAGATCCAATTGAGAGAGCTCTACTCCGTGCAATATTTTTCCTGCTTTATAATTTTCCAGCATTCTAATTTCCAAGCATTTTATTTTCTTTTCTAGTTTAGTTTCCTAAGCATTCAATTTATTTTCACACGATAGTTTCTACACCGGAAACTATTGTGTAATTTTTATTGGATCTAACCTTACGTCAGATCATAGTATTTTATTTCCTTGTTTTTACTTTCCCGTCTGATCAAGAATTGTGAAGAACAAATCCAACCGACTTGTGGTGGAGTGTTCGAGCATCGAAGCTAGGAACAAAACCAAGATTTCTAGTAATTTTCCAGGTTCATTAATTAATTGATTTATTGTTTTAATTTACATATGCTCTGTGCTGCTGTTTATATATATTGTTTGTTTGATATGGCCGTATTTATGCATGATTATTGTCTAGGCATGTTTAGCATGTCCGGCTAATTATTTAGATATCGGTATGTAAAGTAAGCGGAATAAAGGAATCAAAACTGAGTTGGTTTAAATTTATTTCAAAATATTGTCACTCTTTTTCTGGTCTCAATTTACAGAGTTAATACCAAAGTTTTTGTACGAGAGTAAAAGACATAAAGAAGTTAAAATCAATAGAACGACGGTTTGAGCTTTTAACTGGACAGTGTAAATTGAACATTAACTTTAAATCAGGGCGAAAGCAATTTTTAAGGTTAATTGAATTCTAATTATTTTCAAAAATTATTTTTAAAAGTTAAATGTGAGGACGAGAGTTAAGCATTTAAGTTTAATCATATAACCTAAGTCAACAGAGCGAGAGTTTGAGACGAGGGTGTTTAAACGGTTAGTATTTTCTCAAAAAGAGTTTCTATAGATTCTATTGTTTTCAAAAAGTGATTTTAGATTTAACGAAATAGTGAGAGCGTACGTTAATATAAAGTCATAGTCGGATTCAACAGAGCGAGAGTTTGAGGAAAAGACTTTTAATTAATAGTGTCTACTGAAAAGACTTATTTTAAAACTAAGACCAACGAAGATTTGATTCCCTAATTACGACGAACTACATACCGATATCCGTGTTATTTGATATTTAATCTAGATCTAAATTTAGTTTTACTATTCCCCCTAATCACTAAAGTATCATCCGCCTTAGCTTTACGCAGTAACCCTAGAAAAACGGTATATCGATTCATTAAGTCCCTGTGGGATCGATATCTTTTAAAACTACGCGATTAGACTGTGCACTTGCAGTTAATACCCCGATAGACTCATAAAGTCGCGATCACATATAGAAACAAATTTTGGTCCATAAGAGACCTCATGATGCATATGATATGAAATGCAAAAGTAAATTCTTTGTGTGGAAATATTGCCACAAAGGAAAAGAAATCAGAGAGACCTAAAATCCGCAGGAGTATAATATATTCCGTAAGGAAAACTCACTGGGGAGACAGAGACTCTGGGGGAAAAAGGAGTTATGCGTAGGTCAGGCTACAACTTAAAACTACTGGGGGACTCGAGGGATTCCATACAAACATGGAAAAGACTCAACCGGGGAATTAACAACATCTTCAGGGGATACGAGTAAGTCAAGATAAAAACTAAAATACTTGAATCATGCAGGGAAAAACGATTTCACTAAGGAAATGCGC
Source organism: Lathyrus oleraceus (assembly GCF_024323335.1). Taxonomy (NCBI): domain Eukaryota; kingdom Viridiplantae; phylum Streptophyta; class Magnoliopsida; order Fabales; family Fabaceae; genus Lathyrus; species Lathyrus oleraceus. The sequence goes on from NC_066583.1 coordinate 614,464,600, forward strand.
AATCAACTCAACTGGGAAGAAATAAACTTCAACGCAGGAGGAAGCATAAATCTATTATGTACTACCTGTTACTGGGTAAGGAGATAATAAAAATCTAACAGAGAGGACATCCGTCACCGATTAGGATGAACATATCAAGGATGACTCGCTGGGAAGCAACAGAAGGAAATTCATTACCGGTTACTGGGTAAGAATAGCCTTGCTGGGGAAAACTGCAGAAAATAGGATTTACAACTACCTGTTACTGGGCAGAAGACCAAGGGTGAGAGTATTCGTCATCGGTTAGGATGAACATATCAAGGATAGACTTGCTTGGGAAGCAACAGAAGGAAATTCATTACCGGTTACTGGGTAAGAATAGCCTTGCTGGGGAGAACTGTAGAAAATAGGATTTACAACTACCTGTTACTAGGCAGAAGACCAAGGGTGAGAGTATCCGTCATCGGTTAGGATGAACGTAGAAAGGATAAACTCAATAGGGAAGAAAATCCGTCATCGGTTAGGATGAACATATCAAGGATAGACTGGCCTGGGATTGTCAAGGAGGATACCCATCATCGGTTAAGATGAACATATCAAGGATAAACCAACTGAACAAAAAGTAGGAATTATATCTATCGAATGCTGGATAGAATACCGTCAAATAGAAAATCTGTCACCGGTTAAGATGAACATATCAAGGATAGACTCTGAGAGGAGATAAAATAGGAATTACATCTATCAGTTACTGGATAGAATACCATGAGAGAGAATCCGTCACTGATTATAGTGAACATATCAAGGATCAACTCTGCGGGGGGAACAAAAGCAGGGTTTACAACTACCGGTTACTGGGTAGAAGACCGCAAAGAGAAGGAAACCCGTCATCGGTTAGGATGAACATATCAAGGATTAACTCTCTAGGACACAAGAATAGGGATTACAACTACCTTTTTACTGGCTAGAATACCAAAAAGAGAATATCCGTCATCGGTTAGGATGAACATATCAAGGATAGACTCAAGCAGGGGAGAGAAAAATATCTGTCACCGGTTAGGGTGAAAATATCAAGGATATACTTCCTAGGGAATCAGATCAACTGGGGACTCTACTGCTAGGAAAATTGGGATACTTTTACCGGGTATTGGGCAAGAAGTAACAAACTGCAAACTAAGAAGAATATTATCAGTTACTGGGCAATAAACTCTTAGGGGACTCAAAGTATCTATCTAGGTAGGAGCTAGAAAGAAATAGTCAATCAAGACTCAACCCAATGAGGCAATTCGACTTCGTCTCTTTCCTTTCTCGTTAAGAGATAAAGCTAGAAGATTGCTTCAGTCTCTTCCTTCCAACTCAGTCACCACATGGAATGAGTTGAAGAAAGTCTTTCTTGCCCGATATTTTCCCCCAAGCAAAACAGCTATGTTGAGAGCCCAGATAAATGGATTTAAGCAAAAAGATAACGAGTCTCTTTTCGAAGCATGGGAAAGATATAAAGACATGATGAGACTTTGTCCACACCATGGGTTAGAGGACTGGTTAGTAATTCATACCTTCTATAATGGTCTCTTGTATAACACAAGGTTAACAATAGACGCCGCCGCCGGTGGTGCGCTTATGGATAAACCTTACGCTGACGCTTATCAACTTATCGAGAGCATGGCCCAAAATCATTATCAGTGGGGAAGCGACCGAACAATGGTAGAAAAACCTCAAACAAAAGGGGGCATATACGAGATAAGTAGCCTTGATCATGTTAATGCAAAAGTGGATGCTCTTGCCCAGAAAATTGAAAGTTTAAATGTATCACCTCCAACCACCGTGGTTGCCGTAACTCAAAATTGCGAAGTCTGTGGAATTCAAGGTCACACTCCTACAGATTGTCAACTCCTAACAGGAATCCAAGCAGAGCAGGTGAACTATGCTCAAGGAAATCCTTACTCGCATACCTATAATTCAAACTGGAAGAACCATCCTAATTTTTCATATAAAAGTAACAACGCTTTATACGCACCAGGTCAAGCTCCCAGTCAAGCCCCAGCTATACCTCCTGGATATCAAAAGCCGACCCCATCTACACCTAACAATAATGTTCCTAGGAAATCCAATTTGGAAATCATGATGGAGAACTTCATAGCTTCTCAACAGCAAACCAATAAAGAGTTCTTAAACCAGAATGTACACACTAGTGAACAGATTAAATAACTAGCAAGTAAAGTGGATGCCCTGGCTACCCATAACAAAATGCTGGAAACACAAATCTCGCAAGTAGCTCAACAACAAGCGCCTACCGCTGCCCCAACTGGTACCTTTCCTGGACAACCCCAACTTAATCCGAAAGGCCACGCTCATGCAATTATATTAAGAAGTGGTACAGAGGTAGAAGGACCATCTGACCCAAGGATTGAGAACCAAAACTCTAAAAAGTCAACTGAGGAAGAAGGTAAACCTAAGGAAAAGGAAGAGTGTAATAAGGAAACCGTAGAAAACAAAGAACCTTATGTACCTCCGCCGCCTTATAAACCACCTATCCCTTACCCTCAAAGGCTAATTAAAACCAAAGACGCGGGCCAATTTAAAAAATTTGTTGACCTATTGAAACAATTAAACGTCACCATTCCTTTTACAGAAGCTATCACACAGATGCCCTCATATGCTAAGTTCTTAAAAGAAATTTTATCTAATAAAAGGAAACTTGAAGATAGCGAAACCGTTACACTCACTGCTGAGTGTAGCGCGATAATCCAAAATATGCCTCCTAAACTTAAAGATCCTGGTAGTTTTTCTATACCCTGTCATATAGGAAAATTTGTCATAGATAAAGCTTTATGCGATTTAGGAGCCGGTATCAGTGTTATGCCCTTGTCCATATGCAAGAAACTTGAAATGGGAGAATTAAGACCAACTAAAATGTCTGTGCAATTAGCAGATCGTTCCGTTAGGTATCCCGTAGGAATTCTTGAAAACGTTCCCGTGCGCATAGGTCAATTCTACATTCCCACCGATTTTATAATTATGGACATAAGAGAAGATGAAGTTACCCCCATTATATTGAGAAGACCCTTCTTAGCAACCGCCGGTGCTATCATAGACGTAAAACGAGGACGACTCACTTTCGAAGTAGGAGAAGAGAAAATTGAGTTCATTCTTTCCAAATTTTTGAAAGCACCTGCAATAGAAGACACATGTTACTTCATGGATATCATCGATGAATGCATAAAAGAAACAAAATTAGAAAATGACGATTTGTCCGACTATCGTGTAGAAGACAGACTGAACCAATGTTTAGCAATAACATCAGATCCTACGCAATGCCTTAAGAAACCAACCCTCAACCTGAAAACACTTCCCAAAAATCTGAGATATGAATTCCTAGACTTAGAACTTGAACGACCAGTGATAGTCAATGCAAACCTAGGAAAACTTGAAACCGAAAAACTCCTACATATCTTAAGAAAATATCCAACCGCATTAGGATACAACATCACCGATCTTAAAGGGATAAGTCCTTCTATTTGTATACATCGCATCATGCTAGAAGAAGACTGTAAGACTTCTAGGGAACATCAGAGGAGACTAAACCCGATCCTGAGTGAGGTAGTGAAGAAGGAAGTAACGAAGTTATTAGAGGCAGGTATCATATATCCTATATCCGATAGCAAATGGGTTAGTCCTGTACACGTAGTACCAAAGAAAGGAGGTATAACAGTGATCGAAAATGAAAAAGGAGAAACTATAACCAAACGAATTGAATCGGGATGGAGAATATGCATTGACTACAGAAAGCTAAACAAAGCAACCCGAAAAGATCATTTTCCTTTACCATTCATAGACCAGATGTTAGAACGACTAGCCAAGCATTCTCACTTCTGCTATCTAGACGGTTACTCAGGTTTCTTTCAAATACCAATTCATCCTGATGACCAAGAAAAGACAACGTTCACATGTCCTTTTGGTACCTTTGCTTATCGACGAATGCCGTTTGGCTTGTGCAATGCTCCTGCAACCTTCCAAAGGTGCATGATGGAAATATTCGCCGATTTTCTCGAAAACATCATGGAAGTCTTTATGGATGACTTTTCCGTATGCGGACAAAGTTTCGAAGAATGTCTTGAAAACCTAGAAAGAGTTCTAGAATGATGTGTAAAGGTAAACCTAGTACTTAATTGGGAAAAATGTCACTTTATGGTACAAGAAGGAATTGTTTTAGGACACATCATATCAAATAGAGGAATTGAAGTAGACAAAGCCAAAATAGAAGTAATCGAAAACCTTCAACCTCCGAAAACTATGAGAGAAATACGAAGCTTCTTAGGACATGCCGGTTTTTACCGATGATTCATTAAAGATTTCTCTAAAATAACTAAACCTTTAACCGGATTATTAATGAAAGATGCTGAATTCATCTTCGATGATAAATGTTTAGAAGCATTTCAAACGCTTAAACAAGCATTGATCTCCGCGCCCATAATGCAGACCCCGGATTGGAATGAACCTTTTGAAATAATGTGTGACGCAAGTGACTACGCCGTAGGCGCTGTTTTAGGACAACGAAAGGATAAAAAACTTCACGTCATATATTATGCGAGTAGAACTCTAGATGAAGCACAAATGAATTACGCCACGACCGAGAAAGAACTTTTAGCAGTAGTATTTGCACTAGATAAATTTCGTTCCTACTTGGTCGGAGCTAAAATAATCGTTTACACTGATCACGCTGCCATTAAGTACCTCTTAACAAAAAAGGATGCTAAACCTAGACTCCTAAGGTGGATCTTGTTGCTACAAGAATTTGATTTGGAAATCAAAGATAAAAAAGGAACAGAAAACGTAGTAGCAAATCACCTCTCTAGACTTGAAAACCTGGAACCGGAAAGAACATCGATCAACGATGATTTCTCGTACGATAAACTTATAGCTAATTTGGAAGAAAATAGAGTTGACAAACAGGTAGAAACCACCTTGGCTGTATGCGTTACACCATGGTACGCTGATTTTGTCAATTATTTAGCCGCCGGAGTGGTTCCACTTGATTTATCCTACCAACAAAAGAAACGATTCTTCCATGACATAAAACATTATTACTGGGACGACCCTTTACTTTTCAAAAGAGGCCCCGATGGTATTTTCCGTCGCTGTATACCTGAAGAAGAGGTAGAAAGTATAATCCAACATTGTCATTCCGCTCCTTATGGTGGACACGCAAGTACATCCAAAACCTGCTCTAAAATCCTACAAGCCGGTCTTTATTGGCCAAACATATGGAAGGATGTGCATGCCGCTGTCAAGAAATGCGATAGGTGTCAACGCACAGGAAACATATCTAGACGTGACGAGATGCCACAAAAAGGCATTTTGGAAGTAGAAATTTTTGATGTGTGGGGAATAGATTTCATGGGACCTTTTCCACCTTCTTTTGGTAACAAGTACATACTCGTAGCGGTTGACTACATATCAAAATGGATTGAGGCCATAGCTTCTCCAACAAACGACACACGAGTAGTAATTAAACTCTTTAAGAATATAATCTTTCCAAGATTTGGTGTCCCAAGAATAGTAGTCAGTGACGGTGGATCGCATTTCATATCTAAGATACTCGAAAAATTATTGTTTAAGTATGGTGTAAAACATCGAGTAGCAACACCTTACCATCCTCAAACTAGTGGACAAATGGAAGTGTCTAACAGAGAAATTAAACAGATATTGGAAAAAACAGTCGCTACATCAAGGAAAGACTGGTCATCGAAATTACCCGAAGCTTTATGGGCATATCGAACCGCTTACAAAACTCCCATAGGAACAACCCCATTTAAGCTTGTTTATGGTAAATCGTGTCACCTCCCAGTGGATCTAGAACATAAGGCCTATTGGGCTATTAAAAATTTAAATTTAAACTATAAGGTCGCCGGTGAAAAGCGAATTCTAGATATAAACGAATTAGAGGAACTTAGACAAGACGCATACGAAAATGCCAGAATCTACAAGGAAAGAACGAAAAAATGGCATGATAAACGTATATCAAGGAAAACTTTCAAACAAGGCGATGTAGTCCTATTGTTTAACTCTAGACTTAAGTTATTCCCAGGAAAACTACGCTTTAGGTGGTCAGGCCCTTTCCAAGTCGCTAATGTCTTTTCTAGTGGGGCTGTAGAAATTAAAGGAAAATCTATTGAATCATTTATCGTAAACGGGCAGCGTCTAAAACATTATCATTATGCTGAAAACAATGAAGACTCGCAAGTCCTGCACTTAGACGTATTGTCTCCAAAATTAATAGATTAACATTTAATAGTTTTATGTCGAGCTTGCGACATTAAACAAAGCGCTTCGTGGGAGACAACCCACAAATTTTTATTTTTTTTCTTTAATTATTCTTTTTGATTTTATTCAGTTTTCATTCTTCATTTTCTTTATTTTATTAAATTTTTCTTCTTTTCTTCTTTCGGCATCTGGCCAAATCCTGACTAAATTCTTGTTTTTCTTTTCTTTAGTTAACACTAACCTGATGGGACATATTGATCGCATGGGTATCAAATTCCGAGGGAGAGCTCAGAGACGAAAATTTGAAGAACTAGCTGAGAGAGAGATGCACCCAAGTTTTTATGCTGATGATTGTGCAATGACCGTTCTTGGGCTAAGAGATAGTGTCTTATATCTGCTGAGTCAAATAGGGTGGGAAACCACTCCTATTCGGAGACAATTTGTTACTTACCGGAGGCTAACTCTAGAATTCCTTAGCTCCCTGATTTATTTACCAAACCATGGAAAAGGAATAAACCGAGGTTTCATTCAATTCAGGATGTTCAATATGGAGTATCAGTATAACATTCAAGAATTTACTAACCTCTTAGGGTTCCCTACTTCTTTTGACACATTCACCATGAGCCAAGAAGACCTCTTTGAATATCGAGAGCTTGAGCATTTTTGGGGAAGTTTGACGGGAAATGACGACCCTGAGGAACATGAGTTTCTTTCTGGAAACATACATAACCCAACTTTTCGTTATTTCCACAAGATCCTAGCACACACTCTTTTTGGGAAGAGATCAAACATTACCACAGTATCACGTGATGAACTCTTCATAATATTTTATGCTTCCCAGAATCGTCCAGTGAATGGTGCCACGTATATGTTGGCGAGTTTTGACCTCCTTATTCAAGATGACCGTGCACCGATTCAAATAGGAGGATTGATAACTATGATTGCTAATGCTATTGGATTACGCCAACCCATGCTTGATTTGAACCCTTTTTGTGGTATTCAGCCTATGAATATACTTTTCCTTTTCAACACTATGTTTATAGGAAATCTTGGACCTGAAGAGTTTGAACTATTAATTAACAACCAAGCTTTTTACCTATTCACCATGCCTAGCCCGATGACTAGTGTCCATAACCGAAATAATTGGCTCTATAACCTGGATGGAATACCTTCTCCTGTTAGATCTGTTGAAACCATCCAAGATTATGAGATTCTTGACAACCAGATTCCTTATGCTGAGTCTGATCCGCAGACACCAACTGGTTACCATGATGCTCCCTCTCCACCTCATCCTATCCCGTCCGCAGAATCGGCGATACCTGATCTTAGACATCATATGCCCGGAACTGATTATAATACCGCTATTCAAGCTTTGATGTCAGAACAAGATGCCATTAGAGTAGAGTTAACTAAGATGGGACATGAATTTCTGGAATACATGAGTAGAATGACAAATCAATTCCACGAGTTGCTACAGCGTGTCAATTCCTTTGCTCCTCCGACGAGAGATTCTACAAGTGGCTAGAAGAATTGGAGTTAACTAGTTTTAGTTTTAGGAAATTTATAGTTTCGTTTGACATTATTTTTATCTTAGTATTTACTTTTCGCATGTTTTATTTTATTTTCAAATATTACATTATGTTTATTTTTATGAAGTTACTGGCATTATTGGTTAAATTAAATTTTATTTTGATTTATGCACTATCTAAAATTACCAATAATGATATTTACTGTATGCTACTACTTACATGGCTTATTAGAGAAAAATATATATACGCTATGGTGTCTAGTAAAGTAGCATTCATGGCAATAGCAAATATAATAAACAAAACTAAAAAAATAATAATAAATAAAAAATTAATAAAAAAATTTATTAAAGCACCCACACATGCTGTCACGAGCGTAGTGACCGTTGCGTGCTCAGAAGTGTGACGAGCGTCACACATACTGTCACCGTCGCCACACAACCCATGACACCCGTAACACACTCTGTCACGAGTGTGACAACGTGTTTCCTCGTAAACGTTGTTGACCGTTATGGTCATGACCGTCACTCCCCATCTTTTCATTTTTTCCATTCAACTCACCTCTTTACTCCATTCCACTCACCTTCATCCACATTAATTTTTCTCTCACCCACTCCTCTTCCCAATTTCAAAACTCTTCCTATAAATACCTACAATACATTTCTTCCTACACCAAATCATTTCCAACAAACCATTCTATACAAATATATTTCATCCTCTTTTCCCTTCTTTCTACCTACCTATCAATATGGCGGAGAACCAACATCAAGAAGTGCAATTCGGAAATATTATTTTCCGATCTGAAGATAGCAACTATCAACGGGAGCAGTTCGTTCGGTTCCAACAACGCGGTGTCATATCCACCAGGTACCCAGATTTAAATTGCTTACAAGAATTAGGATTACTTCAAGGTGTGCAATGGCTGCTTAGGCTTTCCGATTTAACTTTTCTTTGCACACAAAATCACCCAACATACCCATCACTCACCTTGGAGTTTTTAAGTTCTTATTCCTACACCACTCCACCCGGTGAGAACGAATACTTAACCGGTACCGCAAATTTCCGCATGTTCAACACTGAGTACTCACTATCTCAGGAACAGTTGAGTGCCATGCTACACTTTCCTGTAGGAGACCAAGTCCACCCAAGAATCCCTCCAAACTCAGAGTGGAACACGAACGCATTCGACCTCTTTGGAAAAATATCCGGTGTGGAAACCACTAATTGGGATGCACTACTTGCTTCGCACATACACAACCCCACTATCCGGTATTTTATCCGTATTTTGCAAAACACCATTTTTGGAAGACCCAACAACAGCAAAGTCAACACGAAAGAATTATTATTCCTACTCTGCATCTTTTCAGCCGATACAAAGGTAAACGCCGCCTCTTTCTTACTTCACCATATCCGTACCCTTTGTGCCCGAGGCCGTCAACCTTTTGTGATTGGAGGATTAATAACCACCATCGCACTCGGCTTAAATCTAGGGGACCGACTTCAGAATTTGCAATCTTTGCCACCCCTGTTTATGGATATAAGCTATTGTCGCTCCAACCGCTTAATCAAAAATAGGGTAGGCGGGAAGTATAATCTTATGGTGAATAACCAAGAAGTCCCAAGCGTTGTTTTGCCCAACATTGCCCTCACCGATGTCACCAACCCCAACCGATTCATCTACGATCTGAATGCTCCAGAACCTACCGAGCCTACACAAGCAAACCCGCCCCCAGACGAGTTTGATGAAATGGAGCAAGGTGATCAAGGTCCTGAACAACATTCGGTCCCACATAATCCTTCCGATAATGTGGCTGGTCCATCCTCCCGACGTCGTCGAAGAAGAAGGCCCACAACAAATGATGACATCATGGATGCTATTGAACATCAAACCCAACGGCTTGATGCCATGCATGCGCAGAATAACGAAGTAATGCAACTGATGCGCCAGATGCAACAGCAACAAGAAGAGAGGAATGCATTAACCGACCAGCGGTTCACTGACTTGTTTAACAGGTTTGATGACTTGGAAGTACGTCAACGATCACCGGGTCCGAGAACAAGAGGACGCATGTAGAATTGAGTTTGGGTTCCTTCTTTTTTTTCCTTTTCTTTCGCTTTTTTTGAAACATTGGGGACAATGTTTCATTTAAGTGTAGGGGGGAAACTTTGTTTCAGTTATATTTATTTCCCTTTCAATATTTCCCTTTCAAGTATGTTATTTCCCTTTCATATATATAAAAAAATAAATAATAATAAGAATTTATTTTAAGTCAAGTCCCTAGTGTGAATTTTTTTTATTATCTATTCCCCTCAATTTTTTTGAGCCATAACAAAATTCAACACACTCAATAAGTATAAAGGATGCTTATTTTATAAAACTTGAGTGAAATTAAGACAAAATTATTACCGCCCCAGCACTCTAAAAACCTCAGCATGCTAGATCAGGATAAGTACCTATTATACCAATTCCTTGCACTTTTAGTTTTATAGTAACCCCGAGTAGTTTATACGAGAAGTCGGCACCATCTTAATAGCAAACTACGTGGAGAGCCGATGAATATAAGTGAATGATTCCCAAAACAACATATTAAAAATCAGGAAATGCACTAATTAAGTTAGGTGATCCTTACCCGATCATTTAATCCAAAGGTTGCGGACCCTACAAAAACATAGTATGAACGATCCATTGTGAGTTGGTTCAGCGGTTTCTGGTGCTAAACTTGGTAGGGCGGACTACGGTCCGATCCCCCGCAATTTGCAATGGACTAAATAACGAAGTTATCCAACTTATGTACCAGAACTTCTAGCTAAAAGGGGATCAGAATCGCTAACCGGTTACTCCACTATGTGTGCGAAAAGATAAAGGGCTTAATGTGATTTCGCTAGAATGAAAACGGGTGAAATAAGAGTAAAAGAACTAGGCTGAGCTATAATAGCATGACACGAACTGGTTTGCATAAGGTGGGGTTATCTGATGTTGTGACGGTAGTTGTTGATGTTAAGACTAAACTCAGGTTATTTCTAAACGAGATTTACTTGCAACCTAGTACGAATTGATGTGTGTTTGGAAATTTCATCTGTCTAATATTTTAAAACGATTTCTACATTGTATCTTGCTTGAGGACAAGCAAAAGTCTAAGTGTGGGGGAGTTTGATAACATGAAACTATATCACATTTTTGGACTTGATTTAATTAAATTATATCGTTATTTGATTCAATTTATTTTATATTATTCGATATTACTTGGTATTTTCTTTTTATTTATTTCAGGTATCATTATTTAAAGCACGTGTGAAAAAGAAAGAAGAGGGGTGCAAAAAAGAAGACTTTCTAGGAAAAGCAGCTCACCAAAGCCCAGCCCACGTTTGGGACAAGGAAAATGGCTGTGACGACCGCCACACTCATATGCCGAGCGTCACGCCCCTTTACCTAGTGTTACGACCGTAACACATGGTGTGACGGACGTCACACCCCCCACTCCTATATTTTGGCGCTGACGTGCGTAACAGAAGGACGTTCTCCCCTATTTTTCCTCTTGACTCGTTGACACTTTGGAACCCTACTGAAGATGCTTTTGGAGGAAACGATTATTTTATAGATGAATATAAATAGACCCCAAAAGATCCAATTGAGAGAGCTCTACTCCGTGCAATATTTTTCCTGCTTTATAATTTTCCAGCATTCTAATTTCCAAGCATTTTATTTTCTTTTCTAGTTTAGTTTCCTAAGCATTCAATTTATTTTCTCACGATAGTTTCTACACCGGAAACTATTGTGTAATTTTTATTGGATCTAACCTTACGTCAGATCATAGTATTTTATTTCCTTGTTTTTACTTTCCCGTCTGATCAAGAATTGTGAAGAACAAATCCAACCGACTTGTGGTGGAGTGTTCGAGCATCGAAGCTAGGAACAAAACCAAGATTTCTAGTAATTTTCCAGGTTCATTAATTAATTGATTTATTGTTTTAATTTACATATGCTCTGTGCTGCTGTTTATATATATTGTTTGTTTGATATGGCCGTATTTATGCATGATTATTGTCTAGGCATGTTTAGCATGTCCGACTAATTATTTAGATATCGGTATGTAAAGTAAGCGGAATAAAGGAATCAAAACTGAGTTGGTTTAAATTTATTTCAAAATATTGTCACTCTTTTTCTGGTCTCAATTTACAGAGTTAATACCAAAGTTTTTGTACGAGAGTAAAAGACATAAAGAAGTTAAAATCAATAGAACGACGGTTTGAGCTTTTAACTGGACAGTGTAAATTGAACATTAACTTTAAATCAGGGCGAAAGCAATTTTTAAGGTTAATTGAATTCTAATTATTTTCAAAAATTATTTTTAAAAGTTAAATGTGAGGACGAGAGTTAAGCATTTAAGTTTAATCATATAACCTAAGTCAACAGAGCGAGAGTTTGAGACGAGGGTGTTTAAACGGTTAGTATTTTCTCAAAAAGAGTTTCTATAGATTCTATTGTTTTCAAAAAGTGATTTTAGATTTAACGAAATAGTGAGAGCGTACGTTAATATAAAGTCATAGTCGGATTCAACAGAGCGAGAGTTTGAGGAAAAGACTTTTAATTAATAGTGTCTACTGAAAAGACTTATTTTAAAACTAAGACCAACGAAGATTTGATTCCCTAACTACGACGAACTACATACCGATATCCGTGTTATTTGATATTTAATCTAGATCTAAATTTAGTTTTACTATTCCCCCTAATCACTAAAGTATCATCCGCCTTAGCTTTACGCAGTAACCCTAGAAAAACGGTATATCGATTCATTAAGTCCCTGTGGGATCGATATCTTTTAAAACTACGCGATTAGACTGTGCACTTGCAGTTAATACCCCGATAGACTCATAAAGTCGCGATCACATATAGAAACAAATTTTGGTCCCTAAGAGACCTCATGATGCATATGATATGAAATGCAAAAGTAAATTCTTTGTGTGGAAATATTGCCACAAAGGAAAAGAAATCAGAGAGACCTAAAATCCGCAGGAGTATAATATATTCCGTAAGGAAAACTCACTGGGGAGACAGAGACTCTGGGGGAAAAAGGAGTTATGCGTAGGCCAGGCTACAACTTAAAACTACTGGGGGACTCGAGGGATTCCATACAAACATGGAAAAGACTCAACCGGGGAATTAACAACATCTTCAGGGGATACGAGTAAGTCAAGATAAAAACTAAAATACTTGAATCATGCAGGGAAAAACGATTTCACTGAGGAAATGCGCAATCAACTCAACTGGGAAGAAATAAACTTCAACGCAGGAGGAAGCATAAATCTATTATGTACTACCTATTACTGGGTAAGGAGATAATAAAAATCTAACAGAGAGGACATCCGTCACCGATTAGGATGAACATATCAAGGATGACTCGCTGGGAAGCAACAGAAGGAAATTCATTACCGGTTACTGGGTAAGAATAGCCTTGCTGGGGAAAACTGCAGAAAATAGGATTTACAACTACCTGTTACTGGGCAGAAGACCAAGGGTGAGAGTATTCGTCATCGGTTAGGATGAACATATCAAGGATAGACTTGCTTGGGAAGCAACAGAAGGAAATTCATTACCGGTTACTGGATAAGAATAGCCTTGCTGGGGAGAACTGTAGAAAATAGGATTTACAACTACCTGTTACTAGGCAGAAGACCAAGGGTGAGAGTATCCGTCATCGGTTAGGATGAACATAGAAAGGATAAACTCAATAGGGAAGAAAATCCGTCATCGGTTAGGATGAACATATCAAGGATAGACTGGCCTGGGATTGTCAAGGAGGATACCCATCATCGGTTAAGATGAACATATCAAGGATAAATCAACTGAACAAAAAGTAGGAATTATATCTATCGAATGCTGGATAGAATACCGTCAAATAGAAAATCTGTCACCGGTTAAGATGAACATATCAAGGATAGACTCTGAGAGGAGATAAAATAGGAATTACATCTATCAGTTACTGGATAGAATACCATGAGAGAGAATTCGTCACTGATTATAGTGAACATATCAAGGATCAACTCTGCGGGGGGAACAAAAGCAGGGTTTACAACTACCGGTTACTGGGTAGAAGACCGCAAAGAGAAGGAAACCCGTCATCGGTTAGGATGAACATATCAAGGATTAACTCTCTGGGACACAAGAATAGGGATTACAACTACCTTTTTACTGGCTAGAATACCAAAAAGAGAATATCCGTCATCGGTTAGGATGAACATATCAAGGATAGACTCAAGCAGGGGAGAGAAAAATATCTGTCACCGGTTAGGGTGAAAATATCAAGGATATACTTCCTAGGGAATCAGATCAACTAGGGACTCTACTGCTAGGAAAATTGGGATACTTTTACCGGGTATTGGGCAAGAAGTAACAAACTGCAAACTAAGAAGAATATTATCAGTTACTGGGCAATAAACTCTTAGGGGACTCAAAGTATCTATCTAGGTAGGAGCTAGAAAGAAATAGTCAATCAAGACTCAACCCAATGAGGACATAACTCAAGGGGAGTGGTTCCATCTTGATAAACAACTAGGGATGAAACTGAAGTAATAATCATCCACGAGAAAACAACTCAGTGGGGAAGAGGAGAAAGGTTAAAGTCTTTCTTCCTAAGGGGCTGACACTCTACAGTTGAGGGAGGACAGACTCCGAAGTTTGTATAGGGATCAAGTACCGCCATACAGGGAATGAGAATCTCAAACCAACAATTTAATCAGATATGTGAATATGCAAATATGAAATTATATGAATGTATTTATATATGATGATTATGCTGGCAAGAACAATCACAAAGGATACGAAGGTGTTGCAAAGAAATGAATCATCGGTACAATCCTCAGTCAATCCACAAAATATGGAGACAACTGCTGGAGAGCAGAGAGATCAACAATCCAAAAAGGCTCAACCCTAACTGGGGAAGGAGGAGATCTGCTGAGGAGAGAGAAATATCACCGAACCTGTGGGGAATTTTAGGTCGACACCATAAAAATGGGAGACAACCCTATAGGGAAAACAAACTGTTCAGGAACCAGGAGGAAACTCTAACTGGGGAGCAAGTCGAATGGCGATTGGCGAGGAGACCAATGCGATCTACTAGGGAGATCAATCATTTCTGCTGAAGGAAAACAAACTCCACTGAGTAAGGCAGAAACTCTGTCGGGGGAGACAAGCCATAGGGTACCTGATTCAACCAACTCAGCTAAGAAAATATGAACGAAGCTCTACTGGGGAATCAAAAATTCTACTGAGGAACTGAATCAACACAATCGTCTAGGGATACCCGAAGGGTTAACTGCTTGGGGAACCTCTGATGTTTCACACTCAAAGACTTGTTATCCATCAGAATGTGTAACACCTCAAAATTTGCCCTCCTCTCTTGGGACTAGCTTAACATATTGCATTGCATTTCTTAGGTCATTGGGCATTGCATAATTGCATATCATGTGGCTACATTGAGCAAGTCATCCTCCTAGGTCTTGGTCAGAAGAAAAGAGGTTAAGATGCAGGCTAGGGTTTCATTGAATTGATCACTAATCATCTGAGGATGTGTGGTTCCAATTAGGGTTTCATGGTTTCTCAAGGAGATTGAGCTTGATCTTGGTTGCAATGATACATCATCATCATCATGGTCTTGATATCATCCAAGAGATTCATTATGCTTGATCAGATACCTTGAGATTAGGGTTTTGACCTCTGGTCAACCCTAATCAGTTGTATTGGGCCAATCAGGGCTTAGCAAGGAGATGAGGTTTTCAATGGATATGGGGATCATTTCATGATTATATTGAGCTTATGGAAGCTAGGGTCTCATGTTTGAGCCATTTCATCAGGAGTTTGAAGCTCAACTTGATCAGTGCATAGCCAGATTCATCTATCAGTCAGAAAAGTCAATTGTGGTCAACTGTGCCTAAAATGATGGATTTGGAGGTGGGAGAGGGTTAGAGACACTTCATTCATGTCTAAACAAGTTTCATTTGACATTTCAAACATCAAGAATGAAGAAAATAAAGTCAGATGGAAACTTTCCAAAAATAGAAAGTGACTTGTAATTGAAAATTGCCAAAAATGGAAAGTTGTGTTCCTCAAAATTACATGTCCAAAAATGTTTCAAATGAAATTTTGTCCAACATGAAAGTTGTAGATCTTGCTCTCACATTTCCAAAAAGTCCAAGAACATGAATTTCTCATGTGTGGTTGGCAAGTTATGATCAAATCATTTTCAGAAAAAGTTGATTTTCAAAGTGGCATAACTTTTGAATGGAAAGGCCAAATTGGGTGATTCTTTTTTTAGCAAACCACATTTGACATGAACTATCACATTGCATCATTACATTTCATCAAAAATCAACACATCAAAATGGCATTTTTCAAGTGGACTAATTTGTATTTTGGTGGGAAAAAATGTGTTTTTGAAAAATACATGGCATTTGCACTTCAAACCAATTCCAACACATCATAAACATCATTTTGGACTTGCTTGAATGGTTTTGGCACTGTTACATTGGCTGCATTGTGAAAAGGGCATTTTGGCCAAAACACTTAAAACTTCATTTCACTAATTCACATCACATTTGCTTAATCTTGATTAACATTTGGATTAGCATATGGTATAAAGGCTCTAATCATAACTGTTTCTCCTAATCACAAATCACAATTTCAGATCTAACAGATTTTTCATCCAAATTCTCTCAATTTTGTTCAAGCTTTTTTTCATTTTTTCATCAAATTGCACGATTCTTTTTGCTTTCTTTTGCATCAATCCTCATCTGCATATGCTAAGGAAGAACTGTTGAAGGAGAACTGTGGAAGAACTTGAAGAAATCGCAGCTGTCATCACCTTGATCATCCATGGCATCTTGAAGGATTTTGGAACTGGAGCATGCTGGAGCTACAAAACCTCTTTCAATCACCTTCCTAAGCTCCAATCAACATCTGTTTTCAGCTTTTGGACCTTGAAACGCGCGAATCAAGACCTGCATCATCCAAAAGGTTAGAACTCGACCGAGCTAATTCTCAAAACTATGATATGGCTTTGATAGATCTCCTATTGTAGAGTAGCATGAACTTTGAATCGTTGAATTTCGTTGAGTATTGAGTGAGAAATCTGGAATTGAAGTTTGACATGTAAATGTTCTTTTGATCGATTTGAATTTGTTAGTTTGAATTAGGAAAAATTAGGTTGATATTCGTGTTGTTCTTTGTGAGATCTTTCCAATGGTATATGGATTGTTGAATTTGGTTGAGATTTGTTCATATTGGATTTTGAGGATGAACACGTGATGAAGGTGTTCAAAAAATTGCCAGAACGCATGTTAGATCCGTGTAGTTGTCACTATTCATGCGCTAGGATGTTTGCGCGCCAACCTGTTTGAATGAGGACACGGTTCGATCCTGCTGTACAGCAGTTTCAATTTTGCCTTGCTACTTTATTTTCCTTAGGCTTCATGATTCTACATACTTATTTCATTCTTTTTTTATTTTTTCTCAACAATCAAAAATTCATATCTCATTCAATTTTTGTCCAAATAATGTGAGATTTTTTGTGTCATTCTCCTTATCATGTGCTGGATTTTATGATGATTTTTAATAATTTTGTGCACGGGTAGATTTTGAAAATGCTTAGGGTTTGCTTTGACATGTCATTTTGTGCACCATGCTCACTCTTTTGTTCATGAAATGATGATGCTTCATTAGAAATTCATGAAATTTTTTGTGCTTAAACTAGACTCATTCCTGGTCATTTTGATATGTGGTTTGTAACTTTTGCATTCCTGGATTGAGAGATATGATATGATCTTTGTAGGTGTTACATTTTGTGCCATACCATTCCTTGTGCATCTTCTTGATTTTATTTTCTATGCTTATTGAACTTGAATTGAGCTGGATTTTTGCATGAGGATACTTGTGAATGTTGAGAATACATGTGAATTTTTCTGGAATTTTTTAATGCATTTCCTATTTGATTGGGATTTTATTTGCTGCTTGACCAATTGTTGACCATTTGTGAGACATGTTTCCATTTGATTTGTGAAATTCTGGTTATTAATTGGATGAATGTGAAATTTAACATGTATATGGTAGACATCTTGAAGTGCATCTTGGCTTTGGTCTCATTCATTTAGCATGTTTTGTCTCTGTTTTATGATTGGTTGAAGTTGATGCTTGTTTTGATGCCATGTATGAGCTTGCTTGAATTTGTGTTGACTTTTTGATTTTCATTGGCTTGCTTCCCTTGGTCCAAATGAGCTGAAATTTGGTATGATTGACATGTTATGGATGCTGTTTGATCATGATTTTTCTGAGGATTTATTGAAATGTTTTGGTATTAGTTTGATTGTGATCATTCTGTTTGGTCCTTTGAGGTTCTCAATTGCTTGTTTTGTGCTCTTTCCTTCATGAAATGATAATGATGAATGATATGAATGTGGAACCACTTGGAATGGATTCTTAATTGTTTGATCTTGATTTTGGATAATTTTCACTTGCTGTTTTGGATTTTTCACCTCCTTTTGACCCTAGGCTTGTCCTAGTGGTCTTGTTTCTCATATTTGAATGTGCTTTTCAGGTTGAAGAAAGCAAATGCTTTAAGGAGATTAATGCAAGTTGATTGAGTTTGGTTGATTGTTATGAACTAACTTGTTCTATTTTGTAGGATGCTTAGCTCACTTGCTTTGGACTTGTGCTTTGCACATGTGATTGATTGTGTTGACTGTTGGCTTTTATCTTGTCTGTTTTGACTTTGTGATTGGTATACTGATTATATTTGATTGATTTCAGGTACATTAGTTGCTAATAGTTCCTTGAGAACTTGCTTGTGCTGCTGCTTGGTTGTATAAACCAATTGAGGTAGAATTTCTTTTCTCCATGTAGTCTGGAAGACCTGGCCTGTTACTTGGCCAGGCACCTGTCTGAAGTCCTCCTTAAGAGGCAATGTTTGTGCTTGTTTATTTTTGTCCCCAAGCAGGAAAAGACCTTGATTAAGGCAATTGGCAGATACAAGAGGTGTGTAGTCCACCTCCTGCTATTCTGTTGAGTCGTCCCTTGGCTCACATCACATGTTGATGCCTTGTGGATCCTAACCCAAGATCCATGTACAGTTGTACAGTTGAGTCAGCGTCATAAGTGTAGAAGGGTTCCCACTTTCTGGACCCACACTTCTTTGTCTGAAGCTCTCCCTGGCCAGGGATAAGAGCTGTGAGGCATACCCCTCACTTTCCATTTCATCTGGCTTCACCTTGACTCTCAATGTCAAGGTTAAGAGCTAACATCACCCTGATACAGTTGTGTTGCTTTTGCAACTTAACCCCTGTGTGAGCCCACTTTGTGTGTATATAGTGTGTGCTAATTGCGAATGTTTGCTTTGTTTTGATTATGCTTGCATGCTCTGCTTTACCTGTTTAGGATTAGCTTGCTGCCTGAGCAAGATAGATAGCAACCTTAACTTAGGGATGATATGCATGATAACATCTAGGCTCGAGTCATAGTCTCCCTAGTTGTGTCTCCCTCTGTTATCTAGTTAGGCTAGTCTTTCTCCCCTGTTCAGGGGAACTACGTTGCCCTGATTCTCATACCAGATGAGGTACGTAGGCAGGAGGTCGTGCGAGACCTCTCCGGGCACTTTTTTTCTTTTTGTGTGTGTTTGCTTGACAGTTACTAGGCTCGAGTGCCTGACTCCTTAGTAGCTTGTTGCTTGTTTGTTCTTGTGTGTGTCAGGATATGGATGTAAGACCAGCGATTGGCTGTCCGTATCCTGAGTGTGTTTGTTTGGTTCGGAAGCCGATGTAAGTCCAGCGATTGGCGTTCGGATTCCAGGTTTGCCTGTTTGTGTTTATTTTGACGTCTCAGCGTCTGTGCGTGTGTTTTGTTTGGCGTGCGTGAGCCGAACTACGGTAGCTCTGATTCTCGTTCTAGACGAGATACGTAGGCATAGGATGCGATATCCTAGCGAGCCCTCTCCCCTCTTATCCCACCTGTGTTGTTTCAGTGTGTGTGTGTGATGTTTGTTTTAGCAACCTTTTCCTATCTTTTGAGCGTGGATCCCGTCGAGTACGACGGATGCGTAGGGGTGCTAATACCTTCCCTACGCATAACCGACTCCCGATCCCATTCTCTTTGGTCGCGAGACCATGCTTTTTCCAGGTTTACTCTGAGCGTTTCCTTTCCCTCTTTGGGATAAATAACGCACGGTGGCGGCTCTGTGTTGTTTTTGTTTCAGTCCGCCGGTTGTTTTTCGCGGATGCGACAGCTGGCGACTCTGCTGGGGATATCGCTGATGTTGACCTGTGCTGGTCCATCTTCCCTAAGCGAGTCTCTCCTAGCGTTCTAGGATAGTTTAGGTTGCTTGTGCCGCTCTATTTATTGTATTTATGATTATTGTGTTGTATAAATATTTGCACAAATGTTTGCATGCATCATACTATCATGTTGCTATCCTCTGTACAGGTGGTTCCTCTGTTTTGGGGTGGGTGTTCTGAGTGGGGCTAAAACCCAGGCCCGAGTATACACCTAGGATTAGTGTGGTCTCACGTTCTTCACATGTTGGGTTGACATGATTGTTGTGACGTGACATACCACAAGCCGGACGAGGTTCTTCTGAGAGGGCTCTTCCTTGTGGAGTTTCCACTATGGTTGAGTTTTATCTCTTTTGAGCTGTTGACTTCGGTGACCGTTCTTTCCCGGATCTTTGGTTGAGACGATCTTAAGAGAGCTGCAGCGGCACACCCGAAAGGGCAAACCCGTTGAGTATCTTTGCCCGATTGTCGAGACTATTATCCGCCTTAGGATGACCTGATTAGAATTTACCTGTGAGGGGAGGGTTGATTCTTACAGATGCATGTTCAGATGGTGACTTTGATGGTGACTATTGGTTCCGTTGATCAGAGTCATATTCATAAGTCGGATTTATGGGCCTTTATTTCAGAGACGCCAGAGTTCCGTCCGTGATATTTATCAGTGGGGATCCGTTTATTTCAGGATTCCCCGGGCCGATTCAGAGGATTGTGGTTATCTGCTCGGAGATTGTTTGGTGATGATGGTGATGTATCTTTCAGTTCCGTTTATTTCGGAACCCTTGAGTTGGATTTGTGATTGCTCAGTACCTCGGATGGTTGTGATCAGTTCAGAGACCGTGACTCAGTGCAGTTGATGATTAGATGACTTGGGGGATGGCACAGTGCATTGCATTCATACATCAACATCATTAACATTTTGCATTTTTCCGCATCTAACTCATATTTATCCATATGCAGGGTACATTCTTGATTGAGATCCTGGTTGAGAGATATCCCTGTTCCAGATATGAGGACTGACTTGAAAGCCGATGTTGTCTACAGCTTCTTTGACCCAGAGATCCGTGTGCTGAAGGATATGATAGCTTTGATTACACCTGACCATGTGGGGATGTTTCGTGAGATGTATGGGGGTATTCTGAAGATGGTTTTCAGACTCACTGACAGAGATAGGGACGCCATTCATACTCTTCTCCAGTTTTATGACCCGAGTTTGAGGTGCTTCGTCTTCCCAGATTACTTATTAGGGCCTTTGATGGAGGACTATGCTGATATCTTGGACATTCAGATCAGAAATCAGGTTCCTTTCTTTGCTACCAAGGAAGAACCTGATATTGGTGGGATATCCCGTGCTCTTTATTTGAGTCCGGAAGTGATTAAGGGGGGTTTGAAAGAGAAGGGGAAGTTGCCTGGTTTTCATCTGAGCTTCCTAGAGGTAAAGGCCAAGGAGCATGCTGAGTTGGGTAACTGGAAAGTTGTCTGTGCTTTGGTTGCTGTGGGCATTTATGGAATCGTCCTGTTTCCTAACCAGAAGAACTTTGTGGATATTAATGTCATCCGCTTGTTCGTTCAGAGGAATCCTGTTCCTACCCTGGTTGGGGATGTTTATTACTCGGTCCATAATCGGAACGAGAAGAGGCGTGGGGGATTGATTAGGTGTTGTGCTCAGTTGCTATGCAAATGGTTCATGGGATATTTGCCTACCAAGGGTGCTTTTGTTCTTCTTGACCATACTGTCAGTTGGGCGACCAAGTTGATGGGTTTGCGAGCCAAGGACATAACTTGGACTCACATCGATGAGGCGGGACGAGATTTCATTTGCAGCTGCGGGAGTTTTCCTAATGTGCCTCTTATAGGAGTTCAAGGGTGTATCAGTTATAACCCGACGCTTCTTAAGAGACAAAGGGGATTTGCTATGGAGGTTCCTCCTCTCGAGTATGAGATTCAGGACTCTTGTTACTTCCCTGTTGAGAGTAACCGGTCAGCATTGGAGAAAGTGTCTGAGGCATGGCGTAATGTTCAAAGGAAAGGCAAGATTCCTTTTGGTAGAGCTAATAGTAGGTCTTTCCCTTTGTTTGATGAATGGCTCAGAAGGAGAGTGGAGCTCACTCGTCTACCTTTTCCTGTGGGTGATCTTTGGTATCCGTTGATTGAGGAATCCCATTCTTCTGTCAGTATGGAAGAGTTCTTGGAGATGAAGAGGGAGAGAGATCAGCTGCATGCAGAGAAGACTGAGTTGGAGATGAGTGTTGCTAGGATCCTAATGGCTAATCAGGAAATCAAAGGGAGAATGGAAGACCAGGATAAGAGACATGCTCTTGAAGTGAAGCGCTTTGAGATAGACACTGCTTATTACCGGAAGGTTAGCCAGGCATTGGAGTCGTCTACAAAGGAGCATGACATTACCAAGGATAGGTTGTATAGAGCTTCGAAGGTCATTGAAGATGAGAAGAGGAGGCAGATCCTTGTGAAGACCCAGAGAGATGACAGAGTCAGAGTTCTTATTGCTGAGTGGGAGGCAAAACTGAAGACCAAGGAAGCAGAGAATACGAAGATCATTGCTGAGAGAGATCATTATCTTGCTGAGAGAAATCATTATTTCAGACAGATGAAGATTCACCAGAAGGAGGTGGGGAGATTGCAGCAGGAGAACACCGAGCTCAGGTTCGCCGCAGAGTTTGCGAAGATGGTTGATGATGTGGGGCCTTCTGTGGGACCTCCTTCAGTTTAGACCTATCATTTGTGTGGATTACCGTCAGGCATGTTGACGGAATTCACTTGCTTGTATTTCCTTTCTGATTCTGGAGGATTGTATTTGATGTGTATCAGCTTTGATGTATGACTATGGCGCTTATTGTGCATTTTGATATGCAATGATTGTTTTCATTCAGTGATCGATCTTCAAGCTTTATTTGCTTTACCGTATGCACTCACACAGCACACACATGGTTGGGGGTATATTGCTAAATCATGTATCTCTGGTCTGTATGATGGAATCGAACGATGAATGTCAAAATATTGCTGCCGAATTATTATTTGTCTCAATGAAGCCAGGATCAAGAGACAGAGTGTTCCTCATGTGGATAGACACTGCATTCATGCATGATCATAATAACGTGTTTTTATTTTGCAGGTATCAGTTCTAACGTGCTTGATTGTTTCAGGAATCATTGCTCGTGCTCGTAGAGTTGTACCTTTGCACTCAACACGCCCTCACAGATATTTCACTCGACGCAATACTCCCAGACTGATGGATCTTCCGAACACAGATATTCTTGAGCTGAAGGACAAGATGAGCGAACTGATCAACATCATGCAAGGGTTTGCAGTTGGTCAGAAAGCGCTGGATGACAAGGTTGAGAAGCTCGAGCGGGCTTCAGCGGCTAATAGCGGTGTGAACCTGGATGGTGTCTCCAACCAGGGGCTGGGTGGTTCTCGAGATGGTGGCAAAAGAACAACCGTGGGTATAGTGAATAACGCTGCTGGTTTTGGTGCTGCTGGGGGTCAACCTGGTCAGAATCTGAAGGACAGTCTATTCCCGCCTTTCTTCGGGGTTGAAGATGACAGAGAGGAAGATAGAGAAGCGGATCAGTTTTCCATGCACAACGAACCGTTTGGTCAGTACGGTGCCCAACCAGTGAATAAAGAGATTCAGTTGCTGGCTGAAAAGATTAGGGCTTTGGAGAGTTATGCCACTCCTGGGGTGGTCAACATGTCAAACATGGGGTTGGTAGAGGGGATTGTGATCCCGCAGAAATTCAAAGCGCCCATGTTTGATAGATATAATGGGAGTTCCTGCCCCGAGACTCATTTGCAAGCATTCGTCCGTAAGATCTCAGCTTACACCATGGACCAGAAGTTGTGGATGTACTTCTTCCAGGACAGTCTGTCCGGAGGCTCCTTGGAATGGTACACCAAGCTTAAGTCATCTGATATCAAGAGTTGGCAAGATCTGGGGGACGCATTCTTTAAACAGTATCAGTTCAATGCTGATATGGCTCCGAGTCGTACCCAGCTGCAGGGTATGTCTCAGAAGAATAATGAAGGGTTTAAAGAATACGCTCAGAGATGGAGGGAGTTGGCTGCCAGAGTGCAACCTCCATTAGTGGACAGAGAGATGTCTGATCTCTTCATGGGCACCCTGCAGGGGGCATTCGCCGAGAGAATGGTTGGTTGTCCGGTAACCAATTTCTCAGATATAGTTGTGGCTGGTGAAAGGATAGAGAGCTGGTTGAAGCTCGGGAAGATACAGGGTAATGCTTCATCTTCGGGATCGAAGAAGCCCTTTGGGAACGGTCAAAGGAAGAAAGAAGGTGATACCAGCGCGGTATATGCTCAGAGGGGACCCAGTAGGGATCGTTACTTCCAGCACACTGCTGCAGTAACCATTCCTGCTGATAATCAGCATCAGCCTGCACAGTAGCTATAACAACAACTTCAACAGCAAAGACAACCATTTCAGCAGAGGCCTCAGAGGGCTGGTTATCAAGTCAGGGGGAGAATGAATGATAGGCAGTTTGACAGGCCGCCTGTGACCTACTCCTTTTTGTTGAAGAAATTGCAGGATCTGGGGTTGGTACAACTAAGAACTTTGGCGCCTTTGAGACCTGATCAGAGGCCAGCCAATTACGATGAAACTGCCAAATATGAATTCCATTCGGGTGCTCCCGGACATAACATAGAGAACTGCAAAGCTTTTAAGCACGTAGTTCAAGACCTGGTGGATTCGAAAGCAATCAACTTCGCACCATCTCCCAACGTGAATGCTAATCCCATGCCCGCGCATGGTCAAAGGGGGGTGAATGCTATCTCGGAGGAGAACATAGTGGGGCTGTTGTCTGTTGATCAACTGAAGACTCCGTTGGCTGAGGTTAAACGGCAGTTGTTGTTGAATGGGGTTCATCCGGGCTGCGGTGTTGATTGCACTGTGTGCACTATTTCTGTCAATGGATGTGAATTGTTGAGAGAGACTGTCCAGGGACTGATGGACAATGGAAGTATTCTGATTGAGAGGGCTGATATGGGAAAAGAAGAGGTCTCCACCATAACGATTTACTTTGACCCGGTGGATTTGTCTACTCTAGCTGAAGCGGCTCCAGTTACCATCACGGTACCTGGGCCAATTCCGTATGACAAAGATGATGCTGTGCCGTGGCATTATGGGGGAGAGGTGTACTGTAATGGTGAGAAGGTAGAAGACCAGACTGCTAGTGAAACCACCGTGTCAAAGGTGGATAATGCCGGTCCCAGCGGTTTCACTCGCAGTGGAAGACTGTTTGCTCCTGACGCGTTGAGGAGAGAAGAAGGAGAAAAAGAGAAAAAAGAAAAGGCCGAGGCTTTGGCCAGGGCGAAAGGTAAACAAGCGGTAGTGAATGATAGTACTCCAGTGGTGACACCGGCGCCTGTGGGGTCGGAAGAAAAGCTTGATGATGATGCAGAAGAATTCTTAAGAATCATCAAGAAATCCGAGTACAAGCTTGTGGACCATCTGCAACAGACTCCCTCCAAAATATCGATTCTGTCGTTGCTGTTAAGCTCTGAGGGGCATAGAGAGGCTTTGATGAAGATCCTGAAGAAAGCCTATGTTCCCCAAGAGATAACTATAAACCAGTTGGAGACAGTAGTGTCTAATGTGCATGCCAGCCATGGGTTGGGTTTTACTGACATGGATCTGACTGTGGATGGGAGGAATCATAACCGGGCATTACACATCGCAATGGAGTGTAAAGGAGCCGTGCTTTCGCATGTGCTGGTTGATACCGGCTCCTCATTGAATGTGTTGCCAAAGAAAGCCCTGGCAAAGCTGAATTGTGAAGGGTTGATCCTGACGCCCACTGATCTAATAGTGCGGGCATTTGATGGGTCAAAGCGGGCCGTGTTTGGAGAAGTTGAGCTTC
Source organism: Lathyrus oleraceus (assembly GCF_024323335.1). NCBI lineage: Eukaryota > Viridiplantae > Streptophyta > Magnoliopsida > Fabales > Fabaceae > Lathyrus > Lathyrus oleraceus. The sequence continues at coordinate 614,490,572 of NC_066583.1, forward strand.
CAGTGAAGATAGGCCCCGAGGTGTTTAAGTCGACTTTCTATGTCATGGATATTCAGCCGGCATACAGTTGCCTGTTGGGTCGCCCATGGATCCATGCTGCTGGGGCAGTGACCTCGACTCTACACCAAAAACTGAAATATATCTGGGAAGGACAGGTTGTCACTGTGTGCGGAGAAGAGGATATATTTGTCAGCCACCTGTCATCTTTCAAATACGTTGAGATGGACGGCGAGATATGGGAGACGCCAAGTCAAGCATTCGAAACCATCAAGGTGGAGAATGCTCTGTTTGCAAAAGAAGAAGAGAAACCGTCCATTGCTTCGTACAAACAGGCCGCCGAGGTGGTGAAGAATGGAGAGGCTCCTGGTTGGGGCAGGATGATGGATATCTCTGCGAAGAAGGACCGCTTCGGAGTGGGGTACCAGCCGGGCCGAGGCTCAGGACAAGACAGAGGACGCCGTACGTCAGTCACCTTCACTAGTGCCGGAATGCTGGATCCGGATCACATCTGCATGATGAGTGAGGAAGCTGATAGCGACTGCGAAATTGACCAATGGATAAAGCCGTGCGCACCAGGGATGGGAATCCAGAACTGGAAGGCTGAAAGGATCATCCGGGTCACTCTGCTGGAAGAGTAATATTTTTCCTGTTTTGATTTTATATGCATGAAAGCCATACGTGTTGCCCGACACGTAGTGGTTCATTGTAAGGGCCACCTCATGTCTAAAATTTGCAAGTTTGCATCATTAATAAAAGGATGTTTTTCAGTTAAAAGCGGTGTTCCCTGTTTTTCAGTTATTTTTGCAGTTTAAAAATAAAAACAAAATAAAAATGGCAATGTTTGTTTTCATTTTTCTTTTCAATTTGTCTCGTTCCGGTTCTAAAGCAATGCATGAATCCACATTCATGCAGATGCGATCATTCTCCGGATCTCATTGATAACAATCCGGTTACACCTCTGTATGACTTCGACAATCCGATCTATCATGCCGAAGAAGAAGGCGAAGAAGATTGTGAACTGCCAGGGGAATTAGCCAGGTTGTTGAAACAAGAGGAGAAGGTGATTCAGCCGCATGGAGAGCAGATTGAAATAGTGAATCTGGGTACCGACGAGGTCAAGAAAGAAGTGAAAATCAGGGCCGCTTTGGAGGAAAGTGTCAAGAGCAGAATGGTGGCGTTGTTAAAAGAGTATGTCGACATCTTTGCCTGGTCTTATCAAGATATGCCAGGGTTGGATACCGATATTGTTATGCACAAGCTACCGTTGAGAGCAGATTGTCCTCCAGTGAAGCAGAAATTGCGCAGAACTCAACCTGACATGGCGATGAAAATCAAAGAGGAGGTGCAGAAGCAGTGGGATGCTGGTTTCCTTGCTGTTACTAATTATCCGCCTTGGGTCGCGAACATCGTGCCAGTCCCGAAGAAAGATGGGAAGGTGAGAATGTGTGTGGACTACCGAGATCTGAACAGAGCTAGTCCGAAGGATGATTTCCCACTACCTCACATTGACGTGTTGGTAGACAATACAGCTCAATTCTCGGTGTTTTCCTTCATGGATGGCTTTTCTGGCTATAATCAAATCAAAATGTCGCCAGATGATATGGAGAAAACAACGTTCATTACACCGTGGGGTACCTTTTGTTACAAGGTGATGCCATTCGGTCTCAAGAATGCCGGTGCTACTTATCAGAGGGCCATGGTGACTTTGTTTCATGATATGATTCATCATGAAATTGAATGCTATGTTGATGATATGATAGCAAAGTCCCAAACAGAAGAGGGGCATTTGGTAGATCTGGCCAAGTTGTTCGACCGGCTGAGACAATTCAGACTGAGGTTGAATCCAAACAAGTGCACTTTCGGAGTGCGGTCCGGTAAATTGCTGGGGTTCATAGTAAGTGAAAAAGGAATCGAGGTTGATCCTGCAAAAGTAAAAGCAATAAGAGAAATGCCTGAACCGAGAACAGAGAAGGAGGTTCGTGGTTTCTTAGGTAGATTGAACTACATTTCACGGTTCATATCTCATCTAACAGCCACGTGTGAACCAATTTTCAAGTTGCTAAGAAAAGATCAAACGGTCAGGTGGAATAATGATTGCCAAGCGGCATTTGAAAAGATAAAGGAATATTTGCAGGAGCCTCCGATTCTGATGCCTTCTGTGGAGGGGCGACCGTTAATTTTGTACCTGACAGTCTTCGAGGGGTCTATGGGGTGTGTATTGGGGCAGCATGACGAGTCTGGTCGAAAAGAGCATGCCATATACTACCTTAGCAAAAAGTTTACCGACTGTGAAACCAGATATTCACTGCTCGAGAAAACTTGCTGTGCTTTGGTCTGGGCTGCTCGCCGACTAAGGCAGTACATGCTGGTTCATACCACTTTATTGATTTCCAAGATGGATCCAATCAAGTACATTTTTGAGAAGCCAGCATTGACCGGACGGGTTGCGAGGTGGCAAATGATTTTGACTGAATATGATATACAGTATACTTCTCAGAAAGCAATCAAGGGGAGTGTATTATCTGATTACCTCGCCCAGCAACCCATTGATGATTATCAACCGATGAAGTTTGATTTCCCTGATGAGGACATCATATTTCTCAAATCGAAAGATTGCGAGGAACCGATCCCGGAGGAGGGGCCTGACCCTGAATCCGAATGGATTCTGATGTTTGATGGGGCCGTTAACGTGAATGGAAGCGGTGTTGGTGCTGTTTTGGTTACGCCGAAAGGATCCCACATTCCTTTTGCTGCCCGGCTAACATTTGAGTGCACCAACAACGTGGCTGAATACGAAGCTTGCATATTGGGGATTGAAGAGGCGATTGATTTGAGGATCAAGAACCTTGTCATATATGGAGATTCAGCTCTGGTTGTAAATCAGGTTAACGGAAAATGGTATACGCATCAATCTCACTTAGTGCCGTATCGGGATTATACGAGGAGATTGTTGACGTTTTTCACCAAGGTGAAGATGCATCATGTGCCCAGAGAGGAGAATCCTTTGGCAGATGCTTTGGCTACTCTGGCCGCCTTGATTAAAGTACAGAGGTGGAATCAGTTCCCCAGTGTTGAAGTAGGTCGTCTGGATAGACCGGCTTATGTGTTTGCTGTTGATACAGCGTCTGATGGTGAGAAGCCGTGGTATTACGATATCAAGCGCTATCTAGAGACTCAAGAGTATCCTGAGGGAGCATCTAAGAAGGACCGAAAGACTCTGCGGAGGTTGGCCATGGTGTTCTACCTGAATAAGGATGGGGTTTTGTATAAGCGGAATTTTGATTGGGTCTTGCTCAGATGTGTTGATGATAGAGAAGCAAGCCAATTGATGAAAGAGGTTCACGAAGGATCGTTTGGTACCCATGCCAGTGGGAATGCGATGGTGAAGAAGCTGCTGAGGGCAGGATATTATTGGATGACAATGGAGGCCCAATGTTTCAATTTCGTGCGAAAGTGTCATAAATGCCAGATTTATGCTGATAAGGTGCACGTGCCTCCAAATCCGTTGAGCTTAATGTCGTCTCCATGGCCGTTTGCCATGTGGGGCATTGATATGATTGGAAAGATTGAGCCTACGGCTTCGAATGGGCACCGATTCATATTAGTGGCTATTGATTACTTCACCAAGTGGGTTGAAGCAGCCTCTTATACGAACGTGACGAAGCAGGTCGTTGCCAGATTTCTCAAGAGAGACATCATTTGCCGATATGGGGTTCCCGAGAGAATCATTACTGATAATGGTTCCAATTTGAACAATAAGATGATGGCAGAACTGTGCCGGGAATTCAAGATCGAACATCACAATTCTTCTCCTTATCGTCCGAAGATGAATGGGGCGGTTGAGGCAGCCAACAAGAATATAAAGAAGATTGTGCAGAAGATGGTGGTGACCTATAAAGACTGGCATGAGATGTTGCCGTTTGCATTGCATGGGTATCGAACGTCGGTGCGTACATCTACTGGGGCAACGCCTTTCTCTTTGGTATATGGAATGGAAGTCGTGCTACCGGTTGAGGTTCAGATTCCCTCTTTGAGAGTCCTGATGGACGTGAAATTGCAAGAGGCTGAATGGGTAAGGACTCGGTATGAAGAGCTGAGCCTGATTGAGGAAAAGAGGCTGGCGGCCATCTGTCATGGGCAGTTATACCAGCAGCGGATGAAGCGTGCTTTTGACAGAAAGGTACGACCTCGGGTGTATCACGTAGGTGATATGGTGCTGAAAAGGATCCTTCCTCCTCAAAACGATCGAAGGGGTAAATGGACACCTAATTATGAAGGTCCATTCGTGGTCAAGAAGGTTTTCTCTGGTGGAGCCTTGTTGTTAACGACCATGGATGGCGAAGATTTTCCATCCCCTGTGAATGCGGACGCAGTTAAAAAATACTTCGTGTAAAGAGACCCGCTGGACGAAAAGAATAAAATAGTCCAGGCAAAAATGGGCATCCCGGCGAACCAAAAAACAGAAAGAAAGGTTCGGGCAAAAGTTAGGGATAAAAAGAAAACTGTACACCCGGCAAGTCGAAAACCTGAAAAGGCGACTTGGGCAAAAAAGGGTATCCCGGTGGACTGAAAACCCAAAAGGGCGGTCCAGGCAAAAGAGGGATTGAAACGAACAACTGCGTCTGGCATGATCGTTTGCGCTTTGGTTAAAGCAACACGGATAATACCCGGTGGGGATCAATCAGAAACGTCTTGTTCAGAAGGCAGAAAGCACGGAGAGTCTAAGGACATATGGGGTGTAACTGAGTTGGAACTTGATGAGATCACGGGTTTCACATTGCCATTAGGATAGATTTTTCCTTTTGTGCGCAATTACCTCTTTTCAGGAATTGCATCCTTTGTATTGCTCAATTTGAGCCACACTTTTCAAATCAATAAAATGCATATTCAGTCAAATAATTTTGTTTTTGTTTTTCATTACCGCTTTGATTGCAAAAACATCCAGATTGTTGTGATAAAGAATTTTGCATTCTTAGACATACAGGTCCCTTCCAATGCATGTTTATAAGATTGAAAACTTGAAATCTTATTCGGAAGGTTGAGTGACCCAAGTGTTGAAATCTTGACACGCCTGGGGCACGGTTTTATCTAACGATCTCTTTTGCAGGTACTGTTGGATATTTTCACTCACTTGCAGGTTGTGATGTGGAAGCTTTTGACAAAACAAATCCCCATGGAGTCCGATCAGGGACGAGCGAATGGATAGAAGAACGGTGAAGAGACGACGACGAGACGTACGACGATCCTTGAGAATTAATCAAGAAGACTCTTCAAAGTCTGAAGATTGAAAAGCCTGTATCAATCCCTGGCGTTCGCTTTCCGTCGAGTGCGGAGCGGTTTGAAATACAAGATGATGGAGCAGAAAAGGTCCAGACGAGTCTGGGAGTTCTCAAAATTGGAAAGCTGACATGGGAGTTGGATATGAATGCCAGGGTTCGACGAGTCGACGGGTGTTCAGTATCGGAATTTCCTTATCTCTCCAAGTAGAGTCGTGAGGACTAATTCCCCAGCAGATCCAAGGTCTGTGGCTTCCCTAGCAGGGTCAGGATGGTTATCCCCAGCAGGTTTCAGATTGATGCTTCCCCAGTCGCCAGGTCTGGAAGTTGTTATTTCCCAGCGGAGGTATCTGTGAGGGTTTCCCAAATCAGAGTCGGGATTTATATCCCCAGCAAGTCAGAGACTGGTGTATCCCCACAGAGTGTGTTGGTGATTTCTTCCCCAGTGGAGTCCTTGAGCGGATCGGGGGCAAATGAGGTTTTCCCCAGCAAGGGTTGCCTTTTCCCAGTAGCAGTGCTATTCCCCAACAGGGTGGAGATCAGAATGTTGAGTTCCTCAGCAGAGTGTCTCGAGTTCCCCAGAAGAGTCCCTCGAGGGGGATGCCTTTTTATACATTCATCATGTAGAATGAGCATAGCATATTGCATAATAAATCGCGTAGCATTTCCATAATTATGGAGCATTACGCTGAAAAAAGTCATGCATCATTGCAAGCATAGGCTAGTTTCAAGTCGTGGTTACCGCTTGAGATTTGGTTTCACCGGATGGTGAAGATGTTGCTCTGAGGAGTCTAGCATCAGGATGTCAGATCAGCAATGTTCTCCAATAGTGCGATATTGGAGGAAATTTTTCTGTCGGGCGGAGATGGAAATGAAATCAAAGGACGTTACGCGATCAGCGCGATTACGGGGTTCAAATGGAGAAAGGGAAATGTTGAGGCATTTTCTGGAGATCGGGGTTCAATTGGAGGAAGGGAAATGTTGAGGCATTTTCTGGAGAGCGGGGTCCAAATAGAGATTGGAGTTGAAGGTTATATCCGGGATGAGGTCCTCATGATTATCTTCTGTTCATGTGTCACCTTAGACTTTGGCTGAGGCCCACGGAGGTCGTTATGGGTGTCTTCTGAGGAAGAGATGCACATGTTACCTTCCTTTTGTGAAGGTGTACCCTTTGATATGTCGCCCTCAGAGTGGTGTTTGGTGTTATTTCCGACGTTGCCAGCGGAATTATCACAAGAAAGTGGAGAGCGGGGTTCAAATGGAGAAAGGGAAATGTTGAGGCATTTTCTGGAGAGCGGGGTTCAAATGGAGAAAAGGAAATGTTGAGGCATTTTCTGGAGAATGGGGTTCACAATGGCGATCGCGAGTTATCGTCAGGCGACTGGGGTTCAAAATGGAGAAAAGGAAATGTTGAGGCATTTTCTGGAGAATGGGGTTCACAATGGCGATCGCGAGTTATCGTCAGGCGAGTGGGGTTCAAAATGGAGAATGGGGTTCATTATTTTGGCAAGCAAGATGTCGGGGTTCAACTGCTGTGATCCGGGATCATTTGCGCGAAAGAAAAATTTCGGGGTTCAAGAAAACGAAAAAAGAGAAAATTTTCGGGGTTCAAGAAAAGCATTAAAAAGTAATAATAATCCCCAGCGGATGTGGTGTTCAGGCCATGGTTATCCCTGTGTTACCATTTGTTTTGGTATACAGGTCGACGTTTCTGTTTCGGTGATCAGGCCGATTTTCTCCGTACCAGACGGGTTTTTTCTTCAAGATTGCTTCTTTGCCGATTCTGACAGGCATTGTTAATTTTTTCCCATCAGAGTGCAAATTGTTCGTCTGTTCTTGGTATTCAATCACTCTTCATCCTGATCATCTGAAAGCCGAGGCTGTTCATATCGACAGGTTCACAGTGGATTGAATAGGGGCAGCTGTAACACCTCAAAATTTGCCCTCCTCTCTTGGGACTAGCTTAACATATTGCATTGCATTTCTTAGGTCATTGGGCATTGCATAATTGCATATCATGTGGCTACATTGAGCAAGTCATCCTCCTAGGTCTTGGTCAGAAGAAAAGAGGTTAAGATGCAGGTTAGGGTTTCATTGAATTGATCACTAATCATCTTAGGATGTGTGGTTCCAATTAGGGTTTCAGATCAACTAGAGACACTTCATTCATGTCTAAACAAGTTTCATTTGACATTTCAAACATCAAGAATGAAGAAAATAAAGTCAGATGGAAACTTTCCAAAAATAGAAAGTGACTTGTAATTGAAAATTGCCAAAAATGAAAAGTTGTGTTCCTCAAAATTACATGTCCAAAAATGCTTCAAATGAAATTTTGTCCAACATGAAAGTTGTAGATCTTGCTCTCACATTTCCAAAAAGTCCAAGAACATGAATTTCTCATGTGTGGTTGGCAAGTTATGATCAAATCATTTTCAGAAAAAGTTGATTTTCAAAGTGGCATAACTTTTGAATGGAAAGGCCAAATTGGGTGATTCTTTTTTTAGCAAACCACATTTGACATGAACTATCACATTGCATCATTACATTTCATCAAAAATCAACACATCAAAATGGCATTTTTCAAGTGGACTAATTTGTATTTTGGTGGGAAAAAATGTGTTTTTGAAAAATACATGGCATTTGCACTTCAAACCAATTCCAACACATCATAAACATCATTTTGGACTTGCTTGAATGGTTTTGGCACTGTTACATTGGCTGCATTGTGAAAAGGGCATTTTGGCCAAAACACTTAAAACTTCATTTCACTAATTCACATCACATTTGCTTAATCTTGATTAACATTTGGATTAGCATATGGTATAAAGGCTCTAATCATAACTGTTTCTCCTAATCACAAATCACAATTTCAGATCTAACAGATTTTTCATCCAAATTCTCTCAATTTTGTTCAAGCTTTTTTTCATTTTTTCATCAAATTGCACGATTCTTTTTGCTTTCTTTTGCATCAATCCTCATCTGCATATGCTAAGGAAGAACTGTTGAAGGAGAACTGTGGAAGAACTTGAAGAAATCACAGCTGTCATCACCTTGATCATCCATGGCATCTTGAAGGATTTTGGAACTGGAGCATGCTGGAGCTACAAAACCTCTTTCAATCACCTTCCTAAGCTCCAATCAACATCTGTTTTCAGCTTTTGGACCTTGAAACGCGCGAATCAAGACCTGCATCATCCAAAAGGTTAGAACTCGACCGAGCTAATTCTCAAAACTATGATATGGCTTTGATAGATCTCCTATTGTAGAGTAGCATGAACTTTGAATCGTTGAATTTCGTTGAGTATTGAGTGAGAAATCTGGAATTGAAGTTTGACATGTAAATGTTCTTTTGATCGATTTGAATTTGTTAGTTTGAATTAGGAAAAATTAGGTTGATATTCGTGTTGTTCTTTGTGAGATCTTTCCAACGGTATATGGATTGTTGAATTTGGTTGAGATTTGTTCATATTGGATTTTGAGGATGAACACGTGATGAAGGTGTTCAAAAAATTGCCAGAACGCATGTTAGATCCGTGTAGTTGTCACTATTCATGCGCTAGGATGTTTGCGCGCCAACCTGTTTGAATGAGGACACGGTTCGATCCTGCTGTACAGCAGTTTCAATTTTGCCTTGCTACTTTATTTTCCTTAGGCTTCATGATTCTACATACTTATTTCATTCTTTTTTTATTTTTTCTCAACAATCAAAAATTCATATCTCATTCAATTTTTGTCCAAATAATGTGAGATTTTTTGTGTCATTCTCCTTATCATGTGCTGGATTTTATGATGATTTTTAATAATTTTGTGCACGGGTAGATTTTGAAAATGCTTAGGGTTTGCTTTGACATGTCATTGTGTGCACCATGCTCACTCTTTTGTTCATGAAATGATGATGCTTCATTAGAAATTCATGAAATTTTTTGTGCTTAAACTAGACTCATTCCTGGTCATTTTGATATGTGGTTTGTAATTTTTGCATTCCTGGATTGAGAGATATGATATGATCTTTGTAGGTGTTACATTTTGTGCCATACCATTCCTTGTGCATCTTCTTGATTTTATTTTCTATGCTTATTGAACTTGAATTGAGCTGGAGTTTTGCATGAGGATACTTGTGAATGTTGAGAATACATGTGAATTTTTCTGGAATTTTTGAATGCATTTCCTATTTGATTGGGATTTTATTTGCTGCTTGACCAATTGTTGACCATTTGTGAGACATGTTTCCATTTGATTTGTGAAATTCTGGTTATTAATTGGATGAATGTGAAATTTAACATGTATATGGTAGACATCTTGAAGTGCATCTTGGCTTTGGTCTCATTCATTTAGCATGTTTTGTCTCTGTTTTATGATTGGTTGTAGTTGATGCTTGTTTTGATGCCATGTATGAGCTTGCTTGAATTTGTGTTGACTTTTTGATTTTCATTGGCTTGCTTCCCTTGGTCCAAATGAGCTGAAATTTGGTATGATTGACATGTTATGGATGCTGTTTGATCATGATTTTTCTGAGGATTTATTGAAATGTTTTGGTATTGGTTTGATTGTGATCATTCTGTTTGGTCCTTTGAGGTTCTCAATTGCTTGTTTTGTGCTCTTTCCTTCATGAAATGATAATGATGAATGATATGAATGTGGAACCACTTGGAATGGATTCTTAATTGTTTGATCTTGATTTTGGATAATTTTCACTTGCTGTTTTGGATTTTTCACCTCCTTTTGACCCTAGGCTTGTCCTAGTGGTCTTGTTTCTCATATTTGAATGTGCTTTTCAGGTTGAAGAAAGCAAATGCTTTAAGGAGATTAATGCAAGTTGATTGAGTTTGGTTGATTGTTATGAACTAACTTGTTCTATTTTGTAGGATGCTTAGCTCACTTGCTTTGGACTTGTGCTTTGCACATGTGATTGATTGTGTTGACTGTTGGCTTTTATCTTGTCTGTTTTGACTTTGTGATTGGTATACTGATTATATTTGATTGATTTCAGGTACATTAGTTGCTAATAGTTCCTTGAGAACTTGCTTGTGCTGCTGCTTGGTTGTATAAACCAATTGAGGTAGAATTTCTTTTCTCCATGTAGTCTGGAAGACCTGGCCTGTTACTTGGCCAGGCACCTGTCTGAAGTCCTCCTTAAGAGGCAATGTTTGTGCTTGTTTATTTTTGTCCCCAAGCAGGAAAAGACCTTGATTAAGGCAATTGGCAGATACAAGAGGTGTGTAGTCCACCTCCTGCTATTCTGTTGAGTCGTCCCTTGGCTCACATCACATGTTGATGCCTTGTGGATCCTAACCCAAGATCCATGTACAGTTGTACAGTTGAGTCAGCGTCATAAGTGTAGAAGGGTTCCCACTTTCTGGACCCACACTTCTTTGTCTGAAGCTCTCCCTGGCCAGGGATAAGAGCTGTGAGGCATACCCCTCACTTTCCATTTCATCTGGCTTCACCTTGACTCTCAATGTCAGCTAACATCACCCTGATACAGTTGTGTTGCTTTTGCAACTTAACCCCTGTGTGAGCCCACTTTGTGTGTATATAGTGTGTGCTAATTGCGAATGTTTGCTTTGTTTTGATTATGCTTGCATGCTCTGCTTTACCTGTTTAGGATTAGCTTGTTGCCTGAGCAAGATAGATAGCAACCTTAACTTAGGGATGATATGCATGATAACATCTAGGCTCGAGTCATAGTCTCCCTAGTTGTGTCTCCCTCTGTTATCTGGTTAGGCTAGTCTTTCTCCCCTGTTCAGGGGAACTACGTTGCCCTGATTCTCATACCAGATGAGGTACGTAGGCAGGAGGTCGTGCGAGACCTCTCCGGGCACTTTTTTTCTTTTTGTGTGTGTTTGCTTGACAGTTACTAGGCTCGAGTGCCTGACTCCTTAGTAGCTTGTTGCTTGTTTGTTCTTGTGTGTGTCAGGATATGGATGTAAGACCAGCGATTGGCTGTCCGTATCCTGAGTGTGTTTGTTTGGTTCGGAAGCCGATGTAAGTCCAGCGATTGGCGTTCGGATTCCAGGTTTGCCTGTTTGTGTTTATTTTGACGTCTCAGCGTCTGTGCGTGTGTTTTGTTTGGCGTGCGTGAGCCGAACTACGGTAGCTCTGATTCTCGTTCCAGACGAGATACGTAGGCATAGGATGCGATATCCTAGCGAGCCCTCTCCCCTCTTATCCCACCTGTGTTGTTTCAGTGTGTGTGTGTGTGATGTTTGTTTTAGCAACCTTTTCCTATCTTTTGAGCGTGGATCCCGTCGAGTACGACGGATGCGTAGGGGTGCTAATACCTTCCCTACGCATAACCGACTCCCGATCCCATTCTCTTTGGTCGCGAGACCATGCTTTTTCCAGGTTTACTCTGAGCGTTTCCTTTCCCTCTTTGGGATAAATAACGCACGGTGGCGGCTCTGTGTTGTTTTTGTTTCAGTCCGCCGGTTGTTTTTCGCGGATGCGATAGAATGCTGTTGATATTTCTTTTAATTGCTTTGGAAAATTCTTGCTTTATATGTTTTTAAGAAAAAGAGATTTTGATTAAAAAAATTTACTTTTTTCAAAAAATGATCATAATAAAATTTAAACTATTGGCTGAAATAAATAAGAGTAGAAACAATTGGATAAAAGCTCAACTTTATTTGATAGAATGGTAGTCTGTAAATGACAAGACCCCATAGATTTTTACAAAGTTGAAAATGGTTACGTTGAATACAAATGATCCTTAGTCCTTCTACCAACTCTTGATATCCATTATGCTCTCGACTGCTTCCGGGGTGATGAATTGATGTCAACCCTTGTGCTCAATCAAGTTCTCAAAACACTGAAGATCAGTAGAATGCAGTTACTTGCCATAATCCCTAATTTTTGCATAAGTTTCCCCAGGGTGGGGTATTCAACTTATCGGGAAATTCTTTCTATTTTATATCTCTAATTTTTGCCTGGATCGCCCTTTCAGGTTTTCAATCCACCGAGACGCTCATTTTTGCCTAAGCCGCCCTTTCGGGTTTTCAACTTAGCGAGTTGTTCTTTTTCTTTTTAGGCGAAGTATTTCTTGACTGCATCTGCGTTTATAGGACGAGTGAACTCTTCACCATCCATAGTTGTAAGAATCAATGCACCTCCTGAAAAGGCTCTCTTAACAACATATGAGCCTTCATAATTAGGAGTCCATTTTCCTCTAGAATCTGGTTTGAACGATAAAATCTTCTTGAGCACAAGGTCACCTTCTCTAAATACACGAGGTCTGACCTTCTTATCAAAAGCTTTTTTCATCCTTTACTGATACAACTGGCCATGACACATGGCAGTTAATCTCTTCTCTTCAATCAAATTCAGCTGATCGAACCTGGTCTGACACCATTCAGCCTCAGTCAACTTGGCTTCCATGAGCACTCGCAATGAAGGAATCTCAACCTCTACGGGGAGTATTGTTTCCATACCATAAACAAGAGAGAAAGGGGTTGCCCCTGTTGAAGTGCGGACAGATGTACGATACCCATGCAAAGCAAAAAAAAGCATCTCATGACAATCCTTGTACGTGACAACCATCTTCTAAATAATCTTCTTAATATTCTCATTCGCAGCTTCAACAACCCCATTCATCTTGGGTCTGTAGGGAGAAGAGTTATGATGTGCAATCTTGAAGTCTTTACAAAGAGCTTCCACCATATTGTTATTCAAATTCGATCCATCATCAGTAATGATCTTACTCGGCACGCCATAACGACATATGATCTGATTCTTGATAAACCTTAGAACAACTTGCTTGGTTACATTTGCGTATGATGTCGCTTCAACCTATTTTGTGAAGTAATCAAATGCCACCAAAATGAAACGATGTCCATTCGAAGCTTTGGGTTCAATCATCCCAATCATATTCCCCACATGGAGAAGGGCCATGGGGAAGAGATAACATTCAAAAGTGTCAGAGGAACATGAATCTTATCAGCATAAATTTGACCCTTGTGGCACTTCTTCATAAACTTGCGACAGTCAGATTCCATTGTCATCCTATAGTAACTTGCTCGCAACATCTTCTTCGCCATTGCATGTCCATTGGAATGAGTACCAAAGGAACCTTCGTGCACTTCAGTCATCAACAAGTCTGCTTCATGTCTATCCACGCATCTGAGCAAAACCATGTCGAAGTTTCTCTTGTATAGTATCTCACCATTCAAGTAGAAATTGCCGGCTAATCTTCTCAAAGTCTTCTTATCTTTCAAAGATGCCCCAGGCGGGTAAGTCTGACTTTGGAGGAAACATTTGTGAAGGTGAGAAAAACAAGAAAGGGGGGTTTGAATTGTTTTGGAAAATAAGCGTTTTTTCAAAATAAAAATCACACAAGGAATTTATACTGGTTCGCTTATAACACAAAGCTACTCCAGTCCACCCGGCCAAGGTGATTTCGCCTTCAACAAGGACTTAATCCACTAATCTTGAAAGATTGTTTACAACCAACGTCTAAGAGAAAGATCTCTTAGTCCTCTCAAGTATACAGACTGCGCAGAGTCACTTGAGGAATTAAAACAACTTAGATAAAATAGAGTTTGTAATCTAGAGTGCTTCTAGGATAAAGCAAATATTACAATGGTGATAGCAAAAAGAATGTTTCACGTATGAGCAAAAACTCGTGAAAGATTGAGAGAGAGATTGATGATTTCAGTTTTCTTCAGTATGTCTCTCAATGTTGAATGCTGTCCTTTTTATATAGGAGTAAAAGAACCGTTGAAATTGATGGCAGATAATTTGTCTTTGAATAGGAATTAATGCCATAACTTTTATTGTTTCTTGCCAAAACAACTTTTTCTCCTCGAAAAACTTCTTTCCAAAAATGGTTCCTTTCCATTTGAATTCGAAGTTAACGTTACTCTTTCTGTATTAGGAAATCCATTTCCACATATGAATTGAAGTTAACGTTACTCTTTCTGTATAAGGAAATCCATTGCCACAGTCTGCGTGACTCTGGGAATCTTGGAATCTTCCTGTGTTGATTCGGAGCTTCTGATAATGTCTTCAGATGTCGCTGAGAGCTTCTTGGAATGATATACCGTTGTTCAGAGTCAGAACTTCTAGAGTGCACTTTTTCTTCAGATGCTTCTGATGAACTGCAGTTATGCTCAGAGTTAGAACTTCTTGAGCGTGTTTCTACTTCAGATGCTTCTGATGTTCTGCTGATTTGTATCTGATAGAATTATGTATCTGATGACGTCATTAGATCTCTTCCTTCTTTCCTTAGAACCCTGCACACTTAGAAACTTTTCGTTAGGGTGCCATTTTTGGTTTCATCCTTTGTTATCATCAAAATCAAGGAATCTGTTGTAGAACAATTTTTGTTCTTACAATCTCCCCCTTTTTGATGATGACAAAACAAACTAAAAGGCAGATGAAACATAACAAATATCAGATCAGATGCTCCCCCTGAGATGAGCTAGGGAGTTCAGAAGTTCTTACCAGAGCTTCAAGCAATGAAGTTTCTTGATACCTTCTGCAATTTCTTAAGTCCAGTGTTAGATGAATTTATTTTTAAGAATTAGTATGTTGCAGAGTGCTTAAGGTATTAGGCAATTATTTCATCAGAGCTATATTCGACTTCTCCCCCTTTTTGTCAGAATCAAAAAGACTTAAACAGATTAATCAAAAGGATATTATATTCAGATAAAAGAGCAACAGGGATAATAGCAAGAAGGCAAACAAGCAAACATCAGAACAAGGAAGACAAGGCAACAAAAAAACAAAATCCTAAGTGCCTAAGGGTTGGGAGGCGGAGGCATTCTCTGAAGCAGTTGAGCCAGCATGTTCTGAATGTTGTCGTTGACAGTGTCTTGTTTATCCATTCTGGCACGGAGTTCCTTCTGGTCGTTCTTGAGTTCTTCAAGCGTCTGGAGAACCATGGGGATAACTGTAGAGGACTCCCCCTGAGTCAGAGCACTCTGTGCTTCAGCAGCGGCCTTCGCTTCAGCTTCAGTAGCAGCTTGTGCTTCAGCTTCAGCAGCGGCAGCAGCATCAGCCAGAGCTTTGGCTTCAGCTTCCTTTGCCCTTTGGATTTCTTCTTGTCTGACTCTCTCTTCTTCTTTTCTCCTTGCTTCTTCTTCAGCTTCTCTGGCAAGTCTCTCCTGTAGTCTTGCCTCAGCATCTCTGATGAAGTCGTTTCTGACTTGCTCAGAGATGTGCTTCAGCTTGAAAGCCTCAGAAGTCATCCAGCCAATGACTCTGTTCCAGTGTGTCCTTACAGAGTCAGGATCATCACTGATGCCAGAGTTAATGGTCAGAGACTTGACCTTCTGTACTGAAGCCCCTGCGAACAACATTATGGCTTCCTCAAGGGTAGGCATGGAATGTTCAGGTTCGGGTTCAGATGTTTGGGGTGGAGAGTTTGGAGGGCTTAAGTTTAATGTTAGAGGTTCAGGTTCAGCGGAAGTGTTTTGGGGGGTGATGTCAGAGGGTTGAGCTTCAGAGGGGTTGTTGGTTGTTTGTTCTGGGGGTGGTGAAGTGACTTCGGGTTCAGGAGGGGGTTGTTGTGGTTGTTGTGAGGCAAGGTTTTGAGCCTGAAGTTGGGCTAGGGTTGGAGAAGGTGGGTCAGAGTGTTCTGTATCTGAGGAGATGTTAAAGTAAGGGGGTGATTCTGGGGCTGAGGAAGAGGTGGTTTGATTGAGTTCTTTAGCTTCAGAAAGTGGTAAAGAGGTATTGGCAAGATTGAATTTTGGTAAAGGTTGTGAGGTTCTGGTTGTAGAAGGTGGGGTTTCAGAGGATGTGTATATAGGTGCTGGAAGAGAAGTAGAGGAAGCCACAGGAGGTTCAGAGGGAATAGAGGGAGTAGACTTACCAGTAGTTACTTGCAGAGGCGCTAGAGATCTTGTTTCAGAAGTTTCTCCTAGCCTTGCTCTCTTTGCCTTTGAAGACTTCTTTGCAGAGGGACCTCTTTTGAACTTGACGAAGTCTTCTTCTGAATCTAGACAATCGTCCAGTCTGAAGTCAGAGATGTCAACTCCTTCATCCTTCAGACGCTGCATATAGTGAAGGATTGCTTCTCTGGGTTCATTCTTGTAGAACCTTGCAAGACCATGTGGCAGCTTCCTCTGATCTTTCAAGGCGTCCCAGGAGGTGTCTAGCGTGGGTTTGACTTGGATCTTCTTCAGAATTCCCATGCTTTTCAGATTTCTGGCGTTCAGAGGCCTTCCAGTATCTATCGCCAGATCTTCCATAAGCTTGTTCTTCTCCAGATGATCTACAAGCCCATTTTCTATGAAAACATCAGACAAAAGCCTTCCCAGAGGGATGTAGGTTCTGGGTTTCATGTTGTTTCTGGTCTCCCTTACAGAGTCTCTGAGATACTTGAATAGTAGTGCTGGGAGGCAGAGCTTCAAACCCTTGTGAATGCAATACAGAATGCACTTCTGATCTGTATTGATGTAGTTAGAGGAGTTTGATGCTGGGCGGTGATGAATGGTTCCCAGAATGATCTTGAGCCATACTCTGAGGTTCTGATGAAGTTCTTTGTTCTTTGATGGGTTGCCTTCAGTGTTGTGTTTGAAGATGGTGGGATTGATTACCTGAGCAATGTACTTTGACCTAGGGTTGATGTCGTAGATTCTTCTTCCTCCAGATTTCTCCATATTCAGTAATGAAGCAATTGATTTTTCAGTGATCACTATCTTGACCCCCAACACGTAGGAGACGATGAAATGGTCATCAGCGTCAGCAAATCTCCAGAATTCTTTGATGAGATTTGGGTAAATAGGGCCATAGAGCCGTTGGAAGTAGTTTTCCCAACCTTGTTTACGGAGTTCTTCAGTAAGATCTACTCCGTTTCTCTTCATGTTGTTGAAGTCTACCAGTGATTCACATAAAACTTCCAGTCCCTCAAAGGGAGTTGCTAGGTTGATATGGGGCTCACGATCAAGAACATGGGGTTCCTTGTACACTGGAGTAATGGTTACGCCTGTAACAGTTGGAGTGGGAATGCTTGAACTTTGGGTTGTGGTGCTGGATTCCATTTGCTGAGAAAAGTTGAAAACTTGTTGTTGTTGAGCATCCATAGTTGATGAAGATGAGTTGAAGATGAACTGTTTGCAGAAATGCCTCAGAGAAAGTTTGAGAGTGAGTGAGAGTGATAAGTGTGTGAAATGTGAGAGGAGTGTTTAAATACCCTAAACAAAAAAACACATGCAAAACGACACACAATTCAGCGTTAGCACAAAAATCAAGTTAGCACGCTTAGGGGAGAAATGATTTAGGCTCATTAATGAATGTCTAGTCCCAACAGTATGCACACTGCTCGAGGAGATCTTAAACGTTTGCCCTTTGATTTTCTTCTGGACAGCTGTCTAGAAGTTCTAGGGTTAGACGCTAAGTGCTCCACGTGGTTTGATGTATCTGATCTTCAGGAATACCAAAGGATTGGTTCCTGGAGATTTCTAACTCAGATATCTTCTTAACTAGGTAGAAGTATCAGAGTCAGAGGCAGAGGTACATTTGTTTATGTCAGAGTCTCATTTTAAATTCTCAGAGGCACAATTTATTCAGGGCAATTTTGAATGTTCAGATTTTCTAAGATAAAAAGAAATCTATCTTTAGCCAAGGGCTTAGTAAAGATGTCTGCCCATTGATGATCTGTATCAATGAACTTCAATGTTACTATCCCTTTCTGAACATAGTCTTTGATAAAATGATGTTTTATTTCAATGTGCTTAGCTCTGGAGTGTAGAATGGGATTCTTACTTAAACAAATGGCAGCAGTATTATCACAGAAGATAGGAATGTTACTCTCAAAGATTTGCAGATCTTCTAACTGATTCTTCATCCAGAGCATCTGAGTTGTGCACAGTGATGCTGAGATGTATTCTGCTTCTGCAGTAGATAGAGCGATAGTTGACTGTCTCTTGCTGGCCCAGGATATCAGATTGTTTCCTAGGAGCTGGCAATTTCCAGACGTGCTTTTTCGTTCCAGTCTATCTCCTGCATAATCTGCATCACAGTAACCCGAAAGTCTATACTCTGATGTTTTCTCATACATCAGGCCCAGGTTAGGAGTTCCTTTCAGATATTTGAGAATTCTCTTAACTGCTGTTAAGTGAGTTTCTCTAGGATCTGATTGGAATCTGGCACAGAGACAGACACTAAAAAGAATATCAGGTCGAGTAGCAGTCAGATAGAGAAGAGAGCCTATCATACCTCGATAGAGCTTCTGACAAACCTTTTTGCTTACTTCTTCCTTTTCAAGAATGCATGTTGGATGCATGGGAGTTTTTGCAGAGTTGCAGTCAGCCATGTCAAATTTCTTCAGAACATCTTTAATGTATTTGCTTTGATGAACGTATGTAACTTCTGAAGTTTGATTAATTTGAATTCCCAGAAAGAACTTTAGTTCTTGCATTAAGCTCATTTCAAATTCTGCCTGCATTAACTTAGAGAATTCTTGACAAACAGAGGCGTTAGCTGAACCAAAAATAATATCATCAACGTATATCTGGCATATCATGAGATCATTGTTAAGGTTCTTACAGAAGAGTGTGGAGTCAACTTTCCCTCTGATAAAATTGTGTTCCAGAAGAAAATTGCTTAAACGTTCATACCAAGCTCTGGGAGCTTGTTTAAGTCCATATAAAGATTTTTTAAGTTTAAAAACGTGTTCTGGAAAATTTGGATTTTCAAAACCTGGAGGTTGGTTGACATACACTTCTTCTGATATATAACCATTAAGGAATGCGCTCTTGACATCCATTTGATATAATTTGATAGAGTGGTTTATAGCGAAAGATACAAGAAGACGAATAGATTCTAACCTTGCGACTGGAGCAAAGGTTTCATTATAGTCAATACCTTCTTGTTGACTATAACCTGGAGCTACCAGTCGAGCTTTGTTTCTGACGACTTCTCCTTTCTCATTCAGCTTGTTTCTGAATACCCATCTGGTTCCAATGATGTGAGTGCCTCTGGGCTTGGGAACAAGATCCCAGACATCATTCTTTGTGAATTGATCTAATTCTTCTTGCATGGCTGAAACCCAGTCGTTATCTTGAAGTGCTTCATCACAGGACGTAGGTTCGATTAGAGACACTAGTCCCAGAGGAGTATCTTCAGAGGTTCTGAAGGTAGATCTGGTTCTGACAGGTTCGTCCTTGTTGCCCAGAATTAATTCTTCAGATACGTTGATACGACTTTTAGCTTTCTTTGGGATTACTGGGGAAATAATTTCCTCAGAGTTCTGAGTTGTAGTTCCTTCTGGAGCTTTATCAGATCCTGCAAGAGTGATTTCTAAATCTGCAAAATTTTCAACTAGCTTTGACTTTTCAGGGCCAAGCTTATCGTCAAATCTGACATGAATTGATTCTTCCACAATTTTGGTTTCTGTGTTGTATACTCTGTAGCCTTTAGAGCGTTCTGAGTATCCTAACATAATACCTTTCTGTGCTTTGGAATCAAACTTGTTCAGATGTTCTTTAGTGTTTAAGATAAAGCAAGAGCATCCAACAGGATGAAAATATGAAATGTTTGGTTTCCTTCCTTTACACAGTTCATAGGGAGTCTTATCCAGAATAGGTCTTATTGAGATTCTATTCTGAATGTAACACGCTGTATTTACAGCTTCTGCCCAAAAGTGCTTTGCCACATTAGTTTCATTGATCATAGTTCTGGCCATCTCTTGGAGTGTCCTATTCTTCCTCTCTACAACTCCATTTTGTTGTGGAGTTCTAGGGCAGGAGAAATCATGAGATATTCCATTAGAGTCAAATAATTCCTCAAAGGATTTATTTTCAAATTCCCCACCATGATCACTTCTGACTCTGATAATTTTAGAGTCAAATTCTTTTTGCACTTTGGAGCAGAAACTAGTGAATACAGAATGAGACTCACTCTTGTGCTTTAGGAATTTCACCCATGTCCAGCGACTGTAATCATCAACAATGACTAGTCCATACTTCTTTCCATTGACTGATGCTGTTTTCACAGGACCAAATAAGTCAATGTGGAGAAGTTCCAGAGGCTTAGAGGTGGAAACAACATTTTTCTTTTTAAAAGATGTTTTTGAAAATTTTCCTTTCTGACATGCTTCACACAGAGCATCTGAAGAAAACTTCAGTTTAGGTAGGCCTCTGACTAACTCGAGTTTATTTAGCTGAGATAATTTTCTCATGCTAATGTGGCCCAAGCGTCTATGCCATACCCATTGCTCTTCGTGAACAGACATCAGGCATTTAACATTTTGTTCTTTTAAATCAGAAAGATTAATTTTATAAATGTTGTTTTTCCTCTTGCCTGTGAATAGGACTGAACCATTGTTTTGATTTATGGCTTTACATGTTTTTTGATTAAAGATCACGTCATAACCGTTATCACTTAATTGACTTATGGATAACAAGTTATGCATTAATCCTTCTACGTAAAGAACATCAGATATAGAGGGAAGATTACCGTTACCAATAGTTCCGGAGCCTCTGATCCTTCCTTTCTGATCTCCTCCGAAGCCTACAAATCCAGCGTCTTTAAGTTCCAGGCTTTGGAACATAGACTTTCTTCCCGTCATGTGTCGCGAGCATCCAGAGTCCAGGTACCATGACTGGTGTTTGAACTTTGCTGCATAGGATATCTGCAACATAAACAATCTTATCTTTCGGTACCCAGAATCTCTTGGGTCCTTTCTGGTTAGTTTTCCCAGAGTTTTTCATAACTTTGGGTTTTCTAGCATTTTCAAATTTTTGTTCTTGTGTGTGTGTATAGTGATATGAAAAAGGAGATTTAAGTTGGTCACTATTGGAAGTTTTATCTTCTTTAGGATCATACCCAATTCCCTTTTTATTGTTCTGACTGACTCCATAAATCATGGATGCCATAACACTCCTTCCTATCCCATTTTTCATAAATTCTTGAAAGGCTTCTTCGTATTTATAGATTATTGTATTTGAAGTTTGTGGTGCTTGAGACAACGCTTCTTCCAATTCTAAGCTTTTTCTTTTTGCTCCATCTCTTTCTAATGTTAAAGATCTGATTGTATCTTCTCGTGCTAGAATTGTCATCTCAAGTTCGCCACATTCTTCAAATTTTGCTTCAAGACAGCCTTTTATGTTTTTAAACTTTTGTTTTAATTTATGATATGAGCTAAGAGTTTCTAACAAGCATGATTCTAGATCAGATCGAGAGAGTTCAGAAAATACCTCTTCAGATTCTTCATCTGAGCTGCTCCTGGATGTGGTAGCCATAAATGCCACATTGGCTTGTTCATCAGAGTCAGATTCTGATGAGCCAGATTCACTGTCATCCCAGGTAGCCATTAATCCTTTCTTTGTCCTGAAGGTATTTTTCTTGAAGCTTTCTTTTCTAGAATTGTCTTTCTTTAGCTTGGGGCATTCATTCCTGTAGTGACCTGTTTCTTTACATTCATAACAGGTAATATCTTTGTTAGTTTTACCTTTTGAGGTTGATTCTGATCGATCCCCTCTGGGTCTTGGTCTTCTGAAGTTGTTGTTCCTCTTTTTCCAGAGTTGTTTAACTCTTCTGGTCAGGAGGGACAATTCTTCTTCATCATCAGAATCTTCTGGTTCAGAGTCATCAGAATCTTCAGTTTCTGCCTGGAAAGCTTTGGTTCTGTCAGATTTGCGTCTTTCAGATCTGGATTTTAATGCTACAGACTTGTTCTTTTTCTGAGGCTCATCTTCCTCTAGTTCTATCTCATGGCTTCTGAGGGAACTGACAAGCTCTTCAAGACTGATATTGTTCAGATCCTTTGACAGCTTTAGAGCAGTGACCATGGGTCTCCACTTCTTTGGCAAACTTCTGACAATCTTTTTGACGTGGTCTGCAGTTGTGTATCCTTTGTCTAGAACCTTGAGACCTGCAATAAGAGTTTGGAATCTAGAGAACATTACCTCTATGGCTTCGTCATCTTCCATTTTGAAAGCTTCATATTTCTGGATAAGTGCCAGAGCCTTTGTCTCTTTCACCTGAGAGTTTCCTTCATGAGTCATTCTTAGAGAGTCAAGTATTTCTTTGGCTGTTTCTCTGTTGGTGATCTTCTCATACTCGTTGTAAGATATAGCATTAAGGAGTATGGTTCTGGCCTTGTGATGATTTTTGAAAATACGCTTCTGATCATCAGACATCTTGCTTCTGGGAATTTCAACTCCATCCTCTGTGACAGGAGGCTTGTATCCATCTGTGACAATGTCCCAGAGATCAGCATCATAGCCTAGAAAGAAGCTTTCGATCCTATCTTTCCAGTAGTCAAATTTTTCTCCATCAAAGACAGGAGGCTTAGCATTGTAACTATCTCTTTCATTTGTGTGGGCCATGGTTTTTCTCGTTCTGGATCTCTCTACACTGTTAAGTGTTTGATTAAAAAATCAATAACAGAGCCGAAGCTCTGATACCAATTGAAGGTGAGAAAAACAAGAAAGGGGGGTTTGAATTGTTTTGGAAAATAAGCGCTTTTTCAAAATAAAAATCACACAAGGAATTTATACTGGTTCGCTTATAACACAAAGCTACTCCAGTCCACCCGGCCAAGGTGATTTCGCCTTCAACAAGGACTTAATCCACTAATCTTGAAAGATTGTTTACAACCAACGTCTAAGAGAAAGATCTCTTAGTCCTCTCAAGTATACAGACTGCGCAGAGTCACTTGAGGAATTAAAACAACTTAGATAAAATAGAGTTTGTAATCTAGAGTGCTTCTAGGATAAAGCAAATATTACAATGGTGATAGCAAAAAGAATGTTTCACGTATGAGCAAAAACTCGTGAAAGATTGAGAGAGAGATTGATGATTTCAGTTTTCTTCAGTATGTCTCTCAATGTTGAATGCTGTCCTTTTTATATAGGAGTAAAAGAACCGTTGAAATTGATGGCAGATAATTTGTCTTTGAATAGGAATTAATGCCATAACTTTTATTGTTTCTTGCCAAAACAACTTTTTCTCCTCGAAAAACTTCTTTCCAAAAATGGTTCCTTTCCATTTGAATTCGAAGTTAACGTTACTCTTTCTGTATTAGGAAATCCATTTCCACATATGAATTGAAGTTAACGTTACTCTTTCTGTATAAGGAAATCCATTGCCACAGTCTGCGTGACTCTGGGAATCTTGGAATCTTCCTGTGTTGATTCGGAGCTTCTGATAATGTCTTCAGATGTCGCTGAGAGCTTCTTGGAATGATATACCGTTGTTCAGAGTCAGAACTTCTAGAGTGCACTTTTTCTTCAGATGCTTCTGATGAACTGCAGTTATGCTCAGAGTTAGAACTTCTTGAGCGTGTTTCTACTTCAGATGCTTCTGATGTTCTGCTGATTTGTATCTGATAGAATTATGTATCTGATGACGTCATTAGATCTCTTCCTTCTTTCCTTAGAACCCTGCACACTTAGAAACTTTTCGTTAGGGTGCCATTTTTGGTTTCATCCTTTGTTATCATCAAAATCAAGGAATCTGTTGTAGAACAATTTTTGTTCTTACAATTTGATGTCGTAATACCATGACTTCTTGTCTTTAATCTCTTCAACAACAAACACATGAGCTGGCCTATCAAGATGCATCACAGATAAATTGGGAACTTCATTCCAATACTTTACCATAATCATTGATGCCAACGTTGCAAGAGCATCTGCCATCCGGTTTTCATCTTGAGGGATATGATGAAACTCAACCTTTGTAAAGAAATTTGAAATCCTCCTCGCATAATCTCTATATGGTACTAAACCGGGTTGATTTGTCTCCCATTCTCCTTTGATTTGATTCACAACTAAAGCCGAATCACCGAAGACATCCAAATACTTGATTCTGATATTCATCGCCTCTTCAAGCCCCATAATGCAAGCTTAATATTCTGCCATATTATTTGTACACTTGAAAGTCAATCTAGCTGTAAATGGTAGATGCGTGCCTTGAGGAGTAATAATCACTGCCCCAATTCCATTTCCATATTGATTAACAACTCCATCAAATACCATGCCACAACGGGAACCAGGTTCTGGCCCTTCTTCAAGCAATGGTTCATCACAATCTTTCATTTTCAAGTACAAAATCTCTTCATCAGAAAAATCATACTGCACTGACTGATAATCTTCAATTGTTTGGTGAGCCAAATGGTCAGCCAAGATACTACCTTTGATTTCTTTCTGAGATCGGTATTCAATATCATACTCTGATAACAACATCTGCCAACGGGCAATTCTCCTAGTTAAAGCAGGCTTCTCAAAAATATACTTGATTGGATCCATTTTGAAAATCAACCAAGTGGTATGCTTCAACATATATTGGCGCAGACGCTTAGCAGCCCAAGCCAATGCGCAACAAGTTTTCTCAAGCATAGAATACCTAGTCTCACAATCGGTGAACTTCTTACTGAGGTAGTAAATTACAAATTCTTTCTTTCCAGTCTCATCTTGCTGACCAAGAACACAACCCATACTATCTTCAAGCACAGTCAAATACATGATCAATGGTCTTCCTTCAACAGGTGGAGATAGAATCGGAGGCTCAAGCAAATATTCCTTGATACTGTCAAAAGCTTTCTGGCAGTCTTCGGTCCAATCACAAGACCGGTCTTTCCGAAGAAGCTTGAATATAGGCGCACATGTGGCAGTCATGTGGGAAATGAATATGGAAATATAATTCAAGCGGTCGAGAAAACCTCTGACTTGCTTCTCAGTTTTGGGCGCATGCATCTCTTGTATTGCTTTGACCTTGGCAGGGTTAACTTTAATACCCTTCTCGCTGAAAACAAAGCCCAACAACTTACCAGAACGAACACCAAAAGTACACTTATTGGGATTCAAGCGGAGTTTGTATTTCCTCAAAGGCTGGAATAGCTTCAACAAATGCTCAACATGTTCCTCTTCATTAATTGATTTAGCAATCATGTCATCGACATAAACTTCAATCTCTTTATGCATCATATCATGAAAAAGAGTAGTCATTGCTCTCTGGTAAGTTACACCAGCATTCTTTAGACCGAAAGGCATCATTCTATAACAGAATGTTCCCTAAGGTGTAATGAATGTGGTCTTCTCCATATCTTCGGGTGCCATCTTGATCTGATTATACCCGAAAAATCCATCCATAAACGAAAAGACTTTGAATTTAGCAGTATTGTCTACCAACATATCAATGTGTGGCAGAGGGAAATCATCTTTCAGACTGGCTTTATTCAAATCTCTATAGTCAACACACATGCAGACTTTTCCATCTTTCTTAGGCACATGCACAATATTGGCCAACCATTATGGATATTCAGCGGTTACAAGGAAACCGGCGTCAATCTGCTTCTGCACTTCCTCTTTGATCTTCACAGCCATATCAGGATGCATTCTTCTCAACTTCTACTTGACTGGCGGGCATTCTGGCTTCAACGACAATCTATGCTCCACAATCTCATAATCCAACCCAGGCGTGTCTTGATAGGACCAAGCAAACACATCTGAATACTCTCGAAGAAGATCAATCAACCCCTTCTTGACATCTGAACATAGTCGAGACCCAATCTTGACTTCCTTCACATTATCCTCGGAACCCAAATTGACTAACTCGACTTGCTCTTCGAACGGCTGAATGGTCTTTTCATCTTGCTCAAGAAGACGAGATAATTCATTACTCACTTCTACATCACATTCCTCCTCGGCCTCAAACACAGGGAATTCAAAATTTGGAGAAAGAGAAAGATCATTGTATTCAATGGGGTTAGGAACCAACCTGCATAATGATTTGATATTTTGATTTTAGAGAAGTGAATTTGTGAATAAATATTATGCAGATGGACAATTATATTGTTTATTTATCTTTTTTGTGATTACCATTTTCAGAATAAAGCAAAAAGTAAAATAAACATCATAGATGTGGATGAATGTAATTAATTTTATTGATGATCAATTTGAAAATGCCCAAATAATGTTCACTTCTCCCTTAGGCATAGGAAAAAGATTTTAAAACATATAAAAGTAATTACTTAGATCGATGCAAAATAACAGGAGTCCAATTGTTGCAAGCCTTTCCATGCGTCACAAAATTGGTGCAGTCTTCCTCTTCGTCATCCTCTAGCATAACAACTAAGTGTTGTTCATTGCCATGAATGAACCCTCCGCTACGGAAGCTAAGTTGCATATCTTCAGACCTTGCAGTTGATGAACCTTTCTGGAACCCCAAACCGGTTCTGCCTTTGTTGTCGGAGACTTCTACCATGCGCCCCACTGATCATCATTGCCTTCTTCCACAATCTTCTGAGCATCTTTTAATGAGGACATAGGTGCCCCAACTTTCTTCTCGGCAGCAATAGATAAGGCCTGGAACGGAGTTCCAACCTCATCCTCAGCTTCCACATAAGAGAAAGATGACAAATGGCTAACCAACAACGTTTTTTCTCCACCAACAATCACTAGCTTGCCATTCTTCACAAATTTGAGCTTCTGGTGTAAAGTTGAAGTAACGGCTCCTGCCTCATGAATCCATGGCCTTCCCAACAGACAACTGTAGGCCAGGTGGATATCCATTACTTGAAAAGTAATTTGAAAATCACTCGGACCTATCTTAACTAGAAGGTCCACTTCACCAATAACCGTTTTGCACGAACCATCAAAGGCTTTGACAATTACACCGCTATACCTCATAGGCGCTCCTTGGTAAGGTAACTTTGATAAAGTTGACTTTGGAAGCATATTTAGTGACGAACCGGTGTCAACAATCACATTTTAAAAAGCATCCTCTTTGCAATTCATCGAGATATGCAAAGCCAAATTATGATTTCTGCCCTCCTCAGGGAGTTCTTCATCACAGAAACTGAGATTATTGCAAGAAGTGATGTTAGCCACAATATGATCGAACTGATCCACTGTAACATCATGTTCTACAAAAGCTTTCTCTAGAACTCTCTGCAGTGCTTCTCTGTGTGCTTCGGAATTCATGAGCAGAGACAACACTGAGATCTTTGAGGGGGTTTGGAGCAGCTGCTCTACCACATTAAACTCGCTTCTTTTAATTAACCGAAGTACCTCATCATCATCATCATCATCATTGGGTTTCAAGTTGCTGGATCCTTTGGGAACACCGGCCCAAACACTCAACGAACGAAGTACCTTATCTTTTAAACAGCCAACTGGTTCTACACTAGGCACTTCCACTTTCTTACTCACAACTGATTCTTCTTTATCCTTTGGGAACACCGGCCCAAACACTCGACCACTGCGGGTCACCTTAGTAACATCAGCAATGCTCACCACTAAACTAGTCATAGGTAACATGACCTCTTGACCATCCTTCATCATTGTAGAATTATACTAATACGACACAGCTTTATCAAATGAATACGGGACTGGGCCCACTAACCGTATTACCAATGGCGATACTGATCTTTGACTGTTGCTGTTACTGGAGTCATACTGGATTACCAACTTCTCAGGCTGCTTGAAAACATGCACTATGACATTAACATCATCATCTACATGACGGGATTGAACAATTTGGATAATGCCTTCATCCATCAGACATTGGATGTCCCTTCTCACATCTTCGCAACCCCTCGGGTTAACACTACAAACATCACAACCGTCATGGTCATGCTCACAATCACTCACCAAATAAATGTCCTTATGCATCTGCACTAAGGACCTCCTGATAAAACGCACATCAAAAACTTTAAATTCCCCAGGACAACCATCCACCATATTCACATAAGAGTTCCCATGAGCGGGCAATGGGTTTGCTTTCACATTCGGCGCACGGTCCTCAAAGGACTCCATACCACTCTTCATCAACTTCTGAACCTCATACTTGAGCGGATAACAGTTCTCGATATCATGTCCGGATGCTCCTTGGTGAAAAGCACAACGGAGCTCAGGTTTATACCACCAAGGAAGTGGTTCTGGGATCTGTGGCAGGTTTCTTGGTTGGATCAGGTTCTTGAGAACCAAGGATGGATAAAGCTCTGCGTATGACATAGGAATCGGGTCAAAAGAGACCTTCTTCCTTTCAAAGTTTTGTTGCTGATAATTGTTATGGGTATTATTGTTGTTGTAGGTGTTCGTTCGTTGTTGCGGTTGTTGTTGTTGACGTTGGTGTTGTTGAACTTGTGTTGCTTGTAGATTAGAAAATACCGGGATAACGGAAGATACTTGGTGATGATGATATTGAAGGGATGTTGGATTCCTTCTGATCTGAGGCCTCCTCTGCCTCCCACTGCTTATTGCATTCGTCTCACTGTCTTTCTTCTTACCGAAATTACTGCCATACCTCTTGCTTGTTGATGCCTCATCTCTTGACAAACGTCCCTCTAGGACTCCTTCCTCAAGCCTCATCCCCATGTTTACCATTTCGGTAAATTCACTGGGGGCACTAGCAATCATTCGTTCATAGTAAAATGAACTCAGAGTTTTCAAGAAGATCTTTGTCATTTCTTTTTCCTCCAAAGGAGGAGTGATCTAGGCAGCCAACTCCCTCCATCGCTGCGCATACTCTTTAACTATCTCTTTATCCTTCTAAGACATAGACCTTAACTGGTCTCTATCTGGCGCCATGTCCATATTATACTTATACTGCTTGACAAAAGCCTCCCCCAAGTCATTGAAAGTGAGAATGCTGGCACTGTCCAATCCCATGTACCAACGAAGCGCAGCGTCGGTCAGACTATCTTGGAAGTAGTGGATAACCAGTTGATCATTGTCGGTTTGAGTGGACATTTTGTGAGCATACATCACAAGATGACTGAGCGGACAAGAGTTCCCCTTATAATTTTCCAAGTCAGGCACTTTGAACTTCACTAGGATCTTGACGTTGGGCACCAAACACAACTCGGTAGCACTCTTTCCGAACAGGTCCTTACCTCTCAGCGTCTTCAATTCCTTGCGCAACTCAAGAAACTGATCCTTCATTTCATCCATTTTTTCATAAACATCCGGACCCTCATACGACTCTGAGTGATAAACGGTGTCCTCTACGCGAGGCAAGGTGTGCACAACGGGAGGTGGCACGGACATGACCGGGCTAGATGCCGGCATGGAAGAAAAGGTAGGCACAAAGTTGGATGACATTCCCCACGGGAATTCGGTAGGCATAGTTGGCGTGAAGTGGGCGGCAGCAACATGCATGGTAGAGGTAGCCACCTCTGAAATAACAGTCCTCGTAGGAGGAGTTGCAGGCGTTGGAGAAGATTGACTTTGAGTAGCAAGAACTGACTTCATCATGGAAGTCAGGCGGGTGATCTCGTCCTTCAGCTCTCTGTTCTCTTGCTCTAGGTGCTCCATGATTCTCAGATGATTGGTTCGGGTATTGTACCGATGAGTCAGCTTGGCTAAAGCACAGAAGAAACACCAATCATACATCTGGCGAAAACCTGCTTTATGCAAATGATACATGAAATGCAATGCTTGATTATTTTTATTTTTCAAGGAACTTACTATATCATTTGCAAATATATATATATATATATATATATATATTTAAATGGCAATTTCAACAATTTGATATGACCAAAAATCTCTTTTTATTTATATAAATTGGAAGGATTACACTGACTACAATTTCAGAAACCAAAATAAAAATACAAGAGAAAAGGAGACTAGTCATCCTAAGGATCCCTAACAACAATGTCAGAAGATCTGGCTGTAGGCGCGTACTTCCTTCGAATGCGACAGATCTCGGTCTCAAAAGAAGCCTTCATCTGAGTCGTCTCGAGGACAAGTTGATCAACAATATTCTTCCAAGCAATAGAAGGTTGAGGCATGCTAGAAGATGAAACCTCTGGCTCTCTCTGTCTCTTCGTCACTCAGTCTTCAAGTAGCTCAATAAGTGCATCTTTGTCCTTGGACTCCAACTGCAACTCTTCATACTTCTTGCTCAAAGCATGGAAACACTCTTCCCACATATCCTTCTCTTGCTTCATCTTGACGAGCGCTTCTTCCAACTCCTATACATCTTGGTTAGGGAGAGTTAATGGCTCAACCACAACCATAGACATAGGTCTTTCACAAGGATAAGGCATCTTCAACTCCAAAGCTCTCTTCTTCACCCAAAGAGTGTAAGCTTCCAAAGCTACACAATTGCACGGACCAAGCTCGGATCTTCCTTTCCTATGCACGTTATGCCAAGCATGCACAATCTTCTGCTTCAAATGTTGGGGATCTTTACCCTCTTGATAGAAAAGGCCTTCTAACAAAGTGTTATTAGGCTTGTCTCTCAAGGGGAACCCAAGTTGACGACGAGCCAAAGCAGGGTTGTAGTTAATTCCTCCTTGTGTACCAATGAGAGGCACATTAGAGAATTTACCACAACCATCAATAATCTCCAAACTGCTCAAAGAAGGATCATACCAAACTATATCATCATTAGTGAGAGACATAAGTCTCTGAGACCACCTTAGACATTGTTTGTTCTCCACAAAAGCAGGTGTCTGAGGCAAGTGCAAAATAAACCACTTGTACAAAAGAGGAATGCAACAGACAATCGTTCCACCACCTTTAGAATTCCTTAGATGCAAAGAGAAATACATATCACCCAATAAAGTAGGCACAAGATTCCCAATCAAGAAAAGTCTAATGGCGTTAACATCAACAAAACCGTCAATGTTAGGGAACAAAGCTAATCCATAAATGAGCAACATAAAGATAGCTTCAAAAGCGTCCATACTATCGGCTTGAGCAAAAGCAGTAGCTTCCTTTTTGAGGAAATCATATGGCAACCCAAATAACCCTCATTTCTTCACCCAATGAGCCTCTATCTCAGACTTCTTCAAGTGAAGAGCTCCAACAATAATACTAGATCGTGGAATCTCCTCTAATCCACTAAAAGGAACTCTACTAGAAACAGGTATCCCCAAAAGATGAGAATACTCCTCAAAGGTAGGCACAAGCTGAAAATCTGGGAAAGTGAAACAACGGTAGAGAGGATCATAGAACTGCACTAGCACACTTAAAAGTCCTTCAACCACATCAGCAGACAAGATTGACAAAAGCTTCCCATGACTTTGTTTGAAGTCCAAGGGATCTAATACAAAAGATGCTAGCTTCCTTAACTCTTTCAAGTCGGGACATCTGAAACTGTACTTCTTAGTGTTCCTTCGTCCACAATCCATGGTCTGAAAATGTTTGCAAATAATACCTCAGTTCCTTGAAATTTTCGTGTGATGAATGTTATGATGCGCATGAATGCATGAATGAAACAATCACAGATAAGGGATCACACACAAGGCAAACAAATAAAGGTCAAGGGATGAATCAAGTCATTGTCAAGATCAATCATCCATTTGTGTGGCTTATGGTTTACACCTTATCAACACCCAAGTTCCATTGATATTGACAAGACTTGATTGGATCAACCAAGAATCAAGGGTTTGTTGTAAGTCACGGGCATGGAGTCTGGGTAAGAACCATCCCAAAGGAGGGAACTAAGGATAAAAACCTATAGATCATGTTCTAAAAAGTTCCCAGAGTCTTAATTCCATCTATCAGATATTACAGGTTAAGACGACTGACTCATCGACCCATAATATTCTCAAGAGAAACTCATCTGAGTGTAGTATCACGTAACAACTGTTATCAAGTCTACACTTGAACAGTTTCCGCACTACATCCTAAATAGGCCAAGAGGGGGTAAATGTTCTATGGTCCTCAGCTTCTCGGACCCAAATTAGAGATAGTAATGCCTAACCACAAATACTTGTGTGACATTTCCAAATCCAAAAGAGTCTCCACTGAGCAGATGGATCTCAAGCCAACTTGTTAAGGACTACTCCACACAAGTCGAACATGACTATACCATCCTCCTATCTTAATTGCACTCAAGTTCGGGTTAGAACTTATCTCACCACTCAGAGATCACCAAGCACAACAAACAGATTATATCACACATACATATATTCAAACATCACATATATACAAATATACACACAAAAAGTAGGCTAAACCCACTGGAGACTACTCCCCAGTAGAGTCGCCACTTAATTTCTGTAGCGGTAAATTCACGATCGTCAAGCTATGAATAAGCTAGAGATCAAATAACAAGAGCCGCCACCGCACTTTTATTGTTTCCAAGGGAAAAGGGAAAAAGTACGAACAAAACCCAAGAGTAAGAAGTTTTCAAATCAAAATTAATAAAATGTCAGAGATTACAAGTAAGGGGGTTGATTACACAGAGGGAAGGTGTTAGCACCCAAAGTGTCCTAGGTACTCCTAGGGAGCCCTTTTTGTGTGCATATGTATTTGGTACAGAGTGATGTTTAAAAACAAATGGAATGGGGGGATGAGAAAAGAATTCATTAATTATATTTTTGTCTTTGACAAGACCTTCGATCTTGTGCCTACGTACCAACATAAGAATGAGGGATCAAAACCTCATAGTTCGTGATACAAATTTCAAAGTGGGTGCATTGCTTTTAACAAAAAATTAAGTTTGAAAGGCACAAAGGCCTAAAAATGGTTTGAATGAGTTAGTTCTTTTTTTGGCTTTTGAAAGTTTAGGTCAAGTATAGTTAAGTTTATTTACAAGTTTGATTTAAGAAAAGAAGTTTGAAAATGCAATGGCATAAGACCAAAGTTTCTATCTTTTTTGTAAAAATGGTCAAAGTTTAGAGCAAAATAAGTTCAAACAAAGAAGGTTTTGAACGAAGAGAGTGAGAGATTTTGAAATTAAAGAAGTAAGGAGAAGATGAAGAGACTAATCCTATGTACAAAAATTAAAAGTTTAGAGTTGAAAAGATCTGACCAAATGGGTATCAATCCAATAGACAAGAATGTCAATAGAAACCAAGAATTACCTTGGACTTTTAGAATAAAGTAACACAGAAATGCACAATTATATTATCTTGAAGAGCAAGGCATCAAATAAAGATGGCCACATCCAAGCTTACCCATTCCACAATCTTCTTCAAAGTAGCCCATGTAACAGATGAATTCCACAAGTCACAGGTTCAAAATAACAGCTTCACAATGATCATGTTGCAGATGAACTTAGAGAGATCTTGAATGATGTATCAGATGAAGTTTCAAATTGCAAGCACTTGGTTTCTCATTAGTTGGCATTGGCCAAGTCCTTTAGCATAGGAATGTTGCCTAAATTCTAAGTCCATTTGCCCAAGATCAAGCCAACAGTCCACACAAAAGTTTTTTAGGGTTTTTGTTGTTATTATGTACATTAATGGTCAAAGACCACACAAACAAGCAAAGTATACACAAACAAGATATATCACACAATATGGTCCAAGTGGACAAAGTGAAAATTGCATTAACATAAACAATTAGAATGATATGAACAATGGCAAAATGTATAAAAGCTAGAATTAAATGACATTAAAGTAAAGGGCTTGAAATTAAAAGTTAGTAGTTAATAGGTTAGAAGTTAGTATTGTTTTGTTTTTGTTTTTCATTCTTAGACATTCTTTGGAGAACACTCAACCCACTTATCACAAGCATGGATCCTTGAACCAGGACATCTTCCAAAGGAAGGAAAAAAGGCCAAGTTTCCACACAATACCATGAAAGAGGGGAGACTTACAATCTCACTAACTAGAATGCTATGCCTTTTATGTCACAACTTTAGCGCTATGTTAAGCAATCGTAATTGGACTTATGTAGAAGTCCCAACTATTTGAGGCCGAGCAATAGAATTTTTGTGTTAATGCATGTTAGAGACATAGTATTATGAACTATGCTCGTGAAACATACCACACACAAAAAGAATATGCAAAAGGTGTGGCCCAATCTCATCCATACTCATGTTAATTTTTCAACCAACTAGCTTTAGGATTTTGAGATATCATAGGCCAAATGAGATGAATGCATAAAGAAGGGGAATGAGATGAAGAGGGAGGGGAATAGATGAAAATCAAAATGATCAAAGGAGGACTTTTACCAAATTAATATCATTAATTCATTTTGGGAGATGGAACGTACCTTCCATCAATCCCCTAAATCCAATGATATTAATTTGACAAAGTCAAATCAACCTTGATCAAGGCCCAACAACAATAGTCAAACACCAACAAGTCATCACAATTGGTCAACAAAATTATTTGGCATTTATTGCAATTAAAAATACTAAAATAAAGCATTTAAATTAAATATGGCTAGTCAAATTCCTAAAACCTCATCAAAACACCAAATAAATGGCCATGAGATTTATCATAGGTCAAACAAGGTCAAAGGACCTTGGAGAAAAAATTTCAGAATTTTAAAAGACTTACAAGTATTTTTAAACAATTAAAAACAAATGAAAAATCAATTAAATCATGAAAAATATTAATAATGATCCAAAAAATAATTTTAATTCAGAATATGAAAGAGGAAAATATTTGAATTTTTTTTTGTGAAACTCTCATATTTTTTGGATCAATATTAAAATTAATATGAATTAATTAAAATAAAGCAATTAAAAGGAAATTCAAATTTCAGAAAAACGTGGACCACATGATCTCCCTCATTAATTGAGGTGGCAGATCAAGTGGCCACCAGCGCACGTTCCATGTGGTCTCTAGTCAACTGAGCAGCACGTGGGGTAATTAGAAACAACGTTCAGGATTAAAACAATTTAAATGGATCCTATGGTTGGAGACGTGCCAACACACGGCCGGAGCTGTAGCTCCAATCTTCTTCTCCGATGGACCTCACCGGACTGGTCCACCTTCAACCATCACCAGAATAAAAAAGTAGGACATAATCTGAAAGGAAAAATGGTGTAGATCATGAATATCACCTCAATTTTGACTAACTCCTCACATATAAAAATATATGAGGAGTTGAAATTTGAGGTATGTCAACTGAGTTGCTTCGATTTGACCTCTAAGCAACTCAATCTTCTTGCCTACATTGGTAGGACTTCAGACAACCAAAGAATCAAGAGAATTGAGCAAGATTGAGAGAGAATCGAAGAGATGAAGTTTTCTGAAAATTACCTTCAATGCAGTGCAATTCTTGATGTTGCTTGCTCCAAACACGATCTGATCACACTTGAGAAGCTAGCAGGAAGTGATTGATGAGGTTGCAAGGCTTTGGATCCTGGAGTTTTTGAATCTCCAATAGTTGAGATTCAAACTCAAATTTCAAGTTGAAATTTATCAGGTTTTCCTTTGGAATGAGAGGGTTTCAATGGGGGGTAAAGTTGGCGCGCAAGGTATGGTCAATTCTGAGCAGAAGGGGCTCTATTTATAGTTGCAGCAAGTGATAATTGCACCTTCAAATTCACTTTCTAAAATTGGCCATTGATGATGCATGGGTGCATGGGCGTGTACATGCCCATGAGATCATTGCTTAAGGTCCACAAATGAGTATGAGAGGGTCTGAAATCAACTTGGATTGCAAGGCAAGTGTGTGTGTGAAGATTTGAAGTTTGATCTTTGCCAAATGATGATACCATGTTCATGCCATGCGCAGCCCTAGCAATTCTTATCTAAAATTGATGAACTTGGAATTTTTGGAAAGGTTAGATCAAGAGGAACAACTTTCATGTTCAACACTTTTCCATTTGGAGCTTGTATCATGATGAATTTTGAGGTGGAATTTTGGAAATTTCAACATACCAAATTTTTTTCGAAGTGTCAAGCCATATATCTCAATATTCCACCTTGCTTAACTTTTTAAGTGAGCTTCAAATGAGAAACGTGTCTTCATAAAATTTGTATCTCTTTCAAAGACCTTCAAAATTGTAACTAATTTCATGTCATTTGGATTTGAAATGATAGAGTTATGCATTTTTGAAGTTTGGAAAAATCACTTGTTCAATGGTATAGGTCAAAAGTGACCTATAATGTAGCCTCATATCACATGCTCATAAAAGTTGAATTAGCTCTCACTCTAAACATAAAAGTTGAAGTAGACATCTTGAATTTGAGTGTGAAAATTTTAAATCTTTCATCTCATAAAAATTGAGCAAGTTATGGCCATGGGAAGTTGACTTCCAAATTAGGGTTTAGACAAAATGACCTATAATGTTTCAATATAGAAAATGATTTTCCAAGCAAAAATAGCTCTAGGTCTCAACATTAAAGTTGTTTTTAATGTCATTTAGAGTAAGTTTTATCTTGGAATCATTTTCATATGGTGAAAATTGTAGGAGATAGGGTCTAGGGAGACCCGGTTTTGATCAGATGAATTCATCTGGCCAACCACCATTAACCAACTTGCCAATCTTCAATTATCTTGACTTTCTAGACTCATGGTAGATCATATATGCATGAGATGATGAATTTTGAAGTGTCCCTTGAGAAATTTGATCAAATGGTGAGATAGCTTGTTGGAGAAGTTACTCAAGATACCCAGTCAAACTAGGGTTTCCAAGGCAAATTACCCTCAAACTCTTTAAGAGAACTTGATCAATATAACATTTAAAAATCATTGGGACTCATATATGATGCCCATAACCATTCTTGTATCAATTCAATGGTTGTGCTCTTTGTCATGGGGGTCTCAAACCCTAGATATGAACTTGATAGATCAATGGAGATCATGCCCTACCTACAAAAGAGTTAGGCAAATACAAAGACATATTTTTGGTATTTTTGTTAGTAAAAAAAATGATAAAATACAAGTATGATACAATCACAAAGTGCTTGGTGATCTCTCCCAAAACAAACCCAATGAAGGAGGGGTAATGAGGATGCCAAGGTATGATCCCAATGCTAATGCTTATGATGAAAATGCATGAGGGATCTTAGGGCCAAAATTGGGGTCTTACAGGTGCCCCTATTTAAGGACATTCTAACTGAGGAGGCGAATGTTAAAATCTTCATGTCGACTCAGTAGAATGGGCTTAAATAACAACATATAGAAACAAATTTTGGTCCCTAAAAGACCTCATGATGCATATGATATGAAATGCAAAAGTAAATTCTTTGTGGGGAAATATTGCCATAAAGGAAAAGAAATCAGAGAGACCGAAAATCCGCAGGAGTATAATATATTCCGTAAGGAAAACTCACTAGGGATACGGAGACTCTAGGGGGAAAAAGGAGTTATGTGTAGGCCAGGCTACGACTTAAAATTACTGGGGGACTTGAGGGATTCCATACAAACATAGAAAAGACTCAGCCAGGGAACTAACAATATCTGCAGGGGATACGAGTAAGTCAGGATAAAAACTGAAATACTTGAATCATGCAGGGAAAAACAATTTCACTAAGGAAATGCGCACTCAACTCAACTGGGAAGAAATAAACTTCAACACATGAGGAAGCATAAATCTATTATCTATTTCCTGTTACTGGGTAAGGAGATAATAAAAATCTGACAGAGAGGACATCCGTCACCGATTAGGATGAACATATCAAGGATGACTCGCTGGGAAGCAACAGAAGGAAATTCATTACCGGTTACTGGGTAAGAATAGCCTTGCTGGGGAGAACTGCAGAACATAGAATTTACAACTACCTGTTACTGGGAAGAAGACCAAGGGTGAGAGTATCCGTCATCGGTTAGGATGAACATATCAAGGATAAACTCAACAGGGAAGAAAATCCATCATCGGATAGGATGAACATATCAAGGATAGACTTGCCTGGGAAGCAACAAAAGGAAATTCATTACCTATTACTGGGTAAGAATAGCCTTACTGGGGAGAACTGCAAAAAATGGGATTTACAACTACCTCTTATTGGGCAGAAGACTAAGGGTGAGAGTATCTGTCATCGGTTAGGATGAACATATCAAGGATAAACTCAACAGGGAAGAAAATCCGTCATCGGTTAGGATGAACATATCAAGGATAGACTTGCCTGGGATTTTCAAGGAGGATACCCGTCATCGGTTAAGATGAACATATCAAGGATAAACCAACTAAACAAAAAGTAGGAATTACATCTATCGAATGCTGGATAGAATACCGTCAAAGAGAAAATCCATCACCGGTTATGATGAACATATCAAGAATAGACTCTGAGAGGAGATAAAATAGGAATTACATCTATCAGTTACTGGATAGAATACCATGAGAGAGAATCCGTCACTAATTAAAGTGAACATATCAAGGATCAACTCTGCGGGGGGAACAAAAGCAGGGTTTACAACTACCAGTTACTGGGCAGAAGACCGCAAAGAGAAGGAAACCCATCACCGGTTAGGATGAACATATCAAGGATTAACTCTCTGGGAAACAAGAATAGGGATTACAACTACCTTTTTACTGGGTAGAATACCAAAAAGAGAATATCTGTCATCAGTTAGGATGAACATATCAAGGATAGACTCAAGCAGGGGAGAGAAAAATATCTGCCACCGGTTAGGGTGAACATATGAAGGATATACTTCCTAGGGAATCAGATCCACCGGGGACTCTACTACTAGGAAAATTGGGATACTTTTGTCGGGTATTAGGCAAGAAGTAACAAATTGCAAACTGAGAAGAATATTACCAGTTACTGGGCAATAAACTCTTAGGGGACTTAAAGTATCTATCTAGGTAGGAGCTAGAAAGAAACAGTCAATCAAGACTCAACCCAATGAGGACATAACTCAAGGGGAGTGGTTCCATCCAAATAAACAAATGGGAAGGAAACTGAAGTAATAATCATCCACGAGAAAACAACTCAGTGGGGAAGAGGAGAAAGGTTAAAGTCTTTCTGCCTAAGGGGCTGACACTCTACAATTGAGGGAGAATAGACACCGAAGTTTGTATAAGGATCAAGTACCGCCATACAGGGAATGAGAATCTCAAACCAAGAGTTTAATCAGATATGTGAATATGCAAATATGAAATTATATGAATGTATGTCTGTATGATGATTATGCTGACTAGAACGATCACAAAGGATACAAAGGTGTCGCAAAGAAATGAATCCTCGGTACAATCCTCGGTCAATCCACAAAATATGGAGACAACTGCTGGAGAACATAGAGATCAACAATCCAAAAAGGCTCAACCCTAACTAGGGAAGGAGGAGATCTGTTGAGGAGAGAGAAATATCACCGAACCTGTGGGGAATTTTAGGTCAACACCATAAAAATGGGAGACAATCCTACAGGGAAAACAAACTGTTCAGGAACCAGGAGGAAACTTTGACTGGGGAGCAAGTCGAATGGCGATTGGCGAGGAGACCAATGCGATCTACTAGGGAGATCAATCATTTCTGCTAAAGGAAAACAAACTCCATTGAGCAAGGCAGAAACTCTGTTGGGGGAGACAAGCCACAAGGTACCTGAATCAACCAACTCAGCTAAGAAAATAGGAACGAAGCTCTACTGGGGAATCAAAAATTCTGCTGAGGAACTGAATTAACACAATCGTCTAGGGATACCCAAAGGGTTAATTGCTTGGGGAACCTCTGATATTTCGCACTCAAAGACTTGTTATCCATCGGAATGCTGTTGATATTTCTTTTAATTGCTTTGGAAAATTCTTGCTTTATATGTTTTTAAGAAAAAGAGATTTTGATTAAAAAAATTCAAAAAATGATCATAATAAAATTTAAACTATTGGCTGAAATAAATAAGAGTAGAAACAATTGGATAAAAGCTCAACTTTATTTGATAGAATGGTAGTTTGTAAATGACAAGACCCCATAGATTTTTACAAAGTTGAAAATGGTAATATACATGTAAAATGGTTACATTGAATACAAACGATCCTTAATCCTTCTACCAACTCTTGATATCCATTGTGCTCTCTGTAGCGGGGTATTCGTTACCATTAGAGATATTAACTAAATCCAGGGTAAATCATACAAGTCGAGTCGCCACCGCACTTCTATTTATCCAAAGGAATGGTTAGAAAGCGAACAAAAACCTAAAAGTTTTATCGAATCAAAAACTAGTAAAAGAGAGTCAGAGATCTGGGTAAGGGGGTTGGTTATGCAATGGGAAGGTGTTAGGCACCCAAAACATCCTAGGTACTCCTAGGGAGCCCTTTTCATACTTGTGGTAAGGTTGTTGTTTTGTGAAAATTTGTTTGTGAAAACATGATTGGAGAGATGAGAATAGAATATACAAGTTTATTTACATTTTGTGTTTGGATGGATAAACCCATTGCCTACGTACCATCTTAAAAAAGATTAGGATCAAAACCTCATAGTTCGGGGTAAAAATCTCAAAACAAGTTGGTGAATTGATTGGTCCAAAAGCCTTAAGGTATTTTGTTATCAAAGGGAGAAAACTCAACCTAAAACCACAAATCCACCATGTGAGGATAACTTCAACATGCTAGTGAGGGGTTAACCCTATAATAAGCATGGAAGACTCATTGTCCATCACTAAGGATATAGGTGAGTATTACATCTACCACTAAGATAACTCAAACCTAACAGCTAAAGGTTATAAAAAATTTGATTAAGGAAGTGGCCATAGGAACCACAAAAAGACATTTGAGTGGGTTATATTTACCAATTAGAAGTATGTACAAAATGGTCAAAGTGGACTTAAAAATTCAATTCAAAATAAGTATTATGAAAAGAAGGTTTGAAAACCAAAAGCATAAGGCTTAGGTTTCTAATGTTGAAAACAAATGTTAAGTGTTTGCACAAAAAGTCTTGGCTTGGGTTAGAGTGGAGAG
Organism: Lathyrus oleraceus; assembly: GCF_024323335.1. Taxonomy (NCBI): domain Eukaryota; kingdom Viridiplantae; phylum Streptophyta; class Magnoliopsida; order Fabales; family Fabaceae; genus Lathyrus; species Lathyrus oleraceus. The sequence goes on from NC_066583.1 coordinate 614,531,272, forward strand.
AAGAAGAAGAAGGGCTAAAGTCCTAAGCAATGCAAAAAGGTGAGGGATAAAGAAACAAAACCACAATGGAGTTCCTCTCTTGAGATCATATGGATGATCCAAGTAGCTCTCATCCTTTGGAATAAGCAATCACATAAACATAAACTCAAGCAAATCATCAATCAAAGTGAATTCTTGGAAGGCTCTTCAAGGCATCTTGTGATTCTTTCTCTTAGAAGCTCATGGCAATGGTTCCCCAAATTTGAATCAAGTTGGAATCCCTAGCACAAGAACACACACATCAAAGAGTTTTATGAAGCAAATCAAGAATGGACAAGAGTGAGTTTAGAGGCTTGGTCCTTTTAATCCATCTTCATCATTAAGGTCCTTTTACTCCAATTTTGCATAGGGAATGTCCTAGAAACTAAGTCCATTTGTCCATTTTTGCATTTGGTCCACAACAATCAAAACAAAACACAAGCACAATAGTATATACACAATTATGTGCTCAAGTGAGCAAAAGGCAAATGGCATTAACATAAACATGTGCTCAAGTGAGCAAAAGGAAAAAAGCAAATGAATACTATGTACAAGAATAGTAAATTGCATAAAGTAAAGTGCAAAAAGTAAATTAGGGTTTCAGTCAAAATGACCTATAATGTATTGGAATGGGAGATGACCTTCCAAGCTTCAAATCAATTTTTGATGAACATGAAAGTTGTTCATATTGTCCTTAAGAACATTTTTGCTTTTGGGATCATCTCCATTTACCAACACATAAAAAGTTAGGTCTCAGTGTATTTCAAAATAGTCAGATGAATTGAATGATCAACTTCTGAAGTCCACAACTCATTGTCGCAACCTGAAAAATGGAATGCGGAAAAAAAACAACCGGTGAAGAAAGACAGGAGAGTCGCCACCGTGCGTTATTTATCCCAAAGGAGGGAAAGGAAACGCTCGAAGTAAACCTGGAAAAAGGAAAGGACAAGACGGGGTCTCGCAACCAAATCTTGGGTTCGGGAGTCGATTATGCGAAGGGAAGGTATTAGCACCCCTACGCATCCGTAGTACTCTACGGGATCCACTATTGTAGTTCTTGTCTAAAGGGTGTGGGTTTATCTAATGTGTTATTTACTAAAAGGGGTCAAAAGAAAATGACTCGCACGGATGTCGCATCCACTGCATACGTATCTCATCTGAATATGAGAATCAGAGTCTTCGTAGCTCGGCTACCTAGGGGTTAAAGGGAAGTGTGCTCGGTAAGACATCGCGTCTTATGCCTACGTATCTCATCTGGAATGAGAATCAGAGCAAGCCGTAGTTCGGCTAACTACGGGGTTATGGATTGGGTTTTGGACGAACGACGTTACTACGCAATCTACCGGATGCTCGACCTTTGGAGACTTACTCGCCTGTAGTAGAAGGAGTTAACGTGTTCTTAGGAGAAGAAAAATCAATGAGTTGGTAGGGTTAGGGATGCTCATGCAAAAAGGAAATCCTAGACGAAGGAACCTGCATAAAGTAAACACACAAAACATTGCCTCCTATCGAGGTCTTCCAGCTAAGAAAGCGGTAAAAATACGGGAAAATGTAAAAGTACCACACGGATAAAGATCCGAAGTAACAGTAATTAACGGAACAAGGAAACCCTGAGATCCTTCCAAGCTAACACCATCAAAGAAAGTGAGTCAGTACAGGTAATCGGAATGAAACCTCCAGGTGGTATCCCACAAATAAAGTGGAATACTAGGCAAACCATCTCTGCAAGAGTCATATGAGCCCTCACAAAACAAAACTCAACAAACAGGTTAGAGAAACAAAATAGGGTAACCAAGAGTTGCCCCCAAATCAAAATGTAACCACATGAATCATGCCATTAAAATTCACAAAAAGCTCACAAAAAGCAACCAAGGGTAGGAGGCCTAAACCTCTTGTCAAACACATGCATCAAAAGGGTATCAAATTCACCCATAATACCTCATACATTTAGAGCATTCAAATTAAAGGCATAAAGATGATGGATATAGGGCAAACCTGATTGGAGAGATCGGTTGAAATCAAATGGCACGGCTGGATTTGCAAACCAATGTTAGGGTTCGCTTGAGCTGAAAGTGTGTGAGTCAGAATGAACCTTTCAGAGTTGCTTGGAGGTTACTGCAGATTAATTCTCACTCTCTCTGTATAGGTTTCTCTCCAGGTTTTGTCCAGGGTTTTGTTCCAAGGAAACCTCAGAGTGTTTTTGCTTCTCTTCCTTTTTCTGTCTGTTCTCCCTCTTTTATAACCTGATTTTCATGGCTTTGTGGGCTCAAATGAGAGATGTCCAAGTCCAAGATTTTTCTATTATATTTTATTTATTTATTTAATTAATTAATTTTTTTTTTCGTTTTTTTATTTCGTTTTCCGTTTTTTTTGTTTTTTGTTTTCGTTTTTTTTTATTTTTTCATTTTACTTTTTAATTTTTATTATTTTTTTTTTAAATAAAGCTTCTTGGATCTGATTCTGATTGACATGATGAAATGCAATATGAAATGTTAAATGACCTAAAATGAATGCATGAATGAGGAGGGCAAATTTTGGGGTGTTACATCTGCCCATATTCGATCATCAGCTAACCCGAGCAGGATGAAAGCGAACAGCTTATCAGACAAACAGGGTGAGCTGTGATTGAATACCAAAGACAGACCGAAAATTTGCGCTCCGAGAACACCACAAAAATGCTGAAATACACCGCGTTGTTTATTTCTCTTCTGATCCTCTGGCTGAATCTGAATCAGTCTTCTGACTTAATCTGGAGTTTCGATCCTCTTGCTGAATCTATACTCAATTTAGTCCTCTGGTTGGATGTTAATTTTGATCCTCGGGCTGGATACGGTTTCAATCTTCTGGCTAGATCTTCTTCGATCTTCTGGCTAGATCTTCTTCGATCTTCTGGCTAGATCTTCTTTGTTTCGATTCTCTGGCTGAATCTACTTCGATCTTTTGGCTAGATCTGAATTGTTTCGATTCTCTGGCTGAATCTATTTCCGGTCTTCGGGCTAGACCTGACTTCGATCTTCTGGCTAGATCTTCTTCGATCTTCTGGCTAGATCTCCTTTGTTTCGATTCTCTGGCTGAATCTATTTTCTTTGATTCTCTGGCTGAATCTACTTCGATCTTCTGGTTAGATCTGAATTATTTCGATTCTCTGGCTGAATCTATTTCCGATCTTCGGGCTAGACCTGACTTCGATCTTCTGGCTAGATCTTCTTCGATCTTCTGGCTAGATCTCCTTTATTTCGATTCTCTGGCTGAATCTATTTTCTTTGATTCTCTGGCTGAATCTACTTTGATCTTCTGGCTAGATCTGAATTGTTTCGATTCTCAGGCTGAATCTATTTCCGGTCTTCGGGCTAGACCTGACTTCGATCTTCTGGCTAGATCTTCTTTGTTTCGATTCTCTGGCTGAATCTATTTCCTTTAATTCTCTGGCTGAATCTACTTCGATCTTCTGGCTAGATCTGAATCGTTTCAATTCTCTAGCTGAATCTATTTCCGGTCTTCGGGCTAGACCTGACTTCGATCTTCTGGCTAGATATGGATTGATTTGATGATAAATTCCCATCATCAGGATCTCGCATCTGGGGCATGCGCTGGTTGACCCTCTTTCGAAATCTACAGTCTTCATGTTAGATATGCAGCTTCGAGAATATCCCACTTTTGGGCTTCGTACATATTCTTCAGGTTAGAACATGTTATAACGACTCTTCGATTAGACTTTGTTTTTTTAATGCGATCTGCGGGTTGGATCCTCTTGTAGGTTGATTTTCTGTTGAGCTGTCAATCTATTCCTCCAGCTGGCTTGCTGGGGAAATAACGCTCGTAGTCGACTCTCTGGCTGAATCTTCGAAATGACCCTCAGGCTGGATCTCTGGAAAACGATTCTCAGGCTGAATCTTCAAAATGAACCTCAGGCTGGATCACTGGAACAACGATTCTCAGGCTGAATCTTCAAAAATGACCCTCAGGTTGGATCACTGGAAAACGATTCTCAGGCTGAATCTTCAAAATGACCCTCAGGCTAGATCACTCACACTTGATCCTCTGGCTGGATCTCATGACTCTGGTTGTAAAGCAATTCTTCAGTCTGCTTTGAAGGACCTGTTTATCAGCTTATGTGTATGCTTGATATGATATGCATGCAAATGCAAATGTTATGCATGGTGTAAAAAGAAAAAAAAGAAATATGCTTGGGGAAGCAACTCTGGTAGGGAGCGGATCGCTGTATCAATCCTTGAATTCTCTGTGGGGAACGATCCGTCTGCCGGGACCGGGGAGCCACCGAAAATAAATCGGCCTTTTTTGAAAAGTTGACCTTGCTGGGGAAGTATCAACTATGGAAACTTTGCTTGGCGAGGCTCTGCGAGGAGAGTCTGTGAGGAAAGCACTTCCTGGGGAAATGTCGTAGGAATCGACCTTTGCTAGGGATATGAACTTGCTAATCGTCCTCAAGTTGGGGATTAGAACAAATCTGTTAGAAATAATCTGCTGGGGGAATGAGATGAACACTGGGAACACCACCCTCTTGTCTGTTGGATATGCGACTACTCCGCTGTTGCTGGGAAGATACAGTCTGGCACCGTCAACTCTACTGGGGATATACAGTCTGGATACTGTCAACTCTACTGGGGATATACAGTCTGGATACTGTCAACTCTATTGGGGATATACAGTCTGGATACTGTCAACTCTACTAGGGAACCTGCTCTGCAGAGGAGAGGCTTTGTCAACCGCTTGGGAGTGAGGATTCATGACTTGGCATCCGGTTCCTGTGACCTGTAACCAAAAAATACACGTATGCCCCGGGGAATTACTCGGTTTGAATTCACCGTCCGGGATTAAGCACATTCAAAGCAATTTTGACTGTTTTCCTGCGCAAGTCATCTGCAAAAGCCACCATTACATTCAGATGCAATATGTTTCCTCAAGAATTCAGACATCTTTTGTAAACAAACTGATAAATGAAAAGTAAAGAGGCTTTTTAACTGAATTATTCGACTTTTGTTGGTTGACAAATTTGTGCCAGGAATAGGCGAGTACATCAGGAAGCTGATCCCTGGAAAGAGGCGATCGCTATAAATTGAACAAGAGAAACTATCCTAATGGCAATGTGGAAACGGGGTCCCACTGAGTTTCGACTCTGCTATGGCTCGTATGTCCTCAAGACGCTCTGCTCATCTTGCTTTCTGAAGTGGATGGTTAGACGATCTTTAACCTTCGAAGATTGCCGGATTGAATGAAATGGTGATATAACACAGGTGAACTCAGGTTGCAGTCATTCGCTTATTCCCTAACTTTTGCGTGGGCCGCCCTTTTGGGTTTTCGATCCACCGGGATACCCTTTTTTGCCTGAGCCGCCCTTTTGGGTTTTCGACTCACCGGGTGTACATTTTTTTTTATATCCCTAATTTTTGCCCGAACCTCTTCATTCTTTTTTTTTGGTTCGTCGGGATGCCCCTTTTTTGCCTGGACTATTCTTTTTACTGTCCAGCGGGTCTATTTTATGCGAAGTATTTTTTTAACTGCGTCTGAGTTGACAGGGGACGGGAAGTCTTCGCCATCCATGGTTGTTAGCATCAGAGCTCCGCCAGAGAAAACTCTTTTAACCACGTATGGACCCTCGTTGTTCGGTGTCCATTTGCCCCTGTGATCTGTGTTGGGAGGAAGAATTCTTTTGAGTACCAATTCACTGACTCGATACTCCCGAGGGCGCACTTTCTGATCAAACGCTCTCTTCGTCCGTCTCTGATATAGCTGGCCATGGCATATAGCTGCTAGTCTCTTTTCCTCAACTAGGCTTAGCTGATTGTATCGAGAACGGACCCATTCTGCTTCGTCCGACTTCATTGTTGGTGCAGGGAAAAGTTATTCTGGCACAAAATGGCATATGAACCCCCTCCGATGTGATCAACATTGCACCAACTCCGCGACCATTGACGTTGACCGCCCCATCAAACATCATAATCCATTTGGATTCAGGGTCAGGCCCCTCCTCCGGGAGTGGTTCCTCGCAGTCTTTCGATTTGAGAAACATGATGTCCTCATCAGGAAAGTCGAACCTCATAGGTTGGTAATCATCAATCGGTTGCGCGGCAAGATAGTCTGACAAGACACTTCCTTTGATGGCTTTTTGTGAAGTGTATTGGATGTCATACTCTGTCAGCATCATTTGCCACCTAGCAACCCTTCCGGTAAACGCTGGCTTTTCAAAAATATACTTGACTTGATCCATCTTTGATATCAATAGAGTCGTGTGAGTCAACATATACTGTCTTAGTCGGCGAGCAGCCCATGCCAAAGCGCGGCAAGTTTTCTCGAGCAGTGAGTATCTTTGTTCACAGTCGGTAAACTTTTTGCTAAGGTAGTATATTGCATGCTCTTTTCGACCTGACTCGTCATGCTGACCGAGCACACAACCCATTGACCTTTCTAACACAGTTAAGTACATGATCAACGGTCTTCCCTCTACTGGAGGCATTAGAATCGGAGGCTCCTGCAAATACTATTTTATTCTTTCAAAGGCTTTCTGACAATCATCATTCCAACTGACCTCTTGCTCTTTTCTCAGCATTTTGAACAATGGCTCGCATGTGGCTGTAAGATTAGATATGAACCTTGAACTGTAGTTCAATCTACCCAGGAGGCCACGAACCTCTCTTTCTGTTTTAGGTGCAGGCATTTCTTGAAACCTGGCATATCTTGATAGGACTGATCAATCGTTCTTTCACCTCGGCCTGTAGACTGGCCCCGATCTTGATTTCTTTCTTGTCGTCTTCGGTACCAATGTTGACGGTCTCAATCACCTCCTGATAAGGTGTAATAGCTCGGTCCTCCTGTTTCAACAACCTGGCTAACTCCTCAGGTAATTCACAATCTTCCTCAGCCCCTTCTTCGGCTTGATAGATAGGATTGTCGAAGTCATACTTGGCCATAGCAGTGTCGTTAGCAGTGAGATCCGGGTGATCAGTTTTACGAGGTGTTTTTTGGAAAGAAAAACGAAAAAGAAACATGAAAAAGAAACATTGCCGTTTTTGTAAAAGTAAAAATAATTGAAAGAAAGAGAACACAAAATTGTTTGCAAAAGCTGTCCTTTATTGATGATGAAAATAATTGCGAAATGTAACTAAATGGATGGCCCTACAGATGAGTCATTACACCTTGGTCAAAGTGTAAGACTTTATTATGCATGTGATAAAAGGAAAACAATAAAAATTACTCCTTCAGTAGAGTAAACCGGACGACTTTTTCAGACGACCAATTGTCGAGCTTTTCTCCTGGGACACACGGGCGAATCCAGCTATCTAAGTCACAGTCGCTGTCAGCCTTGTCTTCATCTGCAGCATTGACGGTGTGGGGAGAAACCAAACCCCCGCTGGAGAAAGTACCGGCTTTATTCTTCTGAGACCCCGGAGCATATCCCAATCCAAACTTGTCTTCTTTGATGATTGGCTCCACAAATTTGCCCCAGCCTTGGGCATTACCAGCTTTAACCACTTCAACAGCTTGCTTATATGAAGAGATAGAAGTCCCGACCTTCTCAGACTCAGGTGAAAAGACAGCTTCGGGCGCGACCTCACTGATGTTTATGGCTTCGAAGCCCTGACACAGCATCTCATGCATCTCGCCATCCATCTCCACATACTTAAACGTAGACAGGTGGCTAACAAAAATATCCTCTTCACCACAGACAGTGACGATCTGACCTTCTAGTCCATATTTGAGCTTCTGGTGGAGAGTAGAAGTAACAGCACCGGCAGCGTGAATCCAGGGCCGACCTAGCAAACAGCTATAGGCAGGCTGGATATCCATCACATAAAAGGTGCTCTTGAATACCTGCGGTCCAATCTTAACTGGCAACTCAACTTCGCCACAGACAACTCGCTTAGAGCCATCAAAAGCCCTCACAACCAAATTACTCGGCCTCAGGGTGGCGTCGTCGCAATCCAACTTCATCAAGGCTTTCTTTGGAAGAACATTCAGAGAAGAGCTTGTATCAACCAAAACATGGGAAAGCACCGTCCCTTTGCATTCCATTGTGATATGCAAGGCTTTATTGTGATTCCTGCCCTCAGATGTTAGGTCATAATCGGTGAAACCTAGCGCATGGCTAGCGTTTACATTTGAAACTACCGACTCCAGCTGGTTAACAGTTATCTCTGGTGGAACATAGGCCATATTCAGTACTTTCAACAAGGCTGCTCTGTGAGCCTCAGAGCACATCAATAATGAGAGAACGGAGATCTTTGAGGGTGTCTGATTTAGCTGGTCGACTACCTTGTAGTCACTTTTCTTGATAATCCTCATAAACTCATCCACTTCCTTCTCAAATGCGGTCTTAGGAAGAGCTTCCTCGGTAGTAACCTCTTCGGTGGATACCTGTTTTCCTTTAGCCTTGGCAGCTGCCTCAGCTTCAGTATTCGTGCGTAATGTTGATGGTGCAAATAGGCGTCCACTACGAGTGAAGCCACCAATCCCTCCAACATTGTCTACAGCGGAGCTACCAATGTCAATGTCTTCTTCGTTAACTTTCTGCCCCTGGCAGTAGATATCAGCCCCATAGTGCCACAGGATAGCACTGTCTTTCTCATACGGAACAGGTCCTGGTACCGTGATGGTGACCGGACCAATCAAAGTCGGTTGAGGGTTGTCAGAGTAAATTGGTGCTAGACTTTTTGGGAAATATATTGTCATCGGAGCGGGTCTCTCGGGAACATATATTTCTTCAGGAGTGAAATAAAACGTTACTGTCGACACATCATTCTTCACTGGACGAGTCTGGTCGAACTGAAGACAACCTTCATCTATCAGTTGCTGAATACCCTTTCTCAAACTATCACATCCGTTCTCGGCAGCTTGACAATTTATGCACTCTTCCCCACAGCCCGGGAATATCTGTCCTTTCAAGAGTCGGTCTTTAACCACCGATAGCGAAGTCTTCACTTTAGCCACATCAGAAACCAAATTCAAAGTTTCCCCACTATCAACAACATTAATCCTCTGCCCGCCGTGAGCTGGCATTGGGTTTTGGATAACATTAGGCACCGGAGAAAAATTGATGGCCTGGGCATCTCTCAAATCTTGTACCTTTAGCTGGAGAGCCTTGCAATTATCTGTAGTATGGCCAGGTGCGTTGGAGTGAAAAGCACATCTGGCGTTGACATCATAACCCCTAGGCAAATTATTAGGATCGATTGGTGGGGCCAGAGTTCTCAACGTAACCAGATTCATGTCAATCAGCTTGGGAAGTAATACAGAATAAGGCATTGGGATTGGCTCAATGACCCGGTCCGCCTACCTTGGACGTTGTTGATAGGGTCTCTGCTGACCCGGATTACCTCCTTGTTGTTGATTGTTGTACCTGGGTTGCTGTTGCGGATGATACTGCGGTTGAGGAACAGGTGTTGGAATAGTGATTGCGGCCACTTGATCTTGATGATAATTAGGGCGTCCTCTACCCCTGCCTCTGCCGGCATATACAACGCTCGTCTCACCTTCTCTTCTTCGCTGACCGTTACCAATAAACAGTTTCTTGGGAACTGATGAGTTGGATGCACTGTTGTCTTGAATTCGGCCCATCTTCAATAGACTCTCGATCCTTTCTCCAGCAATCACTATCTCTGCAAAGCTTATTGACGGGCAAGCAGCCAATCTCTCGATATAATTGCCTTGAAGAGTGTTCATGAACATGTCCGCCATCTCCCTTTCAGACATAAGGGGTTGGACGGATGCAGCAATCTATCTCCAACGCTGAGCATATTCTCTAAAGGTTTCCTTGGCAGTATGAGACATTCCTTGCAACAAGGTCCGATTTGGAGCCATGTCCAAGTTGTATTGATATTGCTTGACAAAAGCCTCTGCCAAATCTTTCCAGCTCTTGATGGTAGTACGAGACAAATGAGAATACCATTCACGAGAAGCTCTAGTTAAACTGTCTTCAAAATAGTACATCCACAGCTTTTCATCTTCAGTGTTAGCTCCCAACCTTCCCAGATAAGATTGGAGATGAGTGCGTGGGCAAGAAGCCCCGTTGTATTTCTCAAAAGTAGGGGGTTTGAACTTGTGAGGGATCCTTACTCCCTGAACCAGACCAAGATTGGTGACATCAAAACCTAAGGAATTTTGAGACTCCAAAGATTTGAGCTTCTCAGCAAGCTCATCCATACGGCGAGTGGTCTCGAGGGCCTCGTCGTGCAAAGAAAATTGATCATACTGACAATCTTCAGTAACGGGGCGCCCGTTAATCCGAATCCCTTGATTCACATTGTACCTTCCGCCAATACCATTCCCAACATTTCCCGTGTTGCCAACATTACCCGGGTTTCCATCAACATTTGCGTTACCCGCGTTTCCAGTGTTCACAGGGTTATCAGCGTTCCCAGGGTTACCAGGGTTCCCCTCAACGCTTGGTATTTCCACCTCTGGATCGGGCCTCGGTTGCTCAACCAATTCCCTCGGCTTTTCTTGGCCTTCTGCCATACCAGTCATCAATGTCATGAATTGATCCATCCTTTCACGCATATCAGCCAGTTCTTTCTGTATCTGGTCCATTGCTAGTCGTGGACGGTTTTCCTTTGTCGGGTACCTGTGAACTCGCTTGGGACCAATAACTGCCTGAAACAGGGAACAAACATTAGACACTGCGGTGACACCTGCAAAACAAACAAGGGTTAGTATGCATGGTATGCGATGCACTACTTATTCGATTTTAAGGCCCCCCTTAAAAATGGAATACCCTTCAAATGAATAAGCATGAGATGTTGGATGCAAATATGCAGATGATGTTATGCAATGCAATGGCATGTCAGTCAGGATGGCTGGATCCGCTTGAACATCTGTCAGGTTGCACTGCCTGGAGAGAAATTAAGAGGATCAAGCAAAGCACACCAAACAAAGGTCATGGGATGGATCATGTTATCCTTAATATCAACCATCCATTTTTGGTGGATTATGGTTTACACCTTATCAACACCCAAGTTTCATTGATATTAAGGATACCTGAACGGATCGACCATGAATCAAGGGTTTGTTGTAAGTCACGAGCATGGAGTTTAGGTTAAGAACCACCCAAAGGGAGTGTACTAAAGTTTAAACCTGCCAAACATGTTCTACAAAAGGTTCCCATAGTCATAATCCCATCTTTCGGATATTATCGGAGGAACGACTACTCGTATTCCAAAAATATTCTCAAGAGAGACTCTTATGAGTGTAGTATTGCGTAACAATCGTATCAAATCTTACACTTGAACGACTTTCGCACTACGTCCTACGAATAGGCCAAGATGGGTTTGGTAAACTAAGGTCCTTGGCTTCTAAGGTCTATATTGGAAAAAGTAATGTCTAACCACAACTTACTTGTGTGACATTATTGATCCCAACATGACCTCCACCAAGTGAATGGGCTTGCAATTCAACTTGCTAAGGAATAACTCCACACAAGTCAACAAGACTATGCCATTCTCCTATCCTAAGTGCACTCGAGTTCGGGTATAGAACTCATCTCACAAACAGAACCAGCAGATACGGAAGTCATATGTACACAATGCAATAAAGCAGGTAAATGCTGAAAGATAAATAACTGTACAAAAGAATAAACACCCAATAAAAAAACAACCTACAAAAGCTAGGAGGGACTCGCTTAGGGAAACCAGTTCCCCAGCAGAGTCGCCAGCTGTTGCAACCTGAAAAATGGAATGCGGAAAAAAAACAACCGGCGAAGAAAGACAGGAGAGTCGCCACCGTGCGTTATTTATCCCAAAGGAGGGAAAGGAAACGCTCGAAGTAAACCTGGAAAAAGGAAAGGACAAGACGGGGTCTCGCAACCAAATCTTGGGTTCGGGAGTCGATTATGCGAAGGGAAGGTATTAGCACCCCTACGCATCCGTAGTACTCTACGGGATCCACTTTTGTAGTTCTTGTCTAAAGGGTGTGGGTTTATCTAATGTGTTATTTACTAAAAGGGGTCAAAAGAAAATGACTCGCACGGATGTCGCATCCACTGCATACGTATCTCATCTGAATATGAGAATCAGAGTCTTCGTAGCTCGACTACCTAGGGGTTAAAGGGAAGTGTGCTCGGTAAGACATCGCGTCTTATGCCTACGTATCTCATCTGGAATGAGAATCAGAGCAAGCCGTAGTTCGGCTAACTACGGGGTTATGGATTGGGTTTTGGACGAACGACGTTACTACGCAATCTACCGGATGCTCGACCTTTGGAGACTTACTCGCCTGTAGTAGAAGGAGTTAACGTGTTCTTAGGAGAAGAAAAATCAATGAGTTGGTAGGGTTAGGGATGCTCATGCAAAAAGGAAATCCTAGACGAAGGAACCTGCATAAAGTAAACACATAAAACATTGCCTCCTATCGAGGTCTTCCAGCTAAGAAAGCGGTAAAAATACGGGAAAATGTAAAAGTACCACACGGATAAAGATCCGAAGTAACAGTAATTAACGGAACAAGGAAACCCTGAGATCCTTCCAAGCTAACACCATCAAAGAAAGTGAGTCAGTACAGGTAATCGGAATGAAACCTCCAGGTGGTATCCCACAAATAAAGTGGAACACTAGGCAAACCATCTCTGCAAGAGTCATATGAGCCCTCACAAAACAAAACTCAACAAACAGGTTAGAGAAACAAAATAGGGTAACCAAGAGTTGCCCCCAAATCAAAATGTAACCACATGAATCATGCCATTAAAATTCACAAAAAGCTCACAAAAAGCAACCAAGGGTAGGAGGCCTAAACCTCTTGTCAAACACATGCATCAAAAGGGTATCAAATTCACCCATAATACCTCATACATTTAGAGCATTCAAATTAAAGGCATAAAGATGATGGATATAGGGCAAACCTGATTGGAGAGATCGGTTGAAATCAAATGGCACGGCTGGATTTGCAAACCAATGTTAGGGTTTGATTGAGCTGAAAGTGTGTGAGTCAGAATGAACCTTTCAGAGTTGCTTGGAGGTTGCTGCAGATTAATTCTCACTCTCTCTGTCTAGGTTTCTCTCCAGGTTTTGTCCAGGGTTTTGTTCCAAGGAAACCTCAGAGTATTTTTGCTTCTCTTCCTTTTTCTGTCTGTTCTCCCTCTTTTATAACCTGATTTTCATGGCTTTGTGGGCTCAAATGAGAGAGGTCCAAGTCCAAGATTTTTCTATTATATTTTATTTATTTATTTATTTATTTATTTAATTAATTAATTTTTTTTTTTCTTTTTTCGTTTTTTTTTTCGTTTTTTTTTCGTTTTTCGTTTTTTTTGTTTTTTTTTTGTTTTTTTTTTGTTTTTTCTTTTTTTGTTTTTTCGTTTTTTTTCTTTTTTTTTCTTTTTTTTTTATTTTTTAAATAAAGCTTCTTGGATCTGATTCTGATTGACATGATGAAATGCAATATGAAATGTTAAATGATCTAAAAATGAATGCATGAATGAGGAGGGCAAATTTTGGGGTGTTACACTCATATCTGGATGAATTGATGATTGAGGGCACTTAAATAAGTTCAAATATGCATGAAATGATGAATTAAAGAACTTCCCTTGATTGTATTTGATCATGGGCTGAGGTTGCTTCAAGAGCAAGGCATTGTGGTGCACAGATGAATTAGGGTTTCTTTGGGGAACAAACCTCAAACCCTTTGACTTGCTTTGATCAAAATGATGAATTGAGATGCTAGGGAGGCATATTTGATGGATGAAAGCTTTGGGAACCATTACCATGCTTGCTATCATCTTCTCTTGGCCATATCTCTGCACAAAGGATCTCCTTGAAGCTCTTGACCTTGTGATTGCTTAAGCTACAAACAAAAGATGTTAGTGACATATTTTTGTGCTTTTGGTTAATAAACAAAATGAGAAAAACAATGATATACAATTCAAGCATGTTTGGTGATCTCAAACCACTCACAAGGGATCCCACCCAAAGGTAAGGGGAACCAAGATGCTTATGATCCTTGAGGCAATGCAAATGCAATGTTATGATGCTATGAGGGATCTTAGGGCCAAAATTGGGGTCTTACAGATGCCCCTATTTAAGGTCATTCTAGCCGGAGAAGTGAAGGTTAAAATCTTCGTCTCGACGAGGTAGAATGGGCTTAAATAATAACAAAGAGACGAATTTTGGTCCCTAAGAGACCTCATGATGCAGGTGTATGCATGCAAATGGTAAAACGTTGTGGGGATAGGTCCACAAAGGCAAAGATCAGGAGGAAATCGACAATCCCTAATTCATTTTATGGGGCAGAGACTCTACCGGGGAGTAAAGGGATGAAAACGCGTGAGCAGGTCACGACTTGAAACTTGCTGAGAGACACGGAGAGAATCCATGAAATAAATCAATGGAGGGACTTGAGCTGACTCGGAGATGCACGTATTGGGGAATACACCAATACAGCACAATTATCCGTAACGGATACTTCGGATAAAAATCTGGACTCAGGTGGAGATGTCCACTAAGGACTCAGCTGAGGAAAAAACAAATGAGGTATTACCGGTTACTGGGTAATAAGCTCAAAAAGAGATCATGTGATCCCACCGGTATAAGGGTGAGGGAAAAACATGCTCCGGGAGAATGAATATCTAAGACCGGTATAAGGGTGAGAGATATCAATCATCCAAAACATCTGAGGAAGACCTAAAAGGTATACTTCAACTCAGGAAAAAACTAACTCCACAGGGGACAAAAAGTCATAATAGGGAGCAGAAGGAGGGAACACCAGGGATGCCGGTTACTGGGCATATAATAGGTGATCAACCAAAGCATGAATTGGGGAATATTCCCAAGACACGCATCATCCAAAAGAGGGCTAAAAGCGAACTCGACTATAGGATGGACATTCGATTCCAATAAAGGGGATACGAATCTTACTCGACTGGGGAAGAGCAGAGGACTTCAACCAGAGAGTGCATGAGATATATTATCTATTACCGTCAGAACGTAGATAATATACTCGCATGGAAGATTATCCACAACCGGTTACTGGGTTAATAAAGGATAGATCGACCAAGAGAGAAAGGCATCGGGATACCGAAACTAGGTATATAATGATGACCATTCAAAGGGAGCAACAAACATTACCGGCAACCGGTATATGAAAGATGACTTGCTGGGGATAAACTGCTTAATCAGAGCAATTATCCAGGAGAATGAGGGGATATTGACACCGAATATTGGATGAAGATAACCGTCAAGGAGGGGATTATATCTACCGGATACTGGGTAGAAAACCACGGAAGATTCACCGTCATCGATTAGGATGAACAAAAGGTTAACTCTGCAAGGGGGGAAAATAAGGTTTACAACTACCGGTATGAAGGTAGAAAATCACAGACTCCATCGGGGATAAGAGGAATGATTGCTAATTACTGAGCAATTGTTCATTTATACCACAGCGAAGCGCAGGAAATAGTCATCAAAGGCCAATCTAGGATCAAACTAAAGAGGCAAGCTGAATCAAAACTCGTCCCAGTGAGGATATAACTCAATAGGGAAACCCATCCCTATATATGTTGGGAAGGAACAGAAACATCCTTCGTCCACGAGGATATAACTCGGTGGGGAATATGGAAGGAAAGATAAACACTTTCTGCTTAAGGGGCTGACTCTACATGGGGAGATCAGACACCGACATTTGCTTGGGAAATGTATTACCCACTAGCAGGGGATGACAAGCAAAGGTATATGGCAAAGAATGCAATATGAATATCTGAATGTTTGAAAACTATATGCACACATGTGTGGTTTATGTATGATGAATGCTGACAAACAGACATTTCTAACACAAACAGTTCCAAAGGATAAGTACACAAACATCCGGTACTATATCTCGAGAGGGGAAATCAAATCCACTAAAGAGTATCCAATCTAATGAGGGCAAGAGATACCAGGAAGCAAAGATTTCTGCAGGGGAATGATCGTCAGTCATTCCAGGTGGGGCAGGAGTTATTGCACAGATAAAATCCGCCACATAAGCAACTCTACTGGGGAATCTATCCAAGGAAGTGGGGGATCAGGGGATCAACCACCAAACAGGAAGCTTCCAAGGTCACCTCCAAATATCGTACTTTCCAAAGAGATCACATCTGCTGAGGAGGAAAGGTCGCTACTCTGCTGAAGGGGAAAGTGGTAAATTTCTTACCAAACACTTTGCTCAGTAAAAAAAACCTCAAAAGGCTCCGAAGGAAGGAGATACAAGCATGCCAGGAATATGAACAAATGTCTTACCCGGTTGGGGATCATACCATCCTTGGGAGAGCACTGAAGATCTCCCAAGTATCCTTTCGTCATTGTGAATGTTCGCTTTGTTTAAAAACAAATTATGAAAAATTTGATTATTTAAAACAATGATATTTTTTCAATTAAAACATGTAAAACATTTGTTGAATAGAAACAGATGAGAATGCAAATAATTGGATAAAAGGCTCAAATTTATTTGATGGAATGGTAGTCTGCAAATGGCAAGACTCCATAGATCTTTACAAATTTGAAATTGGCGATATATATTGGAAAAGGGCTACATTGAACATAATGACCATTTCTCCACAAATTCTGAATCCGATGTATTTGAAGCTTCGGTTGATGACGAATGAACAAGAATCCCTGACGGATGACAGTTGTAGAACAAAGTTTTGTCAGGATGCAGTTACTTGCCAAATCCCTAATTTTGCCTAGATTGCCCCAGGATGAGGTACTCAATCTAGCGGGATATATTCATTCATTTTTATATGTCTCTAACTTTTGCCTGGATCGCCCTTTCGGGTTTTCAATCCACCGAGACGCTCATTTTTTCCTAAGCCGCCCTTTCGGGTTTTCAACTTAGCGAGCTATTCTGTTTTTTTTTGTTTTTTAGGCGAAGTATTTCTTGACTGCATCTGAATTCACAGGACGAGTGAAATCCTCCCCATCCATAGTTGTAAGTATCAAAGCACCGCCTGAAAAGGCTCTCTTAACAACATATGGACCTTCATAGTTTGGAGTCCACTTGCCCCTGGAATCGGGTGCGAAAGACAAGACTTTCTTGAGCACAAGGTCACCTTCTCGGAACACACGGAGCTTGACCTTCTTATCAAAATCTTTCTTCATCCTTTGCTGATATAATTGACCATGGCACATGGCGGTCAATCTCTTCTCTTCAATCAAATTCAGCTGGTCATAACGACTCTGAACCCATTCAGCATCAGTCAACTTGGCTTCCATCAAGACTCTCATTGATGGGATCTCCACCTCTACCGGGAGTACAACATCCATGCCATAAACAAGAGAGAAAGGGGTTGCCCCTGTTGAAGTGCGGACAGATGTACGATATCCATGCAAAGCAAATGGCAACATCTCATGTCAATCTTTGTACGTGACAACCATCTTCTGGATAATCTTCTTGATATTCTTATTAGCAGCTTCAACAGCCCCATTCATCTTGGGTCTATAGGGAGAAGAGTTATGATGTGCAATCTTGAACTCACTACACAGTTCTTTTATCATTTTGTTGTTCAGGTTAGATCCATTATCAGTAATGATCTTATCTGGCACACCATATCGGCATATGAGTTGATTCTTGATAAACTTCACGACCACCTGCCTGGTCACATTAGCATATGATGCCGCTTCAACCCACTTGGTGAAGTAATCAATTGCTACGAGAATAAATCTGTGCCCATTGGACGCTCTTGGCTCTATCATGCCAATCATGTCAATTCCCCACATGGAGAAAGGCCGTGGTGATGAAATCACATTCAGAAATGTCGGAGGAATATGAATCTTATCCGCGTAAATCTGACACTTATGGCATTTCTTCACATACTTGCAGCAGTCAGACTCCATTGTCAGCCAATAGTAGCCTGCTCTCAACATCTTTCTAGCCATGGCATGTCCATTAGAATGAGTACCAAATGAACCTTCATGGACTTCAGTCATTAACAGGTCTGCTTCGTGTCTATACACGCATCTGAGCAGAACCATGTCAAAATTTCTCTTATAAAGCACATCACCATTGAGGTAGAAACTTCCTGATAATCTCCTTAGAGTCTTCCTGTCTTTCACAGATGCCCCAGGCGGGTAAGACTGATTCTGAAGGAAACACTTGATATCATAATACCATGGCTTATCATCTTTCACCTCTTCTACTGCAAATACATGAGCTGGTCTGTCCAAGCGCATCACAGTGATATTGGGAACTTCATTCCAAAGTTTTACCACAATCATCGAAGCAAGTGTAGCAAGAGCATCCGCCATCCGATTCTCATCTCGAGGAATATGATGGAAATCAACCTCAGTAAAGAACATTGAAATCCTCCTCGCATAATCCCTATATGGAATGAGACCAGGCTGATTCGTCTCCCATTCACCCTTAATCTGATTAACAACGATGGCCGAATCACCATATACATCAAGATGCTTGATCCTAAGATCAATGCACTCCTCCAATCCCATAATGCAGGCCTCATACTCAGCCATATTATTCGTGCATTTGAAAGTTAGTCTTGCTGTAAAAGGAATATGTGTGCCCTGAGGAGTAATAATCACTGCCCCAATACCATTTCCATATTGATTTACAGCGCCATCAAACACCATACTCCATCTGGAACCAGGCTCTGGCCCTTCATCGAGTGTAGGCTCATCGCAGTCTTTCATTTTCAAATACAGAATCTCCTCATCTGGGAAGTCATACTGAACTGACTGATAATCCTCAATCGGATGATGTGCCAAGTGGTCAGCCAAGATACTACCTTTAATAACCTTCTGAGCTCGACACTCAATATCATACTCAGATAACAACATCTGCCAACGGGCAATCCTCCCTGTTAAAGCAGGCTTCTCGAAAATATACTTGATTGGATCCATTCTGGATATCAACCACGTCGTATGATTTAACATGTACTGGCGTAAGCGCTTAGCAGCCCAAGCCAAAGCACAACATGTTTTCTCAAGCATTGAATATCGAGACTCACACTCGGTGAACTTCTTGCTCAAGTAGTAAATAGCATATTCTTTCTTTCCTGATTCGTCCTGCTGACCAAGGACACAACCCATTGAGTCTTCAAGAACAGTCAGATACATAATCAAGGGTCTCCCTTCCACGGGCGGAGACAGGATCGGAGGCTCAGACAAATATTCTTTAATACTGTCGAAAGCTTTCTGGCAATCCTCGGTCCAATCATGGGACTAATCTTTCCAGAGGAGCTTGAATATCGGCACACATGTGGCAGTCATGTGGGATGTGAATCTGGAAATATAATTCAAGCGGCCAAGAAAACCTCGGACTTGCTTCTCAATTTTGGGCGCAGGCATCTCTTGTATTGCTTTGACCTTTGCAGGATCAACCTCAATACCTCTTTCACTAACAATAAAGCCCAATAACTTGCTGGAACGGACTCCAAATGTACACTTGTTGGGATTCAGACGGAGCTTATACTTCCTCAAACGTTGAAAAAGCTTCAACAAGTGCTCTACATGTTCAACTTCCGTTCTTGACTTTGCAATCATATCGTCAACATATACTTCGATCTCCTTGTGCATCATATCATGAAACAAGGTGGTCATAGCTCGTTCATACGTGGCTCCGGCGTTCTTCAAACCGAAGGGCATCACTCGATAACAGAATGTTCCCCAAGGTGTGATGAATGTTGTCTTCTCCATATCCTCGGGTGCCATCTTGATCTGATTATATCCGGAAAATCCGTCCATAAATGAGAAGACATTGAATTTAGTTGTATTGTCTACCAACATATCAATGTGTGGTAGAGGGAAATCATCTTTCGGACTAGCTTTATTCAAGTCTCTATAGTCCACACACATCTGGACTTTTCCGTCTTTCTTAGGCACAAGCACAATATTGGCCACCCATTGAGGATATGTAGAAGTCACCAGAAACCCCGCATCAATTTGTTTCTGAACTTCCTCTTTGATCTTCACTGCCATATCAGGATGAGTTCTTCTGAGCTTCTGCTTCACAGGCACGCACTCAGGTTTCAAAGGTAAAAAATGTTGCACAATATCAGTATCTAGACCAGGCATATCTTCATATGACCAGGCAAAGACATCAACATATTCTCGTAGCAATTCAATCAACTCCTTCTTAACAGATTCCTCCAGGAGTGCCCCAATCTTCACTTCTCGAACACAATCCTCAGACCCTAAGTTGATTGTTTCCAGATTCTCGAGATGTGGCTGAATGATCTTCTCTTCATGCTCAAGTAGACGGGTAATCTCGTCAGGAATCTCTTCAACATCATCTTCTTCCGCCTTAAATACAGGGAATTCAAAGTTGGGAGATGGTGTTGGGTCATTATGTTCAATGGGTTTGATCAACCCGCATAATGATTTTGGATATGAAAAGCTTTTAGAATTCAAATAAGGCAAATCATTATGCAGATAAAAAGATTGATTTTATTCTATTTTTAGGTTTTATGTGATCACCAATTTCATGCAAAAAAGCGAAAAGGGAAAATAATTAGAAAAACAAACATTTAACATGAATCTATTGAATGAAAATATCATTGTATTTATGCGCCAACAATGTCATCACTCCTCCTTTTGGCATGGGAGGAGGGTTTTTAAACACAATGAACATTACTTTGACTTATGGATAACTGTTGGAATATCCACAGCGACCCATCGAAAGCTTTCACAACTACCCCACTCTGCCTCATGGGAGGCCCTTGATATGATAGCTTCGAGAGAGTGGATTTTGGCAATACATTCAATGATGACCCAGTGTCCACCAGCACATTGGACATGGCGTCGTCTTTGCAACCCATAGATATATGCAATGCCAAGTTGTGGTCTCTTCCCTCCTCGGGGAGATCAGAGTCACAAAAACTCAAATTGTTACAAGCAGTAATGTTTGCAACGATGCTATCAAATTGTTCTATCGTGGCATCGTGATCCACATATGCCACATCCAACACCTTCTGCAGAGCCTCTCGGTGTGGTTCTGAATTCAAAAGCAATGATAATACAGATGTTTTGGATGGCGTTTGTAGAAGCTGGTCTACAACATTGTACTCGCTCCTTTTGATGAGTCTCAGCATCTCATCGCAGTCTTCTTTCATATTGCCACTTGGGCCAACAGAAGCAGGAGTTCTCAATGTAGAGGAGGGCTTAACAACAAGTGTCGGATTTGGAGTGCTCACAGCTTTCCCAATCGGGCGTTCAATAGAATCAGCATCAACATTTCCTCGAGCATCAGCTTGAGGCCTCGACGGTGCTGAAAATACACGACCACTACGGGTCAAACCGCTAACATCAGCAATGTTAACAACAAATGAAGATGGCAAGGACACCTCTTTCCCATTTTTTACTGCGACAACATTGTAGCGATAGGGGACCGCTTTTTCAGAAGAGTACGGTACTGGTCCGGCTGGCTTGATCGTTAATGCGGGAGAAACCTTCTGCTTGCTACCATCATACTTGATGATAACAGGCTCGGGGATCCGGAATACTGGAGAAATTACGTTGACCTCATCAGCATCTTCGTCAACATTTCTGTTTTGAAGGATCTCAATAACTCCTTCATCCAGCATTTCTTGAACATCTTTGCGCACCTGGAGACAACCTTTTTGATTAACAAAACAGACTCGACATCTATCGTGGTCATGCTCATAATGACTATAATCACATAGCATACGATGCATCTCGGCAAGAGATTGTCGAATATGACTGACGTATTTGACTTTGTGCTTGCCAGGGTAGCCCTGGACCATGTTGACAGACTTCCCATGCTCGGGCAATGGGTTCTTCTTCACGTTAGGACTTACATCCTCGAAACACAGAATGCCACACCTCACAAGATCTTGAACCTTGGTCTTCAAATGGTAGCAATTCTCCACGTCGTGGCCGGGAGCACCAGAATGGTAAACACAGTGTAATTCGGGCTTATACCACCACTGGGGGTTAGTGGGTATAGTCGGTGGGTCTCGCGGAGTAATCAACTTCCTCTCTATTAAAGAGGGATATAACTCTGCATACGTCATCGGAATAGGATCGAAGGTGACCCTTTTCCTCTCGTAACTTGTGCTGGTTTGATTACTGTTTCGAGGCTGGTAGGCCTGCTGTTGCGGATGGTGCTGTTGATGTTGATATTGCGGATGTGGTTGCTGATTGTTGTTATGTTGCTGGTACTGTTGATTATCTCTGAAGACAGGTGCTATATGAGCCACCTGGTGCTGGTTACCGGCGGGACGCACGGTCTTCCTCCTCACAGAGGGTTTTCTTGATTTCATATGGGAGGTCACAGCATGTGCCTCTCCATCTTTCTTCTTTGCAAACGACCCATAAAGTTTGGCAGAACCTTCTTCTCTTGTCAGACGTCCTTCCCTAACCCCTTCTTCTAGACGCATCCCCATATTCACCATCTCGGTGAAGTCAGAAGGAGCGCTAACAATCATCCGCTCATAATAAAAAGAACTCAAGGTCTTCAAAAAGATCTTAGTCATCTCTTTCTCTTCTAGCGGGGGCACGATCTGTGCTGCTACCTCTCGCCACCTCTAGGCGTATTCTTTGAATGTTTCCTTGTCCTTCTGGGACATGGCCCTCAATTGATCCCTATCGGGAGCCATATCCACATTGTACTTGTATTGCTTGACGAAGGCCTCGCCAAGATCGTTGAAGGATCGGATGTTCGCACTGTCTAAACCCATGTACCAACGCAGAGCAGCACCGGACAAACTGTCTTGAAAGTAGTGGATGAGCAATTGGTCATTGTCGGTCTGAGTCGACATTTTCCTGGCATACATGACCAGGTGGCTGAGAGGGCAAGTATTTCCCTTGTATTTTTCAAAGTCAGGGACCTTGAATTTCACAGGGATCTTCACATTAGGAACCAAGCAGAGTTCGGCAGCAGACTTGCCGAAAAGATCCTTTCCTCTGAGAGTTTTCAATTCCTTGCGAAGCTCAAGAAATTGATCGTTCATAGCGTCCATCTTCTCATAGACATTTGGGCCCTCAGACGGCTCAGAATGATAGATGGTGTCGTCTACTCTGGGCAGAGTATGCACGACAGGAGGAGGAACAGCAAGGACCGGGCTAGATGCCGGCATAGAAGCAAAGGTGGGAGCAAGACCCTCGAGCATGAAATTGGGAGGCATCCCCCACGGGAATCCGGCTGGCATGGCCGTTGGAGCGAAGTGTGCACTGGCTGCAGGCACAGTCAAGGAGACAATCTCAGAGATGACTGTCCTCTAGGGAGGAGTTGAAGGTGTCGGAGAAGACTGGCTCTGGGCAGCCATGAATGACTCCATCAAGGCACTTAATCTGGCCACTTCCTCTTTCAGCTCGTGGTTCTCTTGTTCCAAATGATCCATCAATCTTGAAATGTTGGCTCTGGTGTAGTACCGGTGAGTCAGCTTGTCTTCAAAATAAATGAAGAACACAGAGTTAGACCACAGGACAAGAAGCCGGGAACAAAACCTGCTTATGCACATGATGCATGCAATGCTTGTGCACATGATTTGTTTTTTCTTTTATTCCAAAGGAACTTTAGGGTTCTATTTGCAAAGTTTGGAAGTATTAAACATTTATCACATATGGAAATATCTCATCAAATCATATCTGGAAACATTTTTACACTAAAGAAGTACAGTTTTGATAACCAAATATAATACGAGAGAAAAGGGAAATAAACATCTTATGGATCTCTAGAAGAAATCATCCAAAGCTCTGGACACAGGAAGATAAGATGCACGAAGCCTCTTCACCTCCCTTTCGTAAGCTGCCTCCATATCTGCCTTCTCCTTGGCGAGTCGACCGTACTTCCTTTTCCAAAACTTGGAAGACTGAGGAAGTAGAGAAGTCCATGCATCATCAGGATCATCAATAACCTGATGTTCGAGGAACTCTATCAAAGCATCCTTCTCCTTGATCTGTTGAAGCAACTCCTCTCTTTCACGGATCCAAGCACGTGATCGGTCTTCGTCTCTCAAATCCTCTACTCCTTGGTCAGGAAGGGTTGAAGGCCCAGCCATAACCAAAGGTGTAGGTCTCGGGTACTCATACGGCATGAGATACTCAGACGCTCTCTTCCTAACCCAAGCAGTGTAAGGCTCCATAGCGACACAATTCTTAGGACCCAACTCTTTCCTTCCTTTCTTATGAATCTTGCGCCAAGCGCAGACCATTCTGCCCTTCAAGTTTTGGGGATCTTTACCCTCCTGAAAGAACACACCTTCTAACTGAATGTTATTAGGTTTATCCTTTAGGGGGAACCCAAGCTGACGACGTGCCAAAACAGGTTTGTAGTTAATCCCACCACATGTACCAAGAAGAGGTACATTGGAGAATTCACCACAAGAGTCGATAATCTGCACACCATCATACACACGGTTGTACCAAGAGATATCATCATTAGTGAGAGACATAAGTCTCGTGGACCATCGTAGACATCCTTTGTTCTCCTTGAAGGCGACCGTCTGCGGTAAGTGAGAAATAAACCACTTATACAACAGAGGCAAACAGCACACAATGGCACCACCACCCTTTGCATTCCTCATATGCAAAGAAAAATAAGTGTCACCCAACAGAGTCGGAACGGGATTAAGAGTAGAGAAAATCCTAATAGCGTTCACATCCACAAACTTGTCGATGTTGGGGAACAACACTAACCCATAGATGAGAAGTACAAATATGGCTTCAAAGGCATCCTCACTCATGGCCTTCCCATACATAGTAGCTTGAGCGATGAGGAACTCAGAAGGGAGACCTTGAATTCCACCTTTGGTAGTCATATGAGCACCAACCAGAGATTCTTCTATGTGCAACATGTTTGCTATCTCTTGAGAAGTAGGAATACTCTCCAAACCACTGAACGGCAACTGGTCTAGAATAGGTATACCCACAAGATAGGCATACTCCTCAAGCGTGGGCAAAAGCTGAAAATCCGAAAAAGTGAAGCAACGGTACAAGGGGTCATAAAACTGCACCAATACACTCATCAATCCTTCATCCACTTGAGTAGTCAGAAGAGGAATAAGCTTCCCAAAACGAGCCTTGAAACCCAAGGGATCTAGTACATAGGATGTCAGATTCCTTAACTCTTTCAAATCTGGTTGTCTGAAACTGTACTTCTTTGTATTCCTTCTTTGTCTTTCCATGTCTGAAAATTTTGCAAATAGACCTCTTAAGTTCCTTGAAAAATTTCTTCATTATTGATGATATGGATGCAAATGGGTGCATGGATGCATGAATGCAACAATCACACTCAAGGATCAAGCAAAGCACACCAAACAAAGGTCATGGGATGGATCATGTTATCCTTAATATCAATCATCCATTTTGGTGGATTATGGTTTACACCTTATCAACACCCAAGTTCCATTGATATTAAGGATACATGAACGGATCAACCACGAATCAAGGGTTTGTTGCGAGTCACGAGCATGGAGTCTCGGTTAAGAACCACCCAAAGGGAATGTACTAGGGCTTAAACCTGCCAAACATGTTCTACAAGAGGTTCCCATAGTCATCATCCCATCTTTCGGATATTATCGGATAAACGACTACTCGTATTCCAAAAATATTCTCAAGAGAGACTCTTATGAGTGTAGTATCGCGTAACAATCGTATCAAATCTTACATTTGAACGACCTTCGCCCTACATCCTAAGAATAGGCCAAGATGGGCTTGGTAAACTAAGGTCCTTGGCTTCTAAGGTCTATATTGGAAAGAGTAATGTCTAACCACAACTACTTGTGTGACATTATTGATCCCAACATGACCTCCACCAAGTGAATGGGCTTCCAGGTCAACTTGCTAAGGAATAACTCCACACAAGTTAACAAGACTATGCTATTCTCCTATCCTAAGTGCACTCGAGTCCGGGTATATAACTCATCTTACAAAGATCACCAAGCATACAAAGAATTAATATTCAAGCAATTCAATCATTACATACAATACAGTAATCCCAAATTGCACAAAAAATATGTCACAAAACAATACAATACAATACAACAAAGTATGAAAAGTAGGCAAAACCCACTAGGCAAATTTCCCCAGCAGAGTCGCCACTTTTCTGTAGCGGGGTATTCGTTACCATTAGAGATATTAACTAAATCCAAGGTAAATCATACAAGTCGAGTTGCCACCGTACTTCTATTTATCCAAAGGAATGGTTAGAAAGCGAACAAAAACCTAAAAGTTTTATCGAATCAAAAACTAGTAAAAGAGAGTCAGAGATCTGGGTAAGGGGGTTGGTTATGCAATGGGAAGGTGTTAGGCACCCAAAACATCCTAGGTACTCCTAGGGAGCCCTTTTCATACTTGTGGTAAGTGTAGCGGGGTATTCGTTACCATTAGAGATATTGACTAAATCCAAGGTAAATCATACAAGTCGAGTCGCCACCGCACTTCTATTTATCCAAAGGAATGGTTAGAAAGCGAACAAAAACCTAAAAGTTTTATCGAATCAAAAACTAGTAAAAATGTCAGAGATCTGGGTAAGGGGGTTGGTTATGCAATGGGAAGGTATTAGGCACCCAAAGCATCCTAGGTATTCCTAGGGAGACCTTTTCACATTTGTTGCAAAGGTTGTTGTTTTTGTGAAAATTTATTTGTGCAAACATGATTGAAGGGATGAGAAAAGCGTGTAGGTTTATCTAATGTACTACTTACTAAAAGAAGGGTTAAAAGAAAATGACTCGCACGAACGTTGCATCCACTGCATACGTATCTCATCTGAATCTGAGAATCAGAGTCTTCGTAGCTCGGCTACCTATGGGTTAAAGAGGAGTGTGCTCGCTAAGACATCGCGTCTTATGCCTACGTATCTCATCTGGGATGAAAATCAGAGCAAAACGTAGTTCGACCACCTATGGGGTAAGGGTTGTGTTTTGGGGTGAACGACGTTACTACGCAATCTACCGGATGCTCGACCTTTGGAGACTTACTCGCCTGTAGTAGAAGGAGATAACGTGTTCTTAGGAGAAGAAAAATCAATGAGTTTGGGGTGTTTAGGGATGCTCATGCAAAAAGGCAGTCCTAGATGAAGGAACCGCGCAACCTTAATTGACATGCCACGAGAGGCTATACGAAACCTAAGCGGTAAAATGCGGGAAAAATAAAGTACCACACGGATAAAGATCCGAAGCAACAGCGATTAAAGAGATAAGAAACCCAGAGATCTCTCAAGCTAGCACCATCAAAGAAAGTGAGTCAGTACAGGTAATCGGAATAAACCTCCAGGTGGTATCCCACAAATAAAGTGGAACACCAGGCAAGCCATCTCTGCAAGAGTCATATGAGCCCTCAGAAAACAAAACTCAACAAACAGGTTAGAGAAACAAGATAGGGTAATCAAGAGTTGCCCCCAAATCAAAATGTAACCACATGAATCATGCCATTAAAATTCACAAAAAGCTCACAAAAAGCAACCAAGGGTAGGAGGCCTAAACCTCTTGTCAAACACATGCATCAAAAGGGTATCAAATTCACCCATAATACCACATACATTCAGAGCATTCAAATTAAAAGCATAAAGTAATGGGAATAAGGGCAAACCTGATTGGAGAGACCGATGAAATTGAATGGCACGGTTGGGTTTGCAAAGCAATCTGAGGGTTTATATGAGATGGAATTGGCTCCTTGCAGATGAGTTCCCTTCAGTCTCTGGAGGTTGCTCTGAACTCTGTTAGCTCTTCTCTCACTATCTTTTTCCCTGCCAGGGTAATAGGAATAGAATCTCCTTTTGTTTCACTGAAACTCTGAATTTATAACCTGATTTTAGTGGACCTGTGGGCTCAAATGAGAGAGGCCCAAGTCCAAAAATTTTCTGTTATATTTTATTTATTTATTTATTTATTTATTTATTTATTTATTTACTTATTTATTTATTTATTTATTTATTTATTTATTTATTTATTTATTTATTTTTTCGTTTTTCGTTTTTTTTTTCGTTTTTCGTTTTTTTTTAAAACACGTGGGCTTCGCCTAGCGAGCATGACAGTTCAAGAAATTCCTCTGAGCGTAGGTGATTCTGGTGGCTTTTCTTGGGACTCGCTAGGCGACCCATTCTGCTCGCCTAGCGAGCATGACAGCTCATGAACAAACTTTTGCTCCTTCAAGATTAACGTTTTGACTGACGAATAGACCCCATTTGAACCTGTTGGAAGTATCTCAAGCCATTCCCTTGTGTTGACTGATCATCTAAATAGAACCCACAAAGTATCTTGGATGATACTCAAGCTTCAAACAAAAGATGTTAGTGACACATTTTTGTGCTTTTGGTTAGTAAACAAAAGTAAGAGAAACAATGACATATAATTCAAGCATGCTTGGTGATCTCACCAATCACAAGGAGTCTCACCCAAAGGCAAAGGGAACCAAGATGCTAAAGATCCTTGAGGCAATGCAAATGCAATGTTATGATGCCATGAGGGATCTTAGGGTCAAAATTGGGGTCTTACAGATGCCCCTATTTAAGGTCATTCTAGTCGGAGAAGTGAAGGTTAAAATCTTCGTCTCGACGGGGTAGAATGGGCTTAAATAATAACAAAGAGACGAATTTTGGTCCCTAAGAGACCTCATGATGCAAATGTAGGTATGAAAAATGGTAGCACTCTGTGGAGATATGTGTCCACAAAAGCAAAGAAATCAGAAGCCACTGATAATCCATATGAGCAATTCACTCCATGGGACCAAGACCCTGGGGACTCTCCCGGGGATAGAAAAGGGATAAAAATGCGCGAGCAGGTCACGACTCAAAGCGTGGGGAACAAAATTCCAAAGGGAAAAGATCCAATGGAAAGACTCGAGCTGACTCGAAGATGCATGTATTGGGGAATATGCCAATACAGCAAAAACTATCCACAACAGATACTTCGGATAAAATCCGGATGAAAACAATCCACTAAGGGACTTCGCTGGGGATGTCTAAAAAGACACTCTTGGGGAAGCAGCGAGATGAGGTATTACCGGTTTACTGGGTAATAAGCTCAAAGAGACATGGGATCTGAACACCGACGAAAGGGCGAGAGATACAACATGCTCGGGAAGAAATGAATATCCAAGACCGGTATAAGGGTGAGAGATATCAAAACTTCAAAACGTCTGAGGAAAACCTAAAAGGTATACTTCAACTCAGGGATTCTGACTCCACAGGGGACAAAAAGTCATAATAGGGAGCAGAGAGGAAGGAACACCAGGGATACCGATTACTGGGCATATAATAGGTGACCAACCAAGGCGTGAATTGGGGAATATTCCCAAAACATTCATCATCCAAAAGAGGGCTAAAAGCAAACTCGATTACAGGATGGATATTCGACTCCACAAAGGGGATACGAATCTTACTCAACTGGGGAAGAACAAAAGGCTTCAGACCCGAGAGTGCATGAGATATATTATCTATTACCGTCAGAACGTAGATAATATACTCGCATGGAAGATTATCCACAACCGGTTACTGGGTTAATAAAGGATAAATCGACCGAAAAGAAAGGCATCGGGATACCGAACTTAGGTATATAATGATGACCAATTCAGGAGAGAAACAATCGTTACCAACAACAATAGGGTAGACGAGAGGTGACCCGCTGGGGATAAATTGCGTAATCAGAGCAATTATCCAGGAAAATGAGGGGATATCAACACCTAATATTGGATGAAGATAACCGCCAAAGAGGGGATTACATCTACCGGATACTGGGTAGAAAACCACAGAAAAGTAACCGTCACCAATTATGATGAATAAAAGGTTAACTCTGCTAGGTGATAAAAATAGGGTTTATGACTACCGGTATAAGGGTAGAAAACCACAGACTCCGCCGGGGATAATAATTACTAATTACTGAGCAATTATTCATTTACCACGGGGAAACAGGAAAAGAGTCTCAAGAGACCGATCTAGGATCAAACTAGATAGGCACACCAAATCAAGACTTGTCCCGGTGAGGATATAACTCAATGGGGAAAACCATCCCAGTATATGTGTTGGGAAGGAACAAAAACAATCAACATCCACGAGGATATAACCCGGTGGGGAATATGGAAGAAAGGATAGACGTTTTCTGCCTATGGGGCTGACTCTATATGGAGAGATCAGACACACACATCTGCTTGGGGAAATATATCACCAAATAGCAGGAGACAACAAACAACGATATATGGCAAAGAATGCAACATGAATATCTGAATGTTATAATTATGCATGAATATGTGTGGTTTATGTATGATGTATGCTGACAGACAGACATATCTAACACAACCAGGTCCAGGAATCAACCACCCGGTACTACATCTCAACAGAGAAAGCCAAGTTCACCGGGGAGTATCCAATCTGCTGGGGATCAGAGATACCAGGAAGCAAAGAACTCTGCAAGGGATGAATCATCAATCATTCCAGCTGGGGACGAGAGTTATCACAGACAAGGTCCACCACACCAACAACTCTACTGGGGAATCTATCCGAGGAGATAAAGGATTTATCGGGATCAACCACCAAATACCGCTCTTGCCCAAAGAGATCCAAGCTGCTGAGGAAGAAAGATTGCTACTCTGCTGAAGGGAAGAGAGGTGACTCTCAATAAGCAATCCACTTGGTAGGATAAACCACAAGGGGTTCCGGAGGGAGGAGATACAGTCATGCCAGGAATATGGACAAAAATCTTACCCTGTTGGGGATCGCACCACCCTTGGGAGAGCACTGAGGATCTCCTAAGTATCCTTTCGTCATTGTGAATGTTCACTTTGTTTAAAAACAAATTATAAAAAATTTGATCGTTTAAAACAATGATATTTTCTTAATCAAAACATGCAAAACATTTGTTGAATAGAAACAGATAAGAGTGCCAATAATTGGATAAAAGGCTCAAATTTATTTGATAGAATGGTAGTCTGCGAATGGCAAGACTCCATAGATCTTTACAAATTTGAAATTGGTGATATATATTCGAAAAGGGCTACATTGAACATAATGACCATTTCTCCACCAATTCTGAATCCGATGTATTTGAAGCTTTGGCTGATAATGAGCAAGGATCTCTGACGGACGACAGTTGTAGAACAAAGTCTTGTCAGGATGTAGTTACTTGCCAAATCCCTAATTTTTGCCTAGATTGCCCCAGGATAAGGTACTCAATCTAGCGGGATACATATATCATTATTATATATTTTTTGTGTCTCTAACTTTTGCCTGGATCGCCCTTTCGGGTTTTCAATCCACCGAGACGCTCATTTTTGCCTAAGCCGCCCTTTCGGGTTTTCAACTTAGCGAGCTATTCAGTTTTTATCTTTTTTTTAGGCGAAGTATTTCTTGACTGCATCTGAATTCACAGGACGAGTGAAATCCTCCCCATCCATAGTTGTAAGTATCAAAGCACCGCCTGAAAAGGCTCTCTTAACAACATATGGACCTTCATAGTTTGGAGTCCACTTGCCCCTGGAATCGGGCGCTAAAGACAAGACTTTCTTGAGCACAAGGTCACCTTCTCGGAACACACGAGGCTTGACCTTCTTATCAAAATCTTTCTTCATTCTTTGTTGATATAACTGACCATGGCACATGGCAGTTAATCTCTTCTCCTCTATCAAATTCAGCTGGTCATAACGACTCTGAACCCATTCAGCATCAGTCAACTTGGCTTCCATCAAGACTCTCATTGATGGGATCTCCACCTCTATAAGGAGTACAGCCTCCGATCTTGACTTAGCGATCATATCATCCACGTACACCTCAATCTCCTTATGCATCATGTCATGGAACAAGGTAGTCATAGCTCGTTGATATGTGGCTCCGGCGTTCTTCAAACCGAAGGGCATCACTCGATAACAGAATGTTCCCCAAGGTGTGGTGAATGTTGTCTTCTCCATATCCTCGGGTGCCATTTTAATCTGATTATATCCGGAAAATCTATCCATAAACGAGAAGACCTTGAATTTAGCTGTACTGTCTACCAACATATCAATATGTGGTAGAGGGAAATCATCTTTCGGACTAGCTTTATTCAAGTCTCTATAGTCCACACACATCCGGACTTTTCCATCTTTCTTAGGCACGGGCACAATATTGGCCACCCATTGAGGATAAGTAGAAGTCACCAGAAACCCCGCATCAATTTGCTTCTGAACTTCCTCTTTGATCTTCACTGCCATATCAGGATGAGTTCTTCTGAGTTTCTGCTTCACAGGCACGCACTCAGGCTTTAAAGGTAGGAAATGTTGCACTATATCAGTATCTAGACCAGGCATGTCTTTATATGACCATGCAAAGACATCAACATATTCTCGTAGCAATTCAATCAACCCCTTCTTAACAGATTCTTCCAAAAGTGCCCCAATCTTTACCTCTCGCACACAATCTTCAGACCCCAAGTTGACTGTTTTCAGATTCTCAAGATGCGGCTGAATGATCTTCTCTTCATGCTCAAGTAGCCGGGTGATCTCATCAGGAATCTCTTCAACATCATCTTCCTCTGCCTCAAATACAGGGAATTCAAAATTGGGAGATGGTGTTGGGTCATTATGTTTAATGGGTTTAGAAATCAACCTGCATAATGATTTTGGATATGAAAAGCTTTTAGAAATCAAACAAGGCAAATCATTATGCAGATGAGAAGATTGTTTTTTTTTAGGGTTTTATGTGATCACTAATTTCATGCAAAAACAAAAAGGGAAAATAAATGGGAAAAACAAACATTTAGCATGAATTTATTGAATTAAAATATCATTGCACTTATGCGCCAACAATGTCATCACTCCTCCTTTTGGCATGGGAGAAGGGTTTTTAAACAAAGTGATTATTACGTTGACTTATGGACAACTGTTGGAATATCCACAGCGACCCAATTGTTGCAGACCCCTCCAGGGATGATGAAATTGCCAGAATCCTTTGTATCTTCTTCTAAAACGGCAGCAACCTCCTCATCTAGACCAGTGTGGATGAAACCTCCACTCTTGAATAACCCTTGCTTGTTGAAAGTACCAGAAGAAAAACCTATGCCAGCCCAGGACTCGTTGTCTTCTAACTCAATCATTTTTCCTAAACCAGTGGTTGCACCACGCTCAATGGCCAACTTTGCATCTTTGTAGGAAGCAAATGAAGGAGTTCTCTTCTCAATAGGCTCAGCTATAGATAAAGCTTGGAAAGGAGTTCCAATTTCAACCTCAGCATCTATATAAGAGAAGGAAGACAAATGGCTAACCAGGAGAGCCCTTTCTCCCCCTACCACCACCAGCTTCTTGTTTTTCACGAATTTCAATTTTTGGTGTAGGGTGGACGTCACGGCGCCTGCCTCGTGAATCCATGGTCTGCCCAAAAGACAACTATACGATGGGTGAATGTCCATAACCTGGAAGGTAATTTGGAAATCACTTGGTCCGATCTTGATTGGGAGATCAACTTCCCCAATCACAGTTTTGCGAGACCCATCGAAAGCCTTCACAACTACTCCACTCTGCCTCATGGGAGGCCCTTGATATGATAGTTTTGAGAGAGTGGACTTTGGCAATACGTTCAATGATGACCCAGTGTCCACCAGTACATTGGACATGGCGTCGTCTCTACAACCCATAGATATATGTAACGCCAAGTTGTGGTCTCTTCCCTCCTCAGGGAGATCAGAGTCACAAAAGCTCAGGTTGTTACAAGCAGTAATGTTTGCAACAATGCTATCGAATTGCTCCAAAGTGACATCGTGATCCACATATGCCACATCTAACACCTTCTGCAGAGCCTCTCGGTGTGGTTCTGAATTTAAGAGTAAGGATAACACAGATATTTTGGATGACGTTTGTAGAAGTTGGTCTACAACATTGTACTCGCTTCTTTTGATGAGCCTCAGCATCTCATCACAATCTTCTTTCACATTGCCACTCGGGCCAACAGAAGTAGGAGTTTTCAGTATGGAGGAGGGCTTAACAGCAAGTGCCGGATTCGGAGAATTCACAGTGTTCCCGATCGAGCGTTCAACAAAATCAGCATTAATTTGAGGCTTCGGCGGTGCTGAAAATACACGGCCACTACGGGTCAAACCGCTAACATCGGCAATATTCATAATAGAAGAAGAGGGCAAGGACACCTCTTTCCCATTCTCTACTGCTACGGTGTTGTAGCGATAGGGAACTGCCTTTTCAGAAGAGTAAGGCACAGGACCAGCAGGCTTAATGATCAGAGCGGGAGAAGCCTTCTGCTTGCTACCATTGTACTTGATGATAACAGGCTCGGGTATCCGGAACACTGGGGAAATCACGTTGACCTCAGGCTCATTTTCATCAACATTCCTGTTTTGAAGGATCTCAATGACTCCTTCGTCCAGCATTTCCTGAATATCCTTGCGCACCTGGCAACAACCCAATCGGTTAACAGAGCAGAGTCGGCATCTATCATGGTCATGCTCATAATGATTGTAGTCACACAACAAATGATGCATCTGGACCAGAGACTGTTGAATATGACTGACATATTTGACCTTGTATTTTCCAGGGCAACCCTGGACCATGTTGACAGATTTCCCATGTTCGGGCAATGGGTTCTTCTTCACATTAGGGCCTACGTCCTCAAAACATAAAATACCACACCTCACAAGGTCTTGAACCTTGGTCTTCAAAGGGTAACAATTCTCCACGTCGTGGCCGGGAGCACCAGAATGGTAAACACAATGTAACTCGGGCTTATACCACCACTGGGGGTTAGCAGGTATAGCCGGTGGGTCTCTCGGAGTGATCAACTTCCTCTCTATCAAAGAGGGATATAACTCTGTGTACGTCATTGGAATAGGATCGAAGGTGACCTTTTTCCTCTCGTAATTCGTGCTGGTTTGATTATTGTTTCGAGGCTGGTAGGCCTGCTGCTGCGGTCGGTGCTGTTGTTGCTGATATTGCGGATGTGGTTGCTGATTGTTACTATGTTGCTGATACTGTTGATTGTCTCTGAAAACAGGTGCTATATGAGCCACCTGGTGCTGGTTACTGGCGGGACGCACAGTCTTCCTCCTCACATAGGGTCTTCTTGGTTTCTCATGGGAGATCACAGCATGTGCCTCTCCATCTTTCTTCTTTGCAAACGCCCTATAACGTTTGGCAGAAGAGCCTTCTTCTCTGGTTAACCGTCCTTCACGGACCCCTTCTTCTAGACGCATCCCCATATTCACCATCTCGATGAAGTCAGAAGGAGCGCTAGCAATCATCCGCTCATAATAAAAAGAACTTAAAGTCTTCAAAAAGATCTTAGTCATCTCTTTCTCTTCTAGCGGAGGCACGATCTGTGCTGCCACCTCTCGCCACCTCTGGGCGTACTCCTTAAATGTTTCTTTATCCTTCTGGGACATGGCTCTCAATTGATCTCAATCGGGAGCCATATCCATGTTGTACTTGTACTGCTTGACGAAGGCTTTGCCGAGATCATTGAAGGATCGGATGTTCGCGCTGTCTAAACCCATGTACCAACGCAAAGCGGCACCGGACAGACTGTCCTGAAAGTAGTGGATGAGTAGTTGGTCATTATCGGTTTGAGTCGACATATTCCTGGCATACATGACCAGGTGGCTGAGAGGACAAGTATTTCCTTTGTACTTTTCAAAATCAGGGACCTTGAATTTCACAGGGATCTTCACATTTGGAACCAAGCAGAGTTCGGCAGCAGACTTGCCGAAAATATCCTTCCCTCTGAGAGTTTTCAATTCCTTGCGAAGCTCAAGAAATTGATCGTTCATAGCATCCATCTTCTCATAAACATCTGGACCCTCAGACGGCTCAGAATGATAGATGGTGTCGTCTACCCTGGGCAAAGTATGCACGATAGGAGGAGGAACGGCAGGGACCGGGATAGATGCCGGCAGAGAAGCAAAGGTAGGAACAGGACCCTCAGGCATGAAATTGGGAGGCATCCCCCACGGGAACCCGGTTGGCATGGTTGTTGGAACAAAGTGTGCACTGGCAGCGGGCACAATAGAGGAGACAATCTCGGAGATAACTGTCCTCTGGGGAGGAGTTGAAGGTGTCGGAGAAGACTGGCTCTGGGCAGCCATGAGTGACTCCATTAGGGCAGTCAATCTGGCAACTTCCTCTTTCAGCTCGCGGTTCTCTTGCTCTAAGTGATCCATCAGTCTTGAAATGTTGGCTCTAGTGTAGTACCGGTGAGTCAGCTTGTCTTCAAAATGAATGAAGGACACAGAGTTAGACCACAGGGCAAGGGACCGGAAACAAAACCTGCTTATGCATGTGATGCATGCAATGTTTGTGCATATGATTTTTTTTTTATTTCAAAGGAACTTTAGAGTTTTATATTGCAAATTCTGGAAATATTAAGCATTTTATCACATATGGAAATATCTCATCAAATAATATCAGGGAAAAGAAGTGCAGCATCGTCAATCATATACAAGAGAAAAGGAAAATAATCATCCTATGGACCCCTAGAAACAATCATCTAAAGCTCGGGACACATGAAGATAAGATCCGCGAAGCCTCTTCACATCCCTCTCGTAGGCTGCCTCCATATCGGCCTTCTCTTTGGCGAGTCGATCACACCTCCTCTTCCAGAACTTAGAAGACTGAGGAAGTAGAGAAGTCCATACATCATCAGGGTCATCAATAACCTGATGCTCAAGAAACTCAATCAACGCATCCTTCTCCTTAATCTGCTGAAGCAACTCTTCACGTTCACGGATCCAGGCACGTGAACGGTCTTCGTCTCTCAACTCCTCTACTCCTTGATTAGGGAGGGTTGAAGGCCCAACCATAATCATAGATGTAGGTCTCGGATACTCGTAAGGCATGAGATACTCAGACGCCCTCTTCCTAACCCAAACAGTGTAAGGCTCCAAAGCGATGCAATTTTTAGGACCCAACTCTTTCCTTCCTTTCCTATGAATCTTGCGCCAAGCGCGGACCATCCTAGCTTTCAAGCCTTGGGGATCTTTACCATCCTGAAAGAATACACCCTCTAACAGAATGTTATTGGGTTTATCCTTTAAGGGGAACCCAAGCTGCCGACGTGCCAAAACAGGATTGTAGTTAATCCCACCACATGTACCAAGAAGAGGTACATTGGAGAATTCGCCACAAGAGTCAATAATCCGCACACCATCATACACATGGTTATACCAAGAGATATCATCATTAGTGAGAGACATAAGTCTCGTGGACCACCATAGACATTCTTTGTTCTCCTTGAAAGCGACCATCTGAGGTAAGTGAGAAATAAACCACTTATACAACAGAGGCAAACAACACACAATGGCGCCACCACCCTTTGCATTCCTCATATGCAAAGAGAAGTAGGTATCGCCCAACAGAGTCGGAACGGGATTAAGAGTAGAGAAGATCCTAATAGCGTTCACATCCACAAACTTGTCGATGTTGGGGAACAATACCAATCCATAGATGAGAAGTACAAATATGGCTTCAAAGGCATCCTCACTCATGGACTTCCCATATATAGTAGCTTGAGCAATGAGGAACTCAGAAGGCAGACCTTGAATTCCACCTTTGGTAGTCATATGAGCACCAACCAGAGATTCATCTATGTGTAACATGTCAGCTATCTCTTGAGAAGTAGGAATACTCTCCAAGCCACTGAACGGCAACTGATCCAGAACACGTATACCCACAAGATAAGCATACTCCTCAAGTGTAGGCAAAAGCTGAAAATCCGGAAACGTGAAGCAACGGTACAAAGGATCGTAAAACTGCACCAATACACTCATCAATCCTTCATCCACCTGAGTAGTCAGAAGAGGAAGAAGCATCCCAAAACGAGCTTTGAAACCCAAGGGATCTAATACATAAGATGTCAAATTCCTTAACTCTTTCAAGTCTGGTTGTCTGAAACTGTACTTCTTTGTATTCCTTCTTGGTCTTTCCATGTCTGAAAATTTTGCAAATAGACCTCTTAAGTTCCTTGAAAATTTTCTTATTATTTTGATGATATGAATGCAAATGGGTGCATGAATGCATGAATGCAACAATCACACTCAAGGATCAAGCAAAGCACACCAAACAGAGGTCATGGGATGGATCATGTTATCCTAAATATCAACCATCCATTTTGGTGGATTATGGTTTACACCTTATCAACACCTAAGTTCCATTGATATTAAGGATACCTGAACGGATCAACCATGAATCAAGGGTTTGTTGCAAGTCACGAGCATGGAGTTTAGGTTAAGAAGCACCCAAAAGGGAGTGTACTAGGGTTTAAACCTGCCAAACATGTTCTACAAGAGGTTCCCATAGTCATCATCCCATCTTTCGGATATTATTGGAGAAACGACTACTCGTATTCCGAAAATATTCTCAAGAGAGACTCTTATGAGTGTAGTATCGCGTAACAATCGTATCAAATCTTACACTTGAACGACTTTCGCACTACATCCTACGAATAGGCCAACATGGGTTTGGTAAACTAAGGTCCTTGGCTTCTAAGGTCTATATTGGAAAAAGTAATGTCTAACCACAACTACTTGTGTGACATTATTGATCCCAACATGACCTCCACCAAGTGAATGGGCTTGCAAGTCAACTTGCTAAGGAATAACTCCACACAAGTCGACAAGACTATGTCATTCTCCTATCCTAAGTGCGCTCGAGTTCGGGTATAGAACTCATCTCACAAAGATCACCAAGCACACAAGGAATTAATATTCAAGAAAATCAATCATTACATACAATACAGTAATCCCAAATTGCACAAAAATATGTCACACAAAAAAAAAATATATATATATATATATAATACAATACAACAAATATGAAAAGTAGGCAAAACCCACTAGGATTCCCTTTCCCCAGCAGAGTCGCCACTTTTCTGTAGCGGGGTATTCGTTACCATTAGAGATATTGACTAAATCCAAGGTAAATCATACAAGTCGAGTCGCTACCGCACTTCTATTTATCCAAAGGAATGGTTAGAAAGCGAACAAAAACCTAAAAGTTTTATCGAATCAAAAACTAGTAAAAATGTCAGAGATCTGGGTAAGGGGGTTGGTTATGCAATGGGAAGGTATTAGGCACCCAAAGCATCCTAGGTATTCCTAGGGAGCCCTTTTCACATTTGTTGCAAAGGTTGTTGTTTTTGTGAAAATTTATTTGTGCAAACATGATTGAAGGGATGAGAAAAGCGTGTAGGTTTATCTAATGTACTACTTACTAAAAGAAGGGTTAAAAGAAAATGACTCGCACGGACGTCGCATCCACTGCATACGTATCTCATCTGAATCTGAGAATCAGAGTCTTCGTAGCTCGGCTACCTATGGGTTAAAGAGGAGTGTGCTCGCTAAGACATCGCGTCTTATGCCTACGTATCTCATCTGGGATGAAAATCAGAGTAAAACGTAGTTCGACCACCTATGGGGTAAGGGTTGTGTTTTGGGGTGAACGACGTTACTACGCAATCTACCGGATGCTCGACCTTTGGAGACTTACTCGCCTGTAGTAGAAGGAGATAACGTGTTCTTAGGAGAAGAAAAATCAATGAGTTTGGGGTGTTTAGGGATGCTCATGCAAAAAGGCAGTCCTAGATGAAGGAACCGCGCAACCTTAATTGACATGCCACGAGAGGCTATACGAAACCTAAGAAAGCGGTAAAATGCGGGAAAAATAAATGACCACGCGGATAAAGATCCGAAGCAACAACGATTAAAGAGATAAGAAACCCAGAGATCTCTCAAGCTAGCACCATCAAAGAAAGTGAGTCAGTACAGGTAATCGGAATAAACCTCCAGGTGGTATCCCACAAATAAAGTGGAACACCAGGCAAGTCATCTCTGCAAGAGTCATATGAGCCCTCACAAAACAAAACTCAACAAACAGGTTAGAGAAACAAGATAGGGTAATCAAGAGTTGCCCCCAAATCAAAATGTAACCACATGAATCATGCCATTAAAATTCACAAAAAGCAACCAAGGGTATGAGGCCTAAACCTCTTGTCAAACACATGCATCAAAAGGGTATCAAATTCACCCATAATACCTCATACATTCAGAGCATTCAAATTAAAAGCATAAAGTAATGGAAATAAGGGCAAACCTGATTGGAGAGACCGATGAAATTGAATGGCACGGTTGGGTTTGCAAAGCAATCTGAGGGTTTATATGAGATGGAATTGGCTCCTTGCAGATGAGTTCCCTTCAGTCTCTGGAGGTTGCTCTGAACTCTGTTAGCTCTTCTCTCACTATCTTTTTCCCTGCCAGGGTAATAGGAATAGAATCTCCTTTTGTTTCACTGAAACTCTGAATTTATAACCTGATTTTTGTGGACCTGTGGGCTCAAATGAGAGAGGCCCAAGTCCAAAAATTTTCTGTTATATTTTATTTATTTATTTATTTATTTACTTATTTATTTATTTATTTATTTTATTTTTTTTAAACACGTGGGCTTCGCCTAGCGAGCATGACAGTTCAAGAAATTCCTCTGAGCGTAGGTGATTCTGGTGGCTTTTCTTGGGACTCGCTAGGCGACCCATTCTGCTCGCCTAGCAAGCATGACAACTCATGAACAAACTTTTGCTCCTTCAAGATTAACGTTTTGACTGGCGAATAGACCCCATTTGAACCTATTGGAAGTATCTCAAGCCATTCCCTTGTGTTGACTGATCATCTAAATAGAACCCACAAAGTGTCTTGGATGATACTGAAGCTTCAAACAAAAGATGTTAGTGACACATTTTTGTGCTTTTGGTTAGTAAACAAAAGTAAGAGAAACAATGACATATAATTCAAGCATGCTTGGTGATCTCACCAATCACAAGGAGTCTCACCCAAAGGCAAAGGGAACCAAGATGCTAAAGATCCTTGAGGCAATGCAAATGCAATGTTATGATGCCATGAGGGATCTTAGGGTCAAAATTGGGGTCTTACAGTAAGGTTGTTGTTTTGTAAAAATTTGTTTGTGCAAACATGATTGGAGAGATGAGAATAGAATATACAAGTTTATTTACATTTTGTGTTTGGATGGATAAACCCATTGCCTACGTACCATCTTAAAAAAGATTAGGATCAAAACCTCGTAGTTCGGGGTAAAAATCTCAAAACAAGTTGGTGAATTGATTGGTCCAAAAGCCTTAAGGTCTTTTGTTATCAAAGGGAGAAAACTCAACCTAAAACCACAAATCCACCATGTGAGGATAGCTTCAACATGCTAGTGAGGGGTTAACCCTATAATAAGCATGGAAGACTCATTGTCCATCACTAAGGATATAGGTGAGTATTACATCTACCACTAAGATAACTCAAACCTAACAGCTAAAGGTTATAAAAAATTTGATTAAGGAAGTGGCCATTGGAACCACAAAAAGACATTTGAATGGGTTATATTTACCAATTAGAAGTATGTACAAAATGGTCAAAGTGGACTTAAAAATTCAATTCAAAATAAGTATTATGAAAAGAAGGTTTGAAAATCAAAAGCATAAGGCTTAGGTTTCTAATGTTGAAAACAAATGTTAAGTGTTTGCACAAAAAGTCTTGGCTTGGGTTAGAGTGGAGAGAAGAAGAAGAAGAAGGGCTAAAGTCCTAAGCAATGCAAAAAGGTGAGGGATAAAGAAACAAAACCACAATGGAGTTCCTCTCTTGAGATCATATGGATGATCCAAGTAGCTCCCATCCTTTGGAATAAGCAATCACATAAACATAAACTCAAGCAAATCATCAATCAAAGTGAATTCTTGGAAGGCTCTTCAAGGCATCTTGTGATTCTTTCTCTTAGAAGCTCATGGCAATGGTTCCCCAAATTTGAATCAAGTTGGAATCCCTAGCACAAGAACACACACATCAAAGAGTTTTATGAAGCAAATCAAGAATGGACAAGAGTGAGTTTAGAGGCTTGGTCCTTTTAATCCATCTTCATCATTAAGGTCCTTTTACTCCAATTTTGCATAAGGAATGTCCTAGAAACTAAGCCCATTTGTCCATTTTTGCATTTGGTCCACAACAATCAAAACAAAACACAAGCACAATAGTATATACACAATTATGTGCTCAAGTGAGCAAAAGGCAAATGGCATTAACATAAACATGTGCTCAAGTGAGCAAAAGGAAAAAAGCAAATGAATAATATGTACAAGAATAGTAAACTGCATAAAGTAAAGTGCAAAAAGTAAATGTTAATTGTTAATGGTTAGTGTTAGTAGTTAGTGTGCCATAAGGCGAATTTAGCGCTATGTTAAGCAATCGTAATTGGACTTATGTAGAAGTCACAACTATCTAAGGCCGGTCAATAATAATGTAGGCAACAACACAAGTTAGAAGTCTTGATTAGTGAACCAAGTTCCAACAACTTGCCATGCCAAAAAGAAGAAGAGAATTGATCTTGTATTGGCTTAAGCCTTTTGCATGATCTAGGAAACAACTTATCCTTAATGCAAAGCCATTCACTTGATCAATTGATCAAGATGAATTAGATTTGAATCAAAGAAGATTAAGCCTCCCTAATCAATGCTAACTTATCAACCTTCAACTCATTGATCAAAAGGAAAAAGAAGAAGAAGAAGAAGAAGAAGAAGAAGAGAGATGAATAATGGAAAAGGAAAATGGAAAGGATAAAGTGCATAAGGTGAAATAAAATATACCAATCCATGTGTATTGACCAAATGACATTGAAAGTTAAAGTCAAACAATGAGAAATCAGAAATGAGATGAAGATTGGAGGTCAAACAATAAGCAAAATATTTTTGGCATTTTTAATATTAAAATAAACTTGAATTAAAAATAAAAGAAAGGTCAAACTTCAAAATCACTTCAAATCAACCTTGAAAGGTCCAAGTGATTTATCCTAAGTTCAATAAGGTCAAACAAAGTTTGACAAAAAATTTCAGCATTTTTAAAAGTCAGAAACTATTTTTTATCAATTAAAAATGAATAAAAATAACCTAATTGAATTAAAATCTCAAATAAATCTCAAATCAATTATAAAATTGATGAGAATATTTTTCATAGATTCATCATCATCCAAATAGGTTAGGAAAATATTTTTGTATTTTTTGAATATCAAAAACTATTTAAAATGAATTAAAAATAACCAGAAAAGATAAAATTCACAAAAAATATCAAATGACAAAATAAAAATTATTAAAAATCAGAATTAGAAACTAGAAATTATTTGGAGAAGAATGCAATTGGTCCCATAATTTTTGGATTAAAAATG
This sequence comes from Lathyrus oleraceus, assembly GCF_024323335.1. NCBI lineage: Eukaryota > Viridiplantae > Streptophyta > Magnoliopsida > Fabales > Fabaceae > Lathyrus > Lathyrus oleraceus. Next base: position 614,574,339 of record NC_066583.1, read on the forward strand.
AGGGAGTTATGAATTTTTGAAATAAAATGAAATTAAAGAAAATAGAATGGAAAATAAGAAAATGCTAAAAAAATCCTGGCGCGTTAGATCTCCTTTCATTAAATGATGTGGATGATCTGAAGGCAGTGGTATGCGCGCGCATCATAGGACTAAGTCAGCTGAGTCACACAATGCATTAAAATAAGTCATAACAACTGATGGTCACGATTAGATCTGGAAAATGCATCCAACGATCCAGATTGGATCTGGAAATGGGACGGCCACCGGAGCCACCTTCTTCTCCGGTGAGCATGAAGATTCCGGTGACATTTGCAGGTTTCAAAAGCTTAACCAAAAGACACGATCTATACACCGTTGGAAAGCTGAGATGATGTACATCATCCCTGTATCACTCAATTCCACTCTAGATCTCTATATTGAGAGAAATCAGAGATGGAAATTCTGTGATGTTCAAGTGAACTTCATGGATTTCAATAATTAAGTACCCAAATCAATTGCCTCTATGAAGAGGACTTCAGCCAACACAAAATCCAAGCAAATAGATCAATAATTGGTGAGATTCGAAGAAAAAACCAGTTGGAGAGCAATCTTGAATTCTGGAGATTTGAGCTTGCTTCCTTTGGCAAAATAGAAGATCAATGGAGTATGAGAGAGAGGCTTAGGAGCTTTAGATCCAAAGATTCAACCAGATGTAGTTGAATTTTAGATCTGAAAAATTTGAAGAAAAGTGAAATAGCTCCTTTGGTGAGAGGTTAGGTTTTCAGTTCTGCAGCATTTCAGGTTGATTCATGGATGATATTTGAATGGAGTAAGGCTTCTATATATAGAGGGAAAGGCAAGGCAAGTGTGATTCAATCCGTGTGCATGGAATTGGATATCCATTGCATGGGCTTGCATGATCATGCAAAAGGCCCAAATTCAATGCCAAATGCAATCTGAAATGAATGTGAGATGATTTGGACACGCAGCTTGGAGTGAATTGGCTTGTGCATGGAGTTTTGATGTGTTATGCATAATTGAACCAAAAACTTCCCCTCTTCGAAAGTGCCATTTGCCAAATCCAAACATGAGCATGTGAGTAATGGTTGGAAAGGTTTTGATGTAAGGAACAATTATTATGTTGGGAAAAAATCCATTTGAAGTGTGGAAATTGGTGAAATTGGAGTTTAAAGTGTAAGGTGCAAAACATGTAAAGGCAAAGTTTCTAAATTTGGCCAATGTTCAAGCCCTTCTGTTTTGATGATGCAAGCCTCAAATGAAAAGACCTCCAACATCAAAGTTGTAGATCTTTTCAATATAATTAAAATGGACTTAAATTTTGCATCATTTGAATTTTTGATGAAAGCGTTATGGGCACTTGAAGTTGGACTTTTTTGCCTTTTAATGCATTTGGTCCAAAAGGACCTATGATGTCTTGCATTATCACATGTATTTCCTTTGTGATTTTGAAATTTTGTTCAACATAACATTTGAAGTAGACATCTTAAGCTTTCCAATGCATTTGATCCCATCTCAAAATCATAAAAAAAGAATAAGTTATGTCCTTGGGAAGTTGACCTAAAATTAGGGTTTCAGTCAAAATGACCTATAATGTATTGGAATGGGAGATGAACTTCCAAGCTTCAAATAAATTTTTTATGAACATGAAATTTGTTCATATTGTCCTTAAGAACATTTTTGCTTTGGGGATCATCTCCATTTGACCAACACATAAAAAGTTAGGTCTCAGTGTATTTCAAAATAGTCAGATGAATTGACTGATCAACTTCTCAAGTCCACAACTCATATCTGGATGAATTGATGATTGAGGGAACTTAAATAAGTTCAAATATGCATGAAATGATGAATTAAATAACTTCCCTTGATTGTATTTGATCATGGGTTGAGGTTGCTTCAAGAGCAAGGCATTATGGTGCACAGATGAATTAGGGTTTCTTTGGGGAACAAACCTCAAACCCTTTGACTTGCTTTGATCAAAATGATGAATTGAGATGCTAGGGAGGCATATTTGATGGATAAAAGCTTTGGGAACCATTACCATGCTTGCTATCATCTTCTCTTGGCCATATCTCTGCACAAAGGATCTCCTTGAAGCTCTTGACCTTGTGATTGCTTAAGCTACAAACAAAAGATGTTAGTGACATATTTTTGTGCTTTTGGTTAATAAACAAAATGATAAAAACAATGATATACAATTCAAGCATGTTTGGTGATCTCAAACCACTCACAAGGGATCCCACCCAAAGGTAAGGGGAACCAAGATGCTTATGATCCTTGAGGCAATGCAAATGCAATGTTATGATGCTATGAGGGATCTTAGGGCCAAAATTGGGGTCTTGCACTCTCGACTGCTGCCGGGGTGATGAATTGATGTCAACCCTTGTGCTCAATCAAGTTCTCAAAACACTGAAGATCAGCATAATGCAGTTACTTGCCATAATCCCTAATTTTTGCATAAGTTGCCCCAGGGTGGGGTACTCAACTTATCGGGAAATTCTTTCTGTTTTATGTCTCTAATTTTTGCCTGGATTGCCCTTTCAGGTTTTCAATCCACTGAGACGCTCATTTTTGCCTAAGCCGCCCTTTCGGGTTTTCAACTTAGCGAGCTGTTCTTTTTCTTTTCAGGCGAAGTATTTCTTGACTGCATCTGCATTCACAGGACGAGTGAACTCTTCACCATCCATAGTTGTAATAATCAATGCACCTCCTGAAGAGGCTCTCTTAACAACATATTGGCCTTCATAATTAGGAGTCCATTTTCCTCTAGAATTTGGTTTGAACGATAAAATCTTCTTGAGCACAAGGTCACCTTCTCTGAATACACGAGGTCTGACCTTCTTATCAAACGCTTTCTTCATCCTTTGCTGATACAACTGGTCATGACACATGGCAGTTAATCTCTTCTCTTCAATCAAATTCAATTGATCGAACCTGTTCTGACACCATTCAGCCTCAGTCAACTTGGCTTCCATGAGCACTCGCAATGAAGGAATCTCAACCTCTACGGGGAATACTGCTTCCATACCATAAACAAAAGAGAAAGGGGTTGCCCCTGTTGAAGTGCGGACAGATGTACGATACCCATGCAAAGCAAACAAAAGCATCTCATGCCAATCCTTGTACGTGACGACCATCTTCTGAATAATCTTCTTAATGTTCTCGTTCGCAGCTTCAACAGCCCCATTCATCTTGGGTCTATAGGGAGAAGAATTATGATGTGCAATCTTGATGTCCATGATTATGAAGTCGGTAGGAATGTAGAATTGTCCTACACGTACTGGAACATTCTCTAGTATACCAATAGAATATTTGATTGAGCGGTCAGCTAGTTGAACATACATCTTGGTTGGTCTTAGTTCTCCCATGTTGAGCCTTTTACAGATGGATAAGGGCATTACACTAATGTTGGCTCCTAAGTCGCATAGAGCTTTGTCTATGACAAACTTTCCAATGACACAGGGTATGGAGAAACTACATGGGTCTTTCAGTTTGGGAGGCATGTTGTTTTGGATTATTGCGCTACACTCAGCAGTAAGTGTAATTGTTTCGTTATCCTCGATCTTTTTCTAATTGGATAGGATCTCTTTAAGAAACTTGGCATATGAGGGCATTTGTGTGATAGCTTCTGTAAAGGGTATTGTGATATTCAGTTGCTTCAGAAGTTCAACAAATTTCTTAAATTGCCCTGCAGTTTTAGAATTTGCGAATCTTTAAGGATACAGAATGGGTGGTTTATAAGGTGGTGGAGGCACATAAGGTTTTTCTTTCTCTTCGGCCTCTTGGGTATTATCTTCCTTCTCCTTCGATTCACTTACCTTCTCAGTTGTTGTTTTGTCAGGTTTTTGGTACATGGCAGGATTTTGAAGTCTTGGATCTATGGGTCCGTCTAGTTCTTTTCCACTTCTCAATATAATGGCATTTGCATGTCCTTTTGGATTAGGTTGTGGTTGTCCAAGAAATGTGCCAGTAGGAGCAGCAGTAGATGCTTGTTGTTGAGCCACTTGTGAAATCTGTGTTTCAAGCATTTTATTGTGGGTGGCTAAAGCGTCTACTTTGCTTGCTAATTGTTTGAGTTGCTCACTAGTGTGTATGTTTTGGTTCAAGAAGTCTTTGTTTGTTTGAGCTTGGGTAGCTATGAAACTTTCCATCACTAATTCAAGGTTGGACTTCCTATGAATGTTAGGAGCATTAGTAGCTGGCTTTTGATATCCACGTGGAACAGCAGGTGCTTGGCCAGGTGCATACAAGGCGTTGTTGTTCTTGTACGAAAAGTTAGGATGGTTTTTCCAACCTGGGTTGTAGGTATTCGAATAAGGGTTTCTTTGAGCATAATTCACTTGATCAGTGGAGACTCCTGCTAATATCTGACATTCGGGTGCAGTGTGTCCAGGAACTCCACATAACTCGTAGTTTGGAGTTACGGCAGCCACGGTGGCTGCGGGTGTTATGGTCAAGTTGTCTAACTTTTGAACAAGGGAATCTACCTTTGCATGGACATGGTCAAGGCTACTGATTTCCTACATTCCACCTTTTGTTTGGGACTTTTATACTGGAGTTCTTTCACCTCCCCATTGGCAATGGTTTTGGGCCATGTTTTTAATGAGTTGATAGGCTTCGCTGTATGGCTTGTCCATAAGTGCACCGCCCGCGGCAGCGTCTACTGTCAGTCTTGTGTTATACAGAAGTCCATTGTAAAATGTGTGAATGATCACCCAGTCTTCGAGACTGTGATGTGGACACATCCTCATCATGTCTTTGTATCTATCCCACGCGTCGTAGAGAGATTCTGCATCTTTTTGTCAAAATCCGTTGATTTGAGCTCTCAGCATAGCAGTTTTGCTCAGCGGAAAATATCGGGCTAAGAAAACGTTCTTCAGTTCTTCCCACGTAGTGACTGAGTTAGATGGTAAGGATTACAACCAAGCCCAAGCTCCGTCTCTTAGAGAGAAAGGAAAAAGACGTAGTCTTATCGCATCTTGAGATACACCATTCGCCTTCACAGTGTCTGCGTACTACACAAACTTGGTCAAATGTTCATTAGGGTCGTCCGTAGGATTTCCAGCAAATTGATGTTGTTGGATAGCTGATAACAATGAGGGTTTCAACTCGAAATCGTTTCGATCGATAGCAGGGGAAACAATGTTATTGTGAGGTTCTTGTTGGGACGGGGTAGCGTAGAACTTAAGAGGACGATTTTGTGGTCCTACTACATCCATGGTTGGTTTTTCAACTGGTTCAGTAGTAGGAATGATGATATCGGGAATATTGTACCTTCGTTGGTACTCTAGTATTAGGCGTCTTAAATATAAGAAACGCTCTAATTCTGCGATTGGTGGTACTAAGTTTTCGCCTTGTGAGCGAGTACTTGGCATACAGTCGAGAAATAAGGGAAAGGAAATTAGTTTTTACCTCAATCTATACTGCACAACGAAAGAATCACACTATTTGACTAAATCAGTCCCCGACAACGATGCCAAAAACTTGGTACGTGTCGTGACTGTATATAAAATATAGTCTATCAGATACTTGACTGCAAGTGCACAGTCTAGTCGTTTAGTTTTAAAAGATATCGAACCCACAAGGACCGATGGTCAAACTAATGTTATCAATGTTACTATGTACAGCGAAGGCGATGATTTTTAGAGGTTCGGTTCAACAAAAATTAAATCTAAAGAAAATTAAGTTTTTAAGAAAATATTAACGAAGGGATATTAGTATGCAACGCATTAATTGTTAGGGATTCGATAAGTCACCGGTGTACATTTTAATTACCAAATACCTTTCAGTAGAAAATACTCATTTAAAAGGCTTTATCTCACACTCTCGTGATTGTTGACTCGGACTATACTTTTAAGTCAGAATGTACGCTCTCGCTGTCCCATTTGAAGTTAAAAATAATTTTTGAAAATAAATAAGTTCTAATTGCTTTTAAAGTGCTCTCGCTGTTTTTAAAATCAATGCCTAGTTTTTACTATCCAGTTCGACCCTCACGCTCTCGCGATTGTCGGTTATAACCTTAGTTAATTTCCCACTCTCGTGGCAAAACCGTATTAAATAGCTTCTCACTCTCGTGACAAAGTTAATCAAATTCAAATTAAAAACCACAGCTAGGAAGATTATTTGAGAAAAGAAGTTTACACCGATTATTATTAAATCCCGTCTAATTAAATTGTTTACATACCGATACCGGTAGTTTAGTCGGGCATGTTAAATAATGCAAACACAGACGAACAGAAACAATTTAACAATAAAGTAAACATGATTATTTAATAGTAAAGCAATAATAATAATTGAATAAAAAACCTGGAACTTTGATTAATTGAATATGCTGAATCTTGAAGTACTTGAGCAGTCCTCCACAGGTCGGTAGGATTCTGCTTCTTCGAAACAAATGCTTAAACTAAACTAACTAAGTTACAGTAGTTCCCCAATGTAGGAAACTACTACTTTTGGCTAAGTGAAAAACAGAAAGGAAAGGGAAAAATCAAAGCTCTGAATGGAAGGGTAAACAAATTGCAGTCAAAGAAAATAATGCTTGCTGAAGAAAAATAACGTGAAAACAAAATTGCCGGAGCGAAAAAAGGCAGAGGGATAGGATTCTGCAGAGAGAGTGAGAGGTTTCCAACTTCCATTCTTTTATAGTACCCCTTGGTCTTCGTGCTTGAGAAAAATAAGGAGGACTTAGTTGAGTGAGGGATTCACGGGAAGGTGGTTTAAGGAGCGAAAACTGGGGCGACGTGGACCAGTTCTGTTTGAAACACATTACGCTGACTTTGCATACGTGATGGTCGTGATGGACTTGTGGCGTTCATCACAATCAAGGAGAGCGTGACGATCGTGATGGTGTGTGACGGTCGTCACATTCACAAAATTCATATTTTTTTATTTTTCTGTTGTTTCTCTTCTGTTTCTTCTTCTTTTCCTTCCTTTTCTATACTTTGCTCATTTAAGCATGGGAATTGAAATACCTACAAAAATAACTCGAACACTTGCAGAATAATCGGAATATAAATGAAAACGGTATGATTTTTGAATGTAAATCAAGGCAAATATACGATACATTTTCGTGTTATCAAACTCCCCTATACTTGAATTTTTGCTTGTCCTCAAGCAAATAATCAGTATAAAATTCGAAACACTAGTTAAACGCAAATACATGACACATTTCTAATTCGTACGTGGTTGTTAGGTATTTCGTTAGAATGACAGATACTCAAGTAAAACACTAAAGATACAGTAACGACACAAGCAACAAGCATTAACATAAATCTCTCCTCTCTACAAACCAGTTCGAAACATGCTATTATAGCTCAACCTAATGCTTCTTGTTTCTATTTCACCCGGTTTCATTCTAGCGCAATCACATTAAGCCCTTTGCCTTTACACGCACTTAGTGAAGTAGCCGGTTAGTGGCTTTGATCCTTTTTTTAGCACAGGGTATGGTACACTAGTGTGGTAAACCCTTTATATATCCCAATTGAAGGTTGTGGGGGATCGAACCGTAGCTCACCCTACCGAGTCCAGTACCAGGTACCTCTGAACCAACCGACAAAGGGTTTTTCTTTCCTTTTGTACATCTTGCAACCGTTTGTATGGTGCATTTTCAATTTCTCAATAGCAAAAGTATGAAGGATCTTCTCAATTCGTAGGTATCAATCACTTATATTAATCGGCTCTTCACATGGTTTGTGTTTAAGACAGTGTTGACTGCTAGTATAAACTACTAGGGGTTAATCTAGAACGGAAACTTAAGGTATCAGTATAATGGGTATTCAAACTGATCTCGCAAAAGTGAGAGATCTAAGGTGTCAGGACGGTATCAATCTTGTTAGATTTTTCTCAGCTTCCTAACAGAACCTATGTAAGACAACCTATATACTCGTAGGGTATGCATTTAACATAAAAACAACTTTTTTTGTTATGGCTAATTAGATAGAAACAAATAAACGAAAGACAAATTTTTTGTTATGGCTAATTAGAAAGAAACAAATAAACGAAACGGTAAGGATTCCCTCTCACACTTAAACAAAGCATTATCCTCAATGCGGCAAAATAAAGTGAGGAAAATGGAGAAACAGGAGGATCACTACTCTTCGCCACGACGTTGGGCTCTACGTGCTCTAACTCTTGCTCGTGCACGTTCACTTCTACCACGCTGGGTAGGGTCCAAACCCACATGCTGAGTGTATTCCTGGATGGCATCAACACGATGTGTCAAGGCATGCATTTCTTCGGATAGTTCCGCCATCCCTTGGTCCTGCTAGTTTGCATAGTCATGTTGGTCTCTTTGTATTTGCTGGATCGCTTGCATCATTTCGGTTTGGCGCTCTTCCATCCTCTGGTTATGTCACAACATCTCAGCATAGATGTCTTCCATGGTGGCGGGTCGGCGCTCATTTCTTAGTTGGTTTCGGGAAGATGTCTCTGCAACATGCTCAGGAGGTGGCTGGGGGATCTCAGCAGGTATAGGTTGAGGCACCTGTCGGTCCAGCTCTTCTTCAATTTCATCAGCTCCATTATTTTTAGGATCTTCTTTAATGGGCTCAGGAGCATTCAGATCAAAAGTCCAATTTTCCATGTTCTGCAGATCTATACGATTCCTGTTAGGCATAATGACGCATCAGACTATCTTGTTCCGAACCACGGGGTGGTATCTCCCATCGTCTCTGATTTTGATAAGGTGCGAGGAGTGGTAATAGTCGATATTAAGGAACTCGGCTGGCAAGGAAGGTAAGTTAGCAAGCCTATCTCCCAGATTCAGGCCCAATGCTATGGAAGTGATGATTCCTCCAAAACAGAATGATGTGTTGCCTCTCATGCAGTTAGCCTGGATGTTGGCCAATAAGAACGGGGTGACATTGAACGCTGTCGGAGTGAACACACAGTGAAGGAAGAAAAGCTCCTTAGAGTTTACTTTATGGTTGTTGACTCTTCCGAAGACCGTGTGTCCTAAGACTCGGTGAAAATATCTGATAGCCGGGTTGTGAATGTATGTTGCGTTAAGTGCATCCCAACTTGTGACGTTAACATTGGTAAGACTGTGTCATACTCCAAACGCTACTTCAGACCATCCGTCAGGGATACGACAGTGAACTCCATCTCCATGTTGGAAACCAAGTATTTGGGCTATTTGTGTTTGGTTCAAAGAATACTCAGTGCCGAACATTCTGAATGTGGCGAGTCCGGTGAGAAATTGAGTTGCACCGGGAGGTGTTATGTAGGAGAATGAACTCAAAAATTCCAGGGTCAAAGCTTCATATGTTGGTTGTGGGTTGGTGCAAAGCTGCGTTAATCCAGAGTTGTTCAGCATCCATCCCACGCCATCTAAAAGCCCCAACTCCTTCAGACAATCATTATCAACGTACCTCGTGGGTTGAACTGAGCGTTGATAGAACCCGGTGTAGTTGTCTCTTTGTCGTTCACTAGCCTCTCCCTCTCTGAATATGATAGTTGAAAGGTCGGGAGCAGGTCTCTCTTGACGGGCCATGGAGTATGCAAATTTAGGTTTGACGTAGAAGAAGTGAGTTTCGTGAGTTATAGGAAACTCACTTGTTTCTGTTTAAATAGGAAGTGATGGAAGAGGTAATGGAGTGAATAATTGAGGGTTAATGGAGAAATAAATGGGTGTGAGTGGGACGCTCTTGGTGTGGGTGAACGGTTAAGGAAACAGAAATAATAGATAAGGGGTAATCGTTTTTTCTATTTACAATTTTGTTTAACATTAACTCATTAATTTAAAAATAATTTAAATTTATTTATTAGAAACACACATTTTTCTCATGTAAGTATCTAAAATTAATTTTTAAAAATTAACTACTATTTTAGTAATAAATTAACAATCATTTAAAATTATCATAATAAAGGTTCTATTTTTATTAAAAATAAATTGTAATAATGATCATAAATAAACGATTTAATTTATTTAAAAGCCTATAAATAAGATGGTAAATTTCTTAAAACTACTATAAATAAAACAGCACAAAAGAATTTCTTTAATTTATCATAAATTAAAATTTTAATATTATTAATTACATTTTAATATATGTTATAGAATTTATAATTATAAGTAATCTATTTTAATTTTAAAATAAAAAAATGAAATATATCATAGATATGATAAACTTATAATTCTTCTGTTGCTAATAATAAAATATAATTATTTTAATAATTTTTTAAAATCAAAGTTCAGATAGTAATTTAATATTTTATTTTAAATTAAAGATCATTTATTAAAATTAATTAGTAAAAATAAATATTTCTACCACTCACTATTTAACCCAACTTTTTTATCGGTTCCTTTTCCGTTTCCACTATTCTTATGTATGTCTCGTTCTATTAATATTTGTATTAAAACTCATTTAACTTATAAAGTATTTATTATTATAAAACTCATATAATTAGTAAAAAGATTAAAAATATATAATCATTTAATAATTGTTTTTGGTGATCGTAAAATAATTAGAAATTGTTCATATTAAAGAATAATTTTAATATCATTTAATTAATATATTAGTTATGTTTTTTTGTCTAGTATCTTTTATTTATATATTTAAGAACATATGAAGATACATTTCATTTAATATTATTTATTAAATTTCACTATTTCTTATACTATAAATAATCATTTATAATCTTATCATTTATAGATCAACCCCTCTCTACTACACCAGGGTCCATCATAACAAATACTACTTCATCGTTCATCCAATAATTTTAATTTAATAATAGAACAAATATTAATCATGAAGAGATTCAAATATTAATCTCACACTTTTTAAAATTTCTATGTTTTTAAAACACTAAAATGCAAATTTCATTTTTTTATTGGTAAAATTATATAACTGTTTTTCTCAATTTTAATTTCAGTACTTATAGTATTGTTATGTAAAGAAAAATACATTCTTCAAAAATATGAAAACCTCTTTTATTTCTTATGACTTTAGGTTACCATTAGGTTGGGCTAGTGTCCTAGCTAGTTGTCAAATAATTTATTAGATTTTTTTAATGTAAATAGTGATAAAAGATTATAAATTTACCGCAAAGTATCAAATCCAAATCTATATATTAGTAATATTAATATATGATATAATAGAGTGAATAGAGTAACTTAATCCATATGTATTAATTAAATTATAATACTAATTGAATTATAATATATTGGTCTAGAGTTTAATATTTTTTTATAATTATATATTAATATAAAAATTGTTGATCTTTAAAAATTTAAAATATTTTTAAAAAAAATATTTGATATAATAATTTTAATATTAATATTTGTCTATGATTTACCGACTAATTAAATGAATAGCCAACTTGATTGTGGTGTTTCATTAAAATGGGAAAATGAATAGCCAACTTGATTCACATCCCATATTTTGAATTTCCATACATAGTAGTACTACATGTCAATGTCAATTTCTCCATTTCAACCAACTTTCTTTTTGTTTTCCTCAAACTCTTTTAATGAAGTAATATGTCGACATCAAATATAAATATTTTTCAACCAAAGTTTGAATTTTGATACTTCCAAAAGTCAGAGTTGGCTTTTTGTATACATGATCTTAAAATGTTAAAAGAACTCATAATTTGTGAGAGTAATTTTTAAAATAAATTTTAAATTTTGAAATATATAATAGAAAGAAAAACCGATATGTATGGGCTAAAGTGTAGTGATATTTACTGAAGAGTGTGACAATAGAGAGTATAGAAATATGTTAAAATTTAAAGCCATGAAAAAAAAAATGAAAACATGCTTTGAAATTGTTATAAATCACAATGTTAGGAAATCGGTTAGAGTCAACGAAGAACGACATAGCTGACTAGCGATAAGGTAGTCGACATCAACATATAACTAGCTGTGGCCGACGGTCTAACGACCTACTAGAAAGTCAGCAAGGATAGAGCTGTAAAGGCGGCGGTCTGGTGGTCTATGACGGTGGAGTCGGAGTCGGGAAATCGGTGCAACAACGACGGTCCACATTGGGTGACGACGAAGTTCAACAAATGGTAGCGATGAAGATTTGGAGATCGATCGACGAGTGGCAATGGGTCTGATCCGGGCTTTTTACGAGCATCATATTTGGTCGTTTCAGTTCACATATATGTTTGTTAATGATTTGTGTTTTGGATATGTTAGGGATATATTGGGTTTCTTATAAATTTGTATCTCCATCAATATTGTTAGGGATATATTGGGTTTCTTAGAAATTCCTTGAAGTATTTGGAATTTGGGAAACCTTTAGAGACATTTAAAAGAGGATTGAAATACACTTCTAAACACCCTGAATTTGTGGGGTTCATATATATATATATATATATATATATATATATATATATATATATAGAGAGAGAGAGAGAGAGAGAGAGAGAGAGAGAGAGAGAGAGAGAGAGAGAGAGAGAGAGAGAGAGAGAGAGAGAGAGAGAGAGAGAGAGAGAGAGAGAGAGAGAGAGAGAGAGAGAGAGAGAGAGAGAGAGAGAGAGAGAGAGAGAGAGAGATTAAGAAATACTTGAGGCAAAAAATAGAGTTTATTCTTTGGAACTTGGATGACTATTTTTTTTATATATTTTCTATTCTCTTATAACAATTCCTAGAAATATAGTGAATTAGATATTTGCTATCTTCCCCAAAGTGTATGGCTTTAATCGAATTAGGTAAACAAGTTCTTTTTATTCTCATATTTTATCTTCATCTTGCTTGTTGTAGATTTGCACACATTGAATGTAGGTTATAATGTTGCTTGAGGCCATTTATTTTTATTGTTATTGTTCTTTGTCCCACACATCTTCAATAACAACAAAATTAATATTATTGTTAGATTTCAATGCTTATTTAGTATGGTTGAATCTTTCAATTTCACAAGTGGCGTCCACCATAAGACAAAAGAGTTTTGTTTACAAGTGAGTACAATGGGTCTAAATGAGATATCGAGAAGTTTTTTGGAGACAACGATTTTAGATTATGGAAATTGAAGATGCAAACAATCTTAGCTCAACAAAAGTGTGTTGAAGCATTGAAGGGTAACTTCAATTCTTACAGGCCTAACAAAAGCATAGAAGATCGAAATGGTGGATAAGGCCACGAGTGTCATTATCTTTTACCCCGAGGATAAAGTTATAAGGAAAGTAGTCATAGAGAAGACTGAGGCTTCAATGTAGGCAAATCTTGAATAATTATATATAGCCAAGTCCTTGTCTCACAAGTTAAGTTTGAAACAATAAATATATTCATTCGAATTGTAGAGAGCAAATCAATTATAGATTATTTTACATAATTTCTCAAAATCATTGATAATTTGGATACATTATTGTGAAGTGTGAGTCCACTTTCCTTTTAGAAATGTTTTAAATGGTGTCAAAACTAGGACACTTAGTATTTGTATATATTGGACCTTATCCTCTATGTGTAGATGTGCATTTTCATCTTAGGACACTTAAAATCAGGTTAGATATGTTTTTACAAGTCAAAATTAAGTTTTTATGTGAAAAAATGGTCTTTAGATCAATACATTATAGATTGAGGTCGACACATACTGAAGCTTTTGTAAGAACCAAAGTTTTTTCCAGTATGCATCGATGCATAAGACCTACAAGTCGACTCATAGTACCTTTAGGTAGACTCATGCATACTTGAGGTCGACGCATGCAGATCCTTGGCAAATCTAAGTCATCTTCTTGCTTGAGGCCGAAACCTACAATGTCATAGGTCGACACATAGAAGCTAAAATGCCTTTATGGGTCTACACACTCATATCATAGGTCGACTCATACTGCTTTGGAAATTCTATATACTTATAACTTTTCTATATTCACGCATACAAACACACACGCGCGCGCGCGCACACACACACACACACACACACACACACACACACACATATATATATATATATATATATATATATATATATATATATATATATATGCATTCATGCAGCTTTTTCAAAAAATTAAAATCAAGAATATACAAAAACAATTCTCACAATCTTCAACCTTTTTCTATGGATACACACAACAATTACACATAATCATTTTTGTTGGGTGTTGGGTTCCATATAGATACTAGCTTGATAAGGTCTAATTTAAGATTTGTATAATCAAATTGGGTTGATATTTCTTTGGGGTTTCATAGATAAAATCAGTTAGGGTTCTCCCTCTAAGATCAAGTGTTATTTGGGGGGTTTTGGCACAAGTTTTTGCAATTTGGATTCAGTCGAATGAAAATTTTGAAGAAAGGGGTTTATGTCAAAGAAGTAGCGGAACAAAAGGATCAAATTAAAAAACTTGTGACAAGATTTTGTAATTTGGATCCAGCCGAGTGAAAGCTCCAAAGAAAGGATTTTTTGTTAAAGGAGTAGCGGAACCGGAGGATCAATTGGAAATATTGAGACACTTGATCTTTCTTAAGATCAAGGGAAGATAAGAAAATAGAATCAACATCAAATTTTGGATTTGGGGGTTTGGATTTCTATTTCTCTCTTGTATACAATATTTGCAAAGGTTAATTGAATATCTCAATTCCATTTGGAATTGGGGGCAGACGTATCAATAATGAGGACAATTGAGTTACGGCCTACATAAATCATTCTCTCTCTCTCTCTCTCTCTCTCTCTCTCTAACTCTCTTTGTAATTTGTGAATTTATTTAGTGTGCAATTTCATATACTGATAATTCTTTTGTGTTGAAATATTTCAATCTATTTTGTAAGATAATTGCAATCTATAAAATTGAAATTGGTTTTCACATTAACATCACAAAGGAAAAATCAATCTGGTGTTCATTGCACACCAGGTGTTTAATAAATTGCCTTAGTCAATTTTTGTTTCTTATTTCATTGGAAATTGATTATCAAAGTGTAAAATTATTCAAGCGTTATTTTAAAAAACATATTGATTTGTTTTCTCATCATTGTTATAAGTTTTTTTCATTTCGTTACAGTTTAATATACATATCTGACTCTTCTGATAAATGTTTGGGATAAACGAGTGTTGATCCGGAACCACTTTCACTAGCCATAGAAAATATTTTTAAAAACATATGTTTAATCAAAATTGCTTCAAGTGGTATCACGAGCACCAATTCATCTTATGCTTCAAAATTGCTTATTAGATTATGGTTCCTAAATCTAAAGGGGCAATTAATAAAACACCTGTTTTCAGTGGCAAAAACTGTGGTTATTGGAAGGATTGTATATGTGTCCATATCAATTATATTGATAGAAATGTATTGAACGTCATCCAAAATGATCCTTTTAAAATTACTATGACTAATGCGGTTGGTGTTGTTGTACCTAAACCGGAATCACAATGGAATGCAGATGATGAGAAAAAGTGGTTATGTAATTGGAAAGTAAGGAATATTCTCATATCAGGTTTAGGAGTTGATGAATATTACTGTGTTTCTCATTGTAATACCACTAAAGCCATGTGGGACTCATTGCAAGTTGCCCATGAGGGCACAAATGATGTTAAACAAGCTAGAATCAATAATTTGAAGCAAGAGTTTGAACTTTTTCATATGAAGCATGGTGAAACAATTGCCGATATGCAAAAGAGGTTCACTCATCTTGTAAACCGTTTGAATGCACTTGGTAAGCCGGTTTCCAATGAAATTTCTAATAACAAAGTTTTAAGATGTCTTAATAGGGAATGACACTCGAAGGTCGCCGCATTCAAGGAAGCTAAAAATCTCTTGACATTAGATATTACTACTTTATTTGGAAAGCTTGAAGAATATGAGGAAGAGCTCATTTTCTTGGAGAAACATGAGAATAAGCTTAAGATGGAGAAGAACAGGTAAAATGAGGTAGACATGAAGTAATTGCTCTTGTGGCTTCTATCTCTAAGTCCTCTACTATAGAGCAAGATTATAGTAGAATTAGTGATGAAGAGTGTTCGGATGATGAAGAAATGGAGTTGTTTGTTAGAAGTTACCATAACTATATTAAGAGAAATGAAGTGAATCATTCCGACAAGAATATCATCAACTATAGAAGGCAATCAAATACCTCAAAGCAATATGCGAGTAAGAAGAAAAAATCTAAAGATTCATGCTATAATTGTGGAAGAGTTTATCATTACAAGTTGGATTGTCCATTGCTTAAGAAGGATAAAGGAAAGGGTCAACAAAAGAAGTCTAACAAGCCTAGAAGAGCATACATCGCACGTGTAGCGGTAAGTTCATGACCATCAAGCTATGGATAAACTTGACGTTAATAAAACCAGAGTCGCCACCACGCTTTTATTGTTTCTAAAGGAAAAGGGAAAAGTACAAACAAAACCCAAAGATAAGAAATTTTCAAATCAAAACTAATAAAATGCTAGAGATTACAGGTAAGGGGGTTGGTTACACAGAGGGAAGGTGTTAGCACCCAAAGTGTCATAGGGAGCCCTTTTTTATGTGTGCATATGTGTTTGGTATAAAAGATGTTTGAGAAAAAATAGAGTGTGGGGATGAGAAAAGAATTCATTGATTATACTTTTGTGTTTGACAAGATCTTTGGTCTTGTGCCTATGTACCAACATAAAAATGAGGGATCAAAACCTTGTAGTTCGTGATAAAAATTTCAAAGAAGTTGGTGAGTTGCTTTTAACAAAAGTTTAATTGAGAAGGCACAAAAGGGCTAAAGGTATGAATGGAATTGTTAGTTATTTTTTTGTCTTTTGAAATTTTAAGTCAATATGATTAATTTCATTTACAAATTTGATTTAAGAAAAAAAGTTTGAAAATCTATTGGCATAAGGCCAAAGTTTCTATTTGAAATAAGGTATAAGTTTGAAATCACAAGCAAAGAAAGTTTTTGAAAAATGGGAAGAGATTTTGAAATTTAAGAAGCGGGAGAAGATGAAGAGGTTATCCTAAGCATAAAATTAAAAGTTAAGAGTTGAAAAGATCTGACCAATGGGATGCAATCCAACAGACAAGAATGTCATATAGAAAACTCAATTTCCCTTTGGACTTTGAATCAAGCAATACTCAACAAGCAATTAGCAATATCCAAACATCATGAAGATCAAGGCATCAAATAAAGATAGACACATCCAAGCAAGCAAATCCCATAGCTAACAATCTTCTTTGTCTTCTCATGTACCAGATGAAATATTCCTTGATCAATTCAAAACAAAGCATCCGACATAAGATCAAAATAATAATTAGCACTAAGACAAAATAACAGATGAATTCAAATAGAGTCCAAGGCTCGCATCAGATGAAGGCTCAGTTCACAATAACTTGGTCTCAAAATGTTGGCATTCGCCAAGTCCTTTTTGCACAGGGAATGTTGCCTAATCCTAAGTCCAAAAGCTCAGATCAAAATCAACAGTCCATCAGATGTTTTTTAGGGTTTTTATTGTTATTAAGTATTTTAAGGTCCTAAGACCACCAATCAAACTCAAAATGCACAAGCAATATATACAATCACAAGATATGACTCAAATGAGCAAAGTGAAAATGACATAAACATACAAGTTAAATGAAAAGTAAATGGAAATGAATGATAAATGACTGGAAGTTAAAATTCATAAAGTAAATGACTTGAAAGTAAAACAATATTAATAAGAGTTAGTCAAATGTTAGTCAAAGGTTAGTCAAGTGTTAGTGATGTCTTTTAATTGATTAAGTCATTCTTTGGAGAATACTCAACCATCCATTCACAAGCATGGATCTTTGAACAAAGACATCTTCGATGGGAAGAAAAAAAAGTCAAGTTTCCACACAATACCATGAAAGATGGGAGACTTACAATCTCACTTACTAGAATGCTATGCCTTTAGGGTCAAATTTAGCTATATGTTAAGCAATCGTAATTGGACTTATGTAGAAGTCACAATTATCTGAGGCCGGACAATAAAAATTTAGGTGTTAATGCATGTTAGATATTTGGTATAATGAATCAAACTCCTAAAACATACCACACACTAAAAGAAAAGATCAAGAGGGATGAACCTATCTCAGTCATACTTGTATTGGTTCATCTGACACAAGGTCATTAGTGAATGAGGGAATGAGAAAGAATAGGGATGAAGATGAAGAAGGATGGGAAGATAGAAACACAAATTCTTCATGGGAGGAGTTTCATCAAATTAAAACCATTCATTCATTTTGGGAGATGAAATGTACATTTCATCAATCCCCTAAATCCAATGGTTTTAATCTAACAAAAATCAAATCAACCTTGACCAAGGCCTAAACAAATAGTCAAACATCACAAGACCATAAAAATGGCTCAACATAATTTTTACACAATTAATCAATTAAAAATCAATTTAAAAAAAGCATTAAAATACAATTTAATTTGGTCAAAATCTAAAATCTCTTCAAAATACCAAATAAATGGCCAAGAGATTTACCCTAGGTCAAACAAGGTTAAAGGACCTTAGACAAAAAATTTCACGATTTTTGAAAAGTCAGAAGTATTTTTAAACAATTAAAAATATGCATAAAAATATTTAATTCATGAAAAATATCAAAATTAATCCAGAAAATAATTTTAATTCATAAAATGAAAGAAAAAATAGTTAAAGATTTTTGGTGAAAGTCCCATATTTTTTGGATTAAAAATGAAATTATTATGAATTAAACAAAATAAAAGGATTAAATGGAAATCCAGAAAATACCAAAAAACAAGGGCCATCAGATCTCTCTCATTAATTGAGGTGGCAGATCTGATGGCCAAGCGCGTGCGTTCCACAAACACCTTAGTCAATTGCGCCACACACTTGATAATTAAAAGGAGAGGCTGAGATTAAAACATGAGACGATGATCAAATGATTCTAGACATGCCAATACACATTGGAGCTAGGGCTCTGGTCATCTTCTTTGGTGGATCTCACCGAACTGGTCCACCTTCAACTTAATGAAAAATGAAAAAATATGCTCAGGATCACGAATCTGTCCTCAATTTTCTCCAATTCCAAGTATATAAAAAGATACAGGGATTTGAATTTTGAGGATCATGAACTGAGTTGCTTCGATTTGACCTCAAAGCAACTCAATCTTGTTGCCTATATTGGTAGGATTTAAGCAAACCAAAAATCACAAAGAGTAATGAAGAATTGAGAGAGAATCAAAGAGATGAAAATTCTGGAAAATCACCGTCGAGTGAGCTTCAACCTTGCTTGATCTTGCTTCCAATTGTCCTTGGCTTGGCTTCAGAAGCTTGTAGGGGATGAATTGGATCAAAGAAAAGCTTGGACTATTGAAGTTTCAATCTCAAAATAGAATGAGATTTGAAGCTCGACTTTCAAATGAAAACCTTCAATATTATCCTTTAATGGTAAGGGTTTGGATTGCAGGTTCAAAGCTTGGGCATGAGGTTCTCAATTCTGAGCCAAGAGGGTTGTATTTATAGGCATTGCAATTCATTTTCATATACTCCCAAAATTTGCCAAATTTAGAAATTTCATTGCATGCTTGCATGGGGGTGTGATAAGCCCATCAAATGATGCTATCTGGTCCAAAATTGCCAATGTGCAATGCTGAAATCATGTCATGTACTCATGCAATGGAGATTAAAAAGTGAATGTGAAATCCATCCAAACGATCCTTTGAAAAGAACCCATGTGCAAGTCCTTTATTTCTTAGCTAAATTAGATGATCTTGGACTTTTTGAAAAGGTGAGATCAAGGGGGAAAACTTTCATGTTGAACACTTTTCCATTTGAAGCTTGGACCATGATGAATTTTGAGGTGGAAGTTTAGAAAATCAAACATATTTGAAAATTTTCTAAGTACCAAGTCAAATGTTCACTTCTTCCACCTTGAGTAACGTTTTCTATGGGCTTAAAATGGAAACATTTCCTTCATCAAAGTTGTATCTCTTTTAAACCTCTTCAATTTGGTCACAAATTTGACCTTATTTAGATTTGGCATGAAGGAGTTATGCATTTTAGAAGTTGAGGAAAATCACTTGTTCAATGGTAATGGCCCAAAATGACCTATAATGTTTCCTCTTGGCACATGCATTTGCAAGTTGAATTTGAACTTCTTACAAGAATAAAAGTTAGAGATAACATCTTTAGTTTGGTCATGAAACTTGAATAGATTTCATATCATAAAACTTGAGCAAGTTATGGTCCTTGGAAGTTGACCTCCTAACTAGGGTTCAGACAAAATGACCTATAACATTTCACCATAAAAAATGACTTTCCAAGAAAAACTAGATCTTTACTTAAACATGAAAGTTGTTTTTAGTGTCATAGGGAGTAACTTTTCTCTTGAAATAATTTTCATATGATAAAAATTGTAGGAGATAGGGTCTAGGAAACCCCAGTTTTGACCAGTTGACTTTCTCTGGTCAACCACCATGAACCATCTTGCTAGCTTGACATTCTCTTGATATTTGGGACTAATGGAGGATCATATATATGTGATATGATTTAATATGAAGTATACCTTGAAATATTTGATCAAATTATGAAGAAACTTGTCGAGGAAGTCACACAAGATACCTAGATGAATTAGGGCTTCCAAGGCAAACAAGCTTCAAACTCTTGATGAATGATATGTGAAGATAATGGGGACCCATATATGATGTCTAGAACCAATTTAAACTATATCTTTATTAGTATCTTTGCCTTGAGGGTCTCAAACCCTAGATATGAGCTTGATTGGAGCATAGGTGAACACACACTACTTACAAAAGAAGTAAACTATACATTGACATATTTTTGGCATTTTGGTTAGTAAATAAGGAGGAATAGAGTATGATACTATCAAATGTGCTTGGTGATCTCCCCAAACGCAAACCCAATGAATGAGGGGTAAGGAGGATGCAAAGGTGTGATCCCAAAGCCAATGCATATAATGAGATGCCATAAGGGATCTTAGGGTCAAAATTAGGGTCTTACAGCATGGGATGGTGATAATGAATCCTCCAAGGCGGGTAGCTCAAGTGAAAGTGATGAAATGGAAAATCTTTGCTTCATGACCAAGCACAAGAAGAAGAATGTAAGTCATTCCAAATCTGAACCTATCAATAAAATATCTTATTCTGATTTACAAAATGCGTTTGAAAATCTACATGGTGAAGCTAAAGAAACGTTTAAAAGGTTGGCTTCAAGTAAAAGAATATTTTCACACTTAGAACCCAAGGTTTTAGAAATGGAAAAACAAATGGAAGCTCTTAAGAAAACCATGTTAGAGGTTCCAAAAGTTAAAATTGAGGATAAGAAGTTTTCTTGGTTTAGTTGTGAAACTTGTCACATTTGGAAAAAAGAAGTTATTACTCTAAAATACAAATTGAACAAGGCTTTAGAACCAAAATTTGCCTTCACTATTAATCCAACAAAATTTAAAAGATATTTAAATGTACAGTATAAAAATTATAAATTTGTTGTAAGGGAATCAAATAGAAAAAGTTACTCTCATCATCACTTGACTTGTCATTATTGTTGCAAGAAAGGTCATACCATTGAAAAATGAAACTTTAAGAGATACTTGGTTTCTAAAGGTGTATTTCAATGGTTTCCTAAGTGCAACAAAGTTTCCACTCACTCTTAAGGACCCAATGAAAATTGGGTACCTAGAACTCTTGTTTGATCTTGTAGATTGAATGTCTTGGATCCATGGAGAAAATGTTGTTTCTCAATAGTGGATACATAAGGCATATGACGGGTGACATTTCCCTATTCATTGACTTCACGCCAAAGAAGAAAGGTTATGTGACCTACGTAGACAATAGTAAGGGTACTATACTTGGTAAACATAGTGTATAAATTACTCACTGTTGAAGAGTTTGTGCATGTCACTTTTGATGAATCTTATCCGAAAAATATCTAGAAAGGTATTTCTTTTCATGATGCAGGTGTATCTTCAAAAGACATACTCAAAGACACCGAATAAGGAATTGATCATCCTGAGGCGTTGAAACCCGAGGAGGAGGAAAGTGATGAACCTGTAAAAGAGAAGGAAGAGAGTCCAAATGAAGTGGATAACCTTCATTTTCTTGGAAGACTTCCAAAGACCATCCATTCTACAACATTCTTTGAGACATCACCAAATTCGTAACTACACACTCTAAGATAACTAGTTTATATTATAACTTTGCATTCGTGTCTCAAATTGAACCTAAAAAGACAAAAGAGCCCTTAATTGATGAACCTTGGCTTATGGTAATGCAAGATGAGTTGAAACAATTTAAAAGAAATGAAGTATAGGACCTTGTACCACCTCCACGAGATCATCAAGTTATAGGCACTAAGTGAGTTTTTAGAAATAAATTGGACGAAAATGGTGTGATAACAAAGAACAACGCCCAACTAGTGACTCAAGGATATAACCAAGAGGAGAGCATAAATTATGAGAAAACTTATGCTCAGGTTTCCTGCCTCGAGGCTATACGCCTTTTACTAGCTTTTGCATGCTCTAAAGATTTAAAATCATTTCAAATGGACATGAAAAAGTGCTTTCCTTAATGGTTATATAAGTGAAAAAGTGTATGTCTCACAACCTCTCGGTTTTGAAAATCATGAGTACCTAACCATATTTTTAAACTAAAAAGAGCTTTGTATGGTCTAAAAATAAGCCCCTAGGGCTTGGTATGAGTGACTAAGTAAGTTTCTACTTGATCAAGGATACTCTACAGGGAAGGTTGATACAACATTTTTCATTAAACATAAAGGAAAACATATTCTCATCATTCAAATTTATGTTGATAACGTCATATTTGGTTCTACTAACATGCAGTTGGTCAAAGAGTTCTTAAAGCTAATGAAGGGTGAATTTGAAATGAGTTTAATGGGAGAGTTGACTTACTTTCTCAGACTTCAAATCAAACAGATCAAACAAGGGATGTTTGTGTGTCAAACAAAATACTGCCAAGAGTTGCTCAAACGCTTTAGAATAGAAGATGTAAAGTTAATTGACACTTCAATGCCCATTAATGGTAATATGGACATAGATGAGAGTGGTAAGGATGTTGACGTTAAAAGTTATAGAGGTATGCTCAGATCTTTTTTATATGTTACTGCATCTAGGCCTGATATTATGTTTAGTGTGTGCATATGTGCTCGGTATCAGTCCGCTCCTAAGGAATCGCATTTAAAAGCTGTAAATCGCATCCATATATGCCTTCATGGTACATCTAAGTATGGCATTTGGTTTTCCAAAGGTAGTTGTTATAATTTGGTTGATTATTCGAATTCTGATTTTGCCGATTGCAAATCAAAAAGGAAAATTACTAGTGTAACTTGCTACAAGTTTTCAAACTCCTTAGTTAGTTGGCATGTCAAGAAGCAAGTCTTCGTTGCTTTGTCAACTGCCGAGGTGGAATACGACACAACCGGTAGTTGTTGTGCTCAAATTTTATGGCTCAAATAACGACTACTTGACTTCGACATCAAACTTCAACGTATTCCAATAATGTGAGATAATACTAGTGAGATTAACCTAACCAAAAACTCAGTGTTACACTCTCATACTAAACACATTGATATACGTCATCATTTGCTACGCGACCATGTTGAAAAAGACGATGTCGTTTTTGAACATGTTGATAGCAAAAATTAACTTGCGTACATTTTCACGAAACCTATTGCGAATGAGCCATATTTAAATATTTGACGGGAATTAGGCATTCTCGATATCTCAAATGTTACCTAAATATTTTGTTGTATGCAATCTTTACATTTGCTTCAACTTTCATTATAAAGTTCCATTTCATGTGAGTACATCATTGATCTTTCATCCTAAGAGGTAGTATCATTTTACTTATCTCTTTATTCGTAAGTTTTTATTTAATGTGTTGCTTATATGTCTCTTACATGTGATTTCATATTTATGTTCTAAAAATGTGTGATACATTTGATAAATGATACATTTCATGCATGTTCACTTCCAAAAACTTCATTGTTAAACCATGTGTTTTCAATCTATATGTTTATAGTGACTTCATGTTATCATGTCATTATCATATATGTTTCATGCTATTATATCTTCATATTATAAGTATTTTTGAAGCTATTGGTGTTTGAGCATGTTATTTATCGTCTTTCATAATTTCATGTTTTGTTCTTATGTTTTTCTATTATTGACAATGTTATGCGGTGTTTGTAATAAACTCCTTATAATTGTTTCTGACTTGCATGATTAATTTATGTTTAGGAAATCTTCAATTTAATGTCATTCTAATGATATGTGAGTTCATGTTATTATTGAATAATTTATCTTTGCAACACCTCTGAGTGTTATATATGTTGTTTTAAGTTTTACATGATGCTTCTCACGTTTTGTAACTTTGTCTCATTTTGATGTTGTCAAAGGGGGAGAAGTTCATGCAAGAACAAATTCTAAGGTGCACATATTCAATGGGAGCTATGATCAAGACATCAAATACTTCGCACATTTTTCCATCATAAAAAAGGGGGAGTATGTGAGTACACTTTCCTTTTAGAAATATTTTGAATAATGTCAAAACTAGGACACTTAGTATTTGTGTATATTGGACCCTATCCTCTATGCCTATATGTGCATTTTCATCTTAGAACACTTAAAATAAAATAAAATATGTTTTTACAAGTCAAAATTAAGTTTTTATGTCAAGAAATAGTCTTTAGGTTGACACATTATATCTTGAGGTCGACACATACTGAAACTATTTTAAGAACCAAAGTTTTATCCAGTATGCATCAATGCATATGACCTATAGTTCTACTCATAGTACCTTTAGGTTGACTCATGCATGCTTGAGGTTGACGCATGCCGGGCCTTGGCAAAGACAAGGTCTCTGTCTGCTTAAGGTTAACACCTAGTATATAGGTAGACACATATAAGCTAAAATGCCTTTATGGGTCGACACACTCATATGGGTCGACACACACACACACACACACACACGCACATACACACACACACACACATATGCACACGCAGGTACACCCCCCCCCCTCCCCCCCACACACACACATACATACACACATTATATGCATACATCATCCTTTTCAAAAAATTGAAATCAAGAATATACAAAGAACTTTCTCATAATCTTCAACATTTTTGTATGCATACATACAACAATTAAACGTAATCATTTTTGTTGGGTGTCGTCTAGATACAAGCTTGATAAAGTCCAATTTAGGATTTGTATACTCAATTTTGGTTGAGATTTCTTTGGGGGGTTTCCTTAATAAAACCAGTTAGGGTTTTCCCTCCAAGATCAAATGTGATTTAGGGGTTTTTTGGCACAAGTTTTTACAATTTGGATTCATCTGAGTGAAAGCTTTGAAGAAATGAGTTTCCGTCAAAGAAGTAGAGAAACCGGAGGATAAAATTGAAAAACTGTGGATAAGATTTTTCAATTTGGATTCAGCCGAGTGAAAGCTTTAAAGAAAACAGTTTATGTCAAAGGAGTAGCAGAACCGGAGGATCAATTGGAAATATTGGAACACTTGATATTGCTTAAGATCAAAGGAAGAGAAGAAGATATAATCAACATCAAATTTGAGATTTGGGGGTTTAGATTTCTATTTCTTTCTTGTATACAACATTTTCAAAGGTTAACTAAATATCTCAATTCCATTTGGAATTAGGGGCAGACGTAGCATAGTGAGGGCTGCCTAAACAAATCATTCTCTCTC